>NC_047130.1:19373124-19673124 GCF_009829125.3 Periophthalmus magnuspinnatus | reverse complement strand
TAGCTTGGAGTGCGGTGCACAGGCTGTGGGCACCAGGCATCCAAACAGCAATCCCAGCGGTGCCTCCAAATGTTGTACCCCCGAAGAGGGGATATGTTGCACTCCTGAAAATATGGAGAGTTAATCACGAGAGTGATTTGCAGTTGTTTCTCTCACGCAGGAATTTAATGCAATCAAATGAACAGTATAATGCAATTGAATGAACAGTATATTACATTAGCATATTAGCACATTAGCTTGTGTGGCCACAAGATGGCGGAGCACCAGTTCACAACACAATTAACACATTTCCAAAGGCTTCTAAAATACACAAATAAACATTCTTTTACTTTAAGTTCAACATTCTACAACAACAACAAACTACCTTAACAGTGCACAGATAACAAGCAAACATTTGGTAACCTTTACCTGAAAATATGGAGAGTTAATCACGAGAGTGATTTGCAGTTGTTTCTCTCACGCAGGAATTTAATGCAATGAGGAGAAACTGCGCGAAATCCCCCAAGTGGCGGGTGAAGGGATTACCGATCACTGAAAAGGATCCCCAGGCTTAGGAGCTGATTACCGATGATTTTACTCTATCACATTAACACATTCTCACTGCCGTATACCAGAAGTGCCCTGTGACCACATGGATGTGTTTAAACAGATTGGACTTCTCTGCAGTCATGACTTTACTGGATGTAAACAAACTGCTCTTAATGTTTGTGTTCAAAGCATCATTATGTCATGTTTGTGCCCCCAATATGAAGTCTGAAAATCATTAGGATAACACGATTGTTTTGAGGGGTTCTTGACATGAAACACAAGACCAGGCTGGAAGAGAAATAACACGATAACCAGTGCTGGAAGGTAACTAAGTACAAGTAATAAAGTACTGTGCTTAAGTAGAATTTTAAGGTATCTGTACTTCATTTTAGTACATTTCACAGTGGATACTTACTTTTACTTCACTACATTTGAGAGCACTATCTGTACTTTCTACTGCACTACATTTTTTAACAGGACTGAAGAGTAAAAAGTACTTTTCATATGATTTCAGGGAGTATTTTTATCATCTTTGTGGTAACATCCTGACTAAGGTTTTCAAGTTCAAGCTTCGGCTTTGAGCAAAACAAAAATAAATACACAAAATTCATGAGAAAAAAATAAGAAATTGATTCCCGTTGACCAAAATATATATAATTTTTAATCAGTATCACTGCATTTAACACTTTTACTCGTAAAGTACATTTGTTAAACATGAATACTTTTACTAACTATTTTAGTAAAAAGTTACTTTTTTAGTAACTTTTTGCCCGTGTATCTGTACTTTTACTTAAGTAACAAAACTGAGTACTTCATCCGACTAACTCAAGTTAAACTAAGCTAAAACATGCAACAGTTGTGTTCAGATTTGTAATGTTTATGGATGATGTGCTTTGCCTGAGGACACAACAAAAGTATTACCACCTTGGAGATTGCAACTGAAGATCCTCTGGTACAAGGGTTAACTCTGACTGGCTGCATGCACCACTTATGCCTCAAATGATGCTGTCTTCTATTGATCAGCTGGTATTCTCACCTCACAACAAGAAGGTTCTGGGTTTGACTCCTGGATGATCCGGGTCTATTTCTGAGTGAGTTTTCTCCAGGGCATTTTCCCCCATCAACTAAAACATCCATCTGAGGTAGTTCTGACCAAGTCTAGCTGAAGATCTGAAGATGAGGTGTGACACATTCTCTCATTGAAGGATGGGTCAAATGCAGAGGGCTACTTTCTTACACAGTGGTCCCTCGTTTATCGCGGGGATTATCTTCTAAAAATAATCCTCAATAGACAAAATCCGTGAAATAGTCAGGTTTATTTTTTACACATTCTATATATTTTGCAGCTGTAAAACCCCTCACCACACACTTTATACACTTTTCTCACACAGGCATTAACATTTTCTCACATTTCTCTCTTGTTTAAACTCTCTCAAAGTTCAAACCTTCGTAGGCGCATTTGTCGGTGCAGAACGTTTCATCGACATTGTGGGTTTTGTCGGGGAGAAAATTTGCAAAAATACAGCACTTCAGAGTCACACTGCGATCCAACATTTATGTAAATTTGTCTGAACACATTCTGTACTGTACAGGAGACACGGCACAGAGGAGACTGATGGACAATGGTCTACAGTCCCTCAGCCAATCAGAACACAATGCACGCTCATTCACAGCGAGACCACGAAAGGTGACGGTGATATAGTGAGGGACAACTGTATAACAATAAAGTGCACTTTAAAGGGCTCGTATTACGCTATTTTCTGATCTATGTTATAATGTTGCTTCCTCATCACAAACAGACCTGGAGTTGTGTTTTGTTTCATTCACATATGTTTAATGCACAAATCCGACATATTTAGACTCTGTTCCACCTTGTGATGTCATTTGGTGATACAGGAAGTGCTCCGCTGTGTTTTTAAACTCCACACACCTTCACTAGAATCATTTGGAAGATTTCAGCCCTGGAATTGCCGATCTCTACTGAACTAAAGGTTAAAGGAGCTGTTAACTTGAAATCTTCCACTTCATGACATCACAAGGTGGAACGCAGCATTTTGAGCCGTGACGTCCCAATAATAAACACGCGTCAGTGAAACAAAACACAACTCCAGGTCTGTTTTTGATGAGTAAACATCATTATAACATGTCTAAAAGCTCACAAGAGTCCATTTTGCATGATGTTAATAATAATTACTTACAAACCATATAAAAACCATATAATATGAATACTATTAGTACAGCTTCTACCACACTCCTTTACTATACCTATATACTTGTGTAGGAGACCATACCGTATACGTGCAGCACAAAATATGCGTGGCTCCTTCATATACATCAAATACATTTAAATAAATTGCTTGAGTGAGTATCACATTTCTCGCAAAGTACATTTTGGGTCTAGAGCCAAAAATCTCCAAGAATCACCTCTTTGTGCTCGACTGGTACAACTTTTCACCCTGCGCTCCTCCTCAGTATTCCGAGTGTGTATCTGTGTGTATCTGTGTGTATCTGTGTGTATCTGTGTGTATCTGTGTGTATCTGTGTGTACCTACAGGGAGCAGAGGCCTCTAAACCCACATCCAAATGTCACTATAGGGATTTAAGAACGCCTCTGCTGCCTCAAGTTCACTCTGACATGAAACGGCCTCCTCTTGTGAGTGAGATTCAGTCACTGCTCAGTCTGTTCCCTGTGGCTACGATCCGCGCTGCAGCCCTGCTTTAAAGACAGGCTTAAGGGCATGTGCCAAAACCTGCAAAAGCAAAAAGAAAAGACAAGAAAGTTAGAGTTAGGTCATGAAAACTATTATATGTGACTCAAGTGTAAGTTAGACAAGTTGATAAAGGTGCGCTGTGGAACTTTTCTGGTGAGGGTCCGCTACCTGCTTGTCTCCATGGAGTTGTTTTTGCTTTGTCTAGAACGTTTTGCCAACATGACATTAAACTTCTATTGAATTTCTTTAATTACAGGAATTTTGATTTCTCGAATTACCTTGAAAACCATGCATTTGTACTGCAAGTGGGTCTCCTCTCCGCAGATCTGACCTGTAATCTTGCTCAATGGCGTCACTTCCTTGTCTCCATGGAGTTGTTATTGCTTTGCCAAGCATGTTTCGTAATATGGCATTAAACTTCACCTGCATTTCTATAATTACAGAGATGAAAAACACGTGTTTGTACAGCAGGCAGGGTCGCCTCTCCACAGATCTGACCTGTAACCTGGCTTAATGGCAGATGATGTTAAGCAGGTGGTGGATCCTCCTCCAGAAAGGTTACATTGTATACGATTATGTAAAATAAATACACAAAAATACTTAAACTATAATTTTCACTCCTGTAAATATACAGTATATCATAGTTACACCTTTGAGGAGATAAAATCATGAACCTGATTATTCAATTTGAAATAAAAAGTAGAAATACCGAGGTCAAGATAAACACAAAAAACACAAAACAATGTAAGTAATAAAGATATTTTTGGAAAATTTTGTTATGTTGATGTAATAACAAATAGTGTCAATGTAAAATATATGATCTAAGCAGCGGTGAAAGTTAGTACAATGAGTAAAGTACTGTACTTAAGTAGAATTTTGAGGTATCTGTACTTTAAGTACATTTTTTTTCTGTGGATACTTTTTACTTTTACTTCACTACATTTGAGAGCAGTATCTGTACTTTCACCTCCATTTCTACATTTTTGAGCAGAACTGAAAAGTAAAAAGTACTTTTCAATGATTTGAGGGAGTATTTTTACCATGTTTGTGGAAACATCCTGACTAAAGTTTTGATATTCAAGCTTCAGCTTTGAGCAAAACATAATAAATGCACAAAATGCATTCATTCATACACAGAAATGTATTTGTTTTGTTACTATGGACCAAAATATGTATCATTTTAATACACAATATCACTACATTTACACTTTAACAAATGAACAACACTTGTGTGAAATACTTTTACTTTCTACTTTTAAAGTACATTTTTAAATTGATACTTCAATACTTTTACTTTTACTTGGGTAACTTCTTACCTCTGTATCTGTACTTTTACTTAAGAAACACAATTGAGTACTTAATCCACTACTGCAGTTCAGCGAAGTACTAGGTGATACAAATGATATTTAATTCAAAATAATGTCTCAAATAAATACAGATTTTTAAAAATTAAACAAATTTCACAAAATCAAATATTGTATACTGGTATGTTGTGTAGTTTAATAAAACACTCAAAAAAGTACAAACATTTATAAGCAGTTGTTATACAAAACTGCTAAATTCCTTTAATTCTAAGTAAACTCCTTTAATTCTAACAGCAGTAGTAGTAGTGGCAATAGTAGTAGTAGTGTTCAGTGTGGTTTCAGAGTGCTCTGTAGCGCCCCCTCTTGGCTTGTAGAGGCACACGTGAGAGAGTCTGCAGTGTGTTTAGAGAATGCAGCTTGTTTTGTCCAGGTTGTTTACTCCTCCTGGTGGACGCTTTCTGTATCACAACAACTGCAGCTGCTGACCTCTGCACGAGCCTCTCACAACACAGGCCAAATACGAGCTGACGTAACGACGTCAAGGTGACGTCTTAAGTAAATCAGCTAATTTAATGTGGTTCATTAGTGTAATTAAAGGTGTAGTGTCTTTTTTTTTTTTTTTGGTCATCAATTTTGGCTTAGGGACATTTCAAACCACATTTAAATTAAGGAGGATTTTTAAACTATTATTTCACTTATTATTTTTAATGTTTTAAGAAATATAACATAAAAAAATACACTTATTTCTTCAAAAAGCCAACAGTTTTAACCCTCCCTATTATGAATCGAAAAGGTTTAATTTAACATATTCTTAAATGCATTTATATAAGTGTAGAAAGTTTGTTTTGTATGTTTTCACCTGCCACATACCACAGTTAGAAGTGTTTTTAATATACTAAAACTATTTAATACTATTGTTAATATCCAAAATCAAGTCTCAAGTCACATTTCACATTCTAATTCTGGGGTAAATCCTTTTTAGAGTGATGTAAAATGAAGGACCTTGCCGTAGCGATTAACAATTCTTTTCACACATCTTTTAAATGGTAAAAGTCCTCAAAATGGCATCCATAACAGGAAGAAGTAATGTGATTGAAATGAATGTATACATTGACAGTAGTGATGTGTAGGTCGTTTAACCCTTCCACTTTTACTGTATTCCCTTATACCCCTGGAATACATAGGCAGGTAAAGTGTCTTGCCAAAGTGCACCAACAGGGATCGAACCACCAACCTCTGGATCAGTGGATGAACTTCTAAATTGAGCACATGATCTTTGGGTGGTTTTGGCATTATACTTCGACATAATGTTGATTCTATTCATGAGTCTCAGCTTCCTGTTCAAAATGTTGACTTTTCACCATAGATATATTTTGTTTTAAATTGTTAAAGGCCCATTTTTCACTATTTTCTGATCTGTTATAATGTTGTTTCCTCGTCACAAACCTGGAGTTGTGTTTTGTTTCATTCACACATGTTTAACACACAAACCTGCATATTTAGCTTGAGTTCTTCCCTCAAATAAAAAACACTTTGTTCCACCTTGTGATGTCATGTGGTGATACAGGAAGTGCTCCACTGTGTTTTTAAACTCCACACACCTTCACTAGAATCATTTGGATCATTTCAGCCCTAGAATTGTAAATCTCTACCGAACTAAAGGTAAAAAGTAAGTGGTAAATTAGAAACTACCATTTCATGACATCACAAGGTGGAACTGAGCATTTTGAGGTTTTAAGATGTAACAGATTAATAATAAAGTGTAACTCAAACATGTGAAAATGAAACAAAAAACTCCAAGTATGTTTTTGAGGAGGTAACAACATTATAACATGACTTAAAGCTCATAAGAGACATTTTTGTATAATATAGGACCTTTAATTGCTATGACAACGCTCTTCATTTCTCATAATTCCAAAACTCAAAGATTCAGAATAAAAAATATAATATTTATTCCAGTACAATATTATAGTTTGTATCTGTCTGTTGTTGACTTGAAAAATGTGTTGAACCATCAATTTGAGCTCATGTTTAAACTGAGAGGAATTAACTCAGTTGACCCACAGTTTGGAGGTGCAATTCCAGCTCCCACAGATGAATGCTGTTGTTGTGTCCTTGGGCAAGACACTTAACCCCCCTCACCCCAGTATCTGTGCACACTGGTGTATGAATGTGTGTATGAATGTGTGTGTGAATGTGTGAGTGGTTCCTTGATGTAAAGTGTTTTGAGTGACTTGAAGGTAGAAAAGCGCTATATATATAAAAAATAAAATAAAATAAATTGTGTGTGTTAAAAAGTTAGTGAAATATAAAACAGACAGAGTTGACAGTGTAATAAGTATTTTATTGCATTTTATAATGCCATTGTCAATAATTAGTACAGATTACATGCAACTAGATCTACTGTACAGTTTTTTATTGTCTGCGGACAGACACAGGTTACAAATACACAGATATATGTGTTTATACAGCATGAAGGAGAGGGCAGTGACTGGCAGTGCCGCCCCCTACTGTCCAACTGAGTCCACTGCCCAGTCCTGGCCCCGCCTCTTTACACGGCCACACTTCCGATAAACGAGAAAAACAAAATCAAAAGAAGATAAAACTGAAACTAAAGAAACAAGAAAAGTCACTGTTGGAAATGTACACACACATTCCTAAGGTTTGAGCGGAGGAGCTGAAGTGGCCGTTACTATCGCCCGCCTGCCTTCCCCCCCGACTCCCCGTCCCCGTTGGATGATGTCACCTCAGAAATGACCAATCACACGCTGCGGTTCAGACTGTCCCCTGTGAGGGCGGAGAGGGTTTGGAGTTAGCTTGTTTGGTTTGAAAGTTTAAAAGTCTCTGCATTGGTTTGGTTAAAGTTTGGTTTAGGCCGAAGCAATGGTGTGTTAAGCAGACCCCGCGTAACCATAGTAACAGTGTGCGCAGTGAATTGGTCAAGCTAGTACGTGCACGACAAAAATGACTCGATAAAATTGAAACGAATTTTGTGACAAGTTTCTTCATTATTCTGAAAATTTAAATATGGCTTCCTGTATGTAGCAGTTAGCTCGCTGACATTACAGACGCGACATGTGGTACAATGGGTTAGCTAGCATAAACCGTTAGCTGGATATTAGCATTTAAATCCAACTGTATTAACAATAGAGAAATACACGACCAAGCAAAAGTCTGGACACATCCTCTCATTCAATGGTTGTTTTTTTTAACGTTATTTTTACTACTTTCTACATTTTATATACAAATATATGAAGTAACATAAAAGGTATTATGTAGTAAAGAAAAAAACGTATATTTTAATATTTATATCAAATCCTCAAAGTAGCCACTGCCACCCTTTGCTTTGTCGAAAAATAGTTGAGTAATTTAACTTTACTTTTTTCTTTACTACATAATTCCATAGATGTTACTTCATATATCTGAGGAAAATAGTAAAAATCAAGAAAAAAACCCCCACATTGACTGAGAGTGTGTGTCTAAACGTTTGACTGGTGGTGTGTTTTATCTTGGAACTTGTCTGTGAAAGTGATATCATTCGTTTGAACACATTTAGCACTTGTTGGCAGTTTTGGTTGTTTTTTTGTTTAAAATGAAACTTGGCTTAAGCGCACACTGTTAAAACTGTTTACATAATCACTCTGAAGGGTCTGGAGCTTTGGTCGAACATTTTGGTTTTCACAATATATGAACTATATCAGAAATCCTATTTGGCTCTTGAGTTTTTCTTCGGTGAGCCAGAGGTGCCACGAGACAATGTGTATATATGTGTGTGTGATTGACAGCTCTGAGTTCAAAGTTCAAAGTTCAACATAACTGGGGTCGGAGGGAGGAGCGGGAAAATCCACTTCTACAGCTCGACGTTTTAAAGCAAGATATCGCGCTACATTAACTTCCATTTCTGTTTTTTATCTGCAGATTTTGGTCCTGTTTTGAGCAAAAAAGTCCTTCTGAGGTATCGGTACATAACGAAGTAACTTTTTCATTTCCTTAAAAATGCATAAATGCAGTACAGAGACAAAAGTATCAAAATCGAACTAGCTAAAGATAAATATACAAACGGTCATCACCTAAACCACTGATCTAACAATTCATGTTTTTCATTTTTTCAGCGATAATACATTTTAAAAAATCAGCGTCCCAGACGTTTCATGAAGAACCAATAAAAATGGAAAGAAAAACTATTATTTTTAAAAACCAAGATACCTGCAGCACTTAAAATGATAAATACAAACACATAAGCAACAGTAGAAGAGCGGAGAGCTTTACAACGCTGCGAAAAAGAAACAAAAATCAACCCTAAACAGAATCAAATGCCCTGGAAAGAGAAGTCAAGCATAATATACAAGAATACATTATGAGGGAAACAAAATGGCCGCCTGTGGCACGAATCTGGCAGGTCACAGGGTACAGCTAAAGTTTTATGCAGCAGTTCCTCTGGGTTTGGATATCAGAACGGTTTGGGTCGTGTGTAAAAGTGTGTCGTAACTCAAAGCGTCTCATTGGGCGAGAAGAAGAAAGGGGCGGAGCTCTGTGGGAGTCTTTGGATATTTGAATAATGTCAGAGCTGGTATATCCCCCTCTAGTGGTCAGTTTGTGTGGCGCGTAAGGCCGTGGGTACGTGGGTATTTTTATGAACTGTTAAAAATGACATTGTTTGGGTCAGAGAAGCTCATGTACAAACGGACAGGTTTATGGTTTAATCCCCGCACATGAAAAACTACACTGTCATTGTGTCATTGGGCAAGACACTGTCAGAGATAACGTTGTAGGGGCAGTAGTTTAATTGATAGAGATTTGCCCAGGAAGCGTTTGATGGTTTGACCCCCACTAATATAAACTGTGCATCGTGTCCTTGGGCAAGACACTTCACCAACACTATATAATTGATATGATAATAACTGTTTTAAAAATGTGGGTGTTTTGTTTTGATTTTCACAAATAAAAACCGCAGTGACTGAACGGTGTTTTGGACCAGGGGGTCAAATATCAGGTCATAAAAATACCCGTTGAGTAAACAGGGCCTTAGGTACTTCCCAGCCTTTTCTGAGACGCTTCATGTGGTCGAAGGAGAGGTAGTCGTTTCACTTTTGTGTTTTTGGGCTCGAGTCCAGATCAGCTTTTAAAATATCAGTCTTACAGTAACAATAATTTTGGCATTTGTTGTTGATATTATAGAAGAATGGTGAAAGAAGAAAAACACGTCGGAGTTCAGTCTCCCATTGGCTAACGTCGAACTGTTTTTGAAAAGGAGGTAGTGTTATATTTGGTTTACAAGATGTCAGCCTACCACTTCTGTTATAAAGTCCTTATGTTTTGACCATAAAATTATCACAAACGTGGTTATATTAAATGAAATACAAGAGAGAAATTTGAGTAAAATAGAAGAATTAAATGTATTTTTCCATTATTTTGAAATGGTCCCTCTTCAACAGCTCTTATTTGGCAGACCTCGTAGGGCACGACTGGGTTACACCACAGACTATGTTTTAAAGCTCGTGAATATCTGCTTGGTACAAACGTGGGGCCCAATGTGCACCTAAACTGGGTCATTGTTTTGTATGGAATAGGGCTAAATGCTAAACTAGCATGGCGCTAAAGGACAAGTCAATTAGTGAAAAAAAAACAAAACGTAAAATAGTAAAAATACTGGAGATATCAGAAATTGTAAATACATATACAGGGTAATTTTTGAATAAGTTCCTATTTAGAAAAAAAGATAATATTGAAAATAAAAATACTGAAGGTGGAAACAGAAACGGCTCTTTTCACATAGTGGTATATATTTATCTTTTTTATCTGTTTATTTTATACTTTTCTCAAATACTTTTATTACAATTAGTATCATTTTTAAGCTTGTGGTTTGTTGTTTTGACTTGTCCTTCAGGGCCACCGTAGCACACCTCAGAGTGCTTTGATGCAGTGGAGTCGTGTAACATTGGTCATTTGGATTGTTTTTTTTTTTTTTTTGGAATGGTCAGCAATGTTCCCAGATAGTGTATATTTTTAATTTTAATTTGAAACTCCTGCTTTGTTGTCATTTGGCCAGTTCTTTCAAAATAAGAGTCTTTCTATAAAGGGCATTTAAGTAAACTACAGGGTTTTTGGTTTTCTACACATTTCTTTGGTTAACCTGTAACAAAAAATAAAAACGGGAATACGCTTCGATAAAGAAGATTAAATTTGGCATAGCACGGTACAGAATGCTTTCTATGCTCACAGAAAACAAGCAGAACTTATAAATCTGTAACACACACAGTGAATGGCAGGTCAAGTCTAGACAGTAACTAGGACAACCATATAGAGCTTTGAGTTCGAGCTAAGCAGAAGTTGCCAGATTTGGTTTCCCACATCAAAAATCCCCCTTTTTTATCGATCGTTTTGGACACAGTTCAAGGAGGGGATC
The DNA here is from genome assembly GCF_009829125.3 of Periophthalmus magnuspinnatus. Taxonomy (NCBI): domain Eukaryota; kingdom Metazoa; phylum Chordata; class Actinopteri; order Gobiiformes; family Gobiidae; genus Periophthalmus; species Periophthalmus magnuspinnatus. The sequence continues at coordinate 19,662,175 of NC_047130.1, read as the reverse complement.
TGGGTGGGTTTGAGGTATTCTCTTGCTGCAGTTATACATTTTTTGAATATATATTTTTAAAGCATTACAGATATTCCTCAAAGTAAATACATCAAGAAAGGTGAGAGAAAACAAGTTAAATAATAATAATGATCATGTTGTCTGGAAAAATGGCAACTTTTAAGTGCTAAGTCCAATTTTTTTGCTTGCTACACTTGGGACAATACTGCGTTTTCTTTCTTAAATTTTGGAATGGTGTGAACGAAAATAAAACGAATTACAATATTATAAACGTAAACAGCATGTCAAAAAATGAAAAATATTGATCTTTGAATAAACAATAAAAATATCAAATAAAAAACAGAAGTGACAAAGCTACCACACATTTTTTCTCGATAAAGTTTTTTTTTTTTTTTTTTTTTTGTATTTTTTTTAGTCACAATATGTCGATCCTTCTGCCTCGGCTTTCTCAAAGTGTTCCCAGTCGGATACAGCACCACTTGTGTCCAATTTAGAGACATTTTTGGGCAGCAACAAGATGGCGGCAGAGAGTACAGTTTTGTTCTATATCTTGCCTTGAAGAAACGTCCCGGGACTAGAATTCAGGTGGAACTGGGATGCGTTGGAGGTATATTTTTTAAAACTTTGTTGTCTAGTCTCCCAGCATTTTAAGAGATCATTGGTCAAAGAGTTGCTCCCAAGTCTATGTACAAGTCGGTGAGCGTAGATGTGAGTGTAAGTGTCCACTAGGGGGTCTCTAAAACCAAAAAGGTAATAGTTTTGAAAAGTTGAAAGTTTAGTGTGCAAGTGTGTGTATGTGTTGAGTGGTTCTTACAAGTGCCAAGTTATCAAAATGGAGGTAAAGCAGTGCTCCACAGTCTTGGTTCTTAGTGAAGGAGGATTCAGAAACCCTGTATACAGTTCATGTTCTTGGTTGTTTGCTTAAAATTATAATAATAAAAAAAAACTAAATAAAAACATTCGTATTTCTTTTTTCTTTTCTCTTAAGTGTTGTCCTTTGCCCCTTCGTAGTGACAGAGAGAAGGGGGCGTGGTCAGTCTCAAGCCCCGCCCTAAAACAGGTAAGTAGGGAGGGGCTAAGTGGGATGGGTCCAGCTAGGGTCCCTTGCCAGCTCCTTATAAGGTTTGAAAGCAGTGTAGTTGATGATAGGTTGCAGGGGGGAATGGTTCTGAAGCATTTTGTCGAACTCCAACCCCACGATAAAGCAATTTAAACCGGATGGGATGGTACCAGATGGATACCGGATGGGCTCGTTGACGGCGGTTGATTCTGTAGCAGTTGGTGCTCCGATACTTCTTTGCAGACACAGGATACTGAGGTGTTTGCAGGATGGGATAGGTTCTTGGTGGTCTTCGGTCCAAGGTGGGATGGGTTCTTGTTGACCTCAATCATCGTTTTTGGTAGGATGAGTCCTACAGAATTTTGGGATTTATAGAAGGGCATCCTGGGTAGAACCTCCAGTGCAAGGTAAAGAATGTGGTGTTACTTTCTGGGTGGGATGGGTTGTACTAGTTTGTCTTCACCCTAACTGGGGTTGAAGATTTTTAGGACTTTGTAAGTATCTGGTATGTTGGCAGGTGGGATGATTCATGGTGGTGTTGAGTCCAGGGTGGGATGGGTTCTTGGTGGTCTTGGGGCCAAGGTGGGATGGGTTCTTGTTGACCTCAATCATCGTTTTGGTAGGATGTGTCCTACAGAATTTGGGGACTTTTGGGGAAGCACATCCTGGGTAGTGCAGTCTCCTTGCAAGGTAAAGAATGTAGTGTTACTTTCTGGGTGGGATGGGTCCTACTAGTTGGTCTTTACCCAAACTGGGGTTGAAGATTTTGGGGAGTTTGTAAGAATCTGGTATGTTGGCAGGTGGTCCTTGGTGGCCTTGGGTCCAGGGTGGGATGGGTTCTCTGTGACCTCAATCCTTGTTTTTGGCATCCTGGATAGAACCTCCAGTGGAAGGTAAAGAATGTAGTGTTACTTTCTGGGTGGGATGGGTCCTTCTAGTCAGCCTTTACCCTAACTGAGATGGTCGTTTTGAGTTGAAGATTATTTGGGACATTGTCAGATAAAAGTGGTATGTTTGCACGTGGGATGGGTCCTTGCTCGGTGGTCTTGGGGTCCAAAGTGGAGTGGTCCTTGGTGGTCCTGGGTGCAGGGTGGGATGGGTTGTCTTTACTCCAGCAGCTCCTCTGTGGGCAGGTCTTCCTCCAGGTCGCGTTCGTCGCTGGGGAGGGGCAGGCTGTGTGAGACCCCGGTCAGGAGGGATACGGGTCGGCTGTCCTCCTCCAGCTCGGTGGGCTCCTCCTTCACGTGCACCTGGTGGCTGAGGAGGAGAGGGACACAAACGGGTGATTAAGAACTAATGAATTTAAATTTTAGGCAGTTGTTTTAAAGAAAGAGTCTGTGAAATTACCATAGTGTCTGTAGTAGTGATGTGAAATGTAGTACCAGTACCATTTGCAAGTAGCAGTAGTAGTAGCAGTAGCAGCTGAATACTGAATAGTAGTACCTGTACTGCTGTGGGCTGAGGGTAGGGCTGTGTGTGTATAATAGTAGTAGTAGCAGTATCAGTAGTAGTAGTAGTAGTAGTAGTAGTAGTAGTAGTATCTGTACTGCTGTGGGCTGAGCATGGGTGTGTGTGTGTATGTAGTAGTAGTGATAAAGAACTAATTCATTTAAATTTTATTCAGTTTTTAGAAAGAGTCTGGTGTGAAATGGCCTTAGCGTCTGCAGTAGTGATGTGAAGTGGTTCAGTATGGATTGCATCACATCCAACAGTACCATTTGTTAGTAGCAGTAGTAGTAGGAATCTGAGCAAAAGTACCTGTAGGAATGTTTGTAGTAGAAGCAGTTATGTTGGTAATGGTAGTATTCATGCTTGTATCGCCCAGGAGAAAGATGATGTTGTATGTTTGGAGCGTTAGTAATATGCAGTAGTAGCAGCAGGTCTGGTCTGGTCCAGATTTAGTTCTAGCAGTACTAGTATTAGTAGCACTAGTTGTGCTAACAGTAGTAGTCTGTCCTGTCATGAGTTCTGTCAGATTTACCTCTAAGATGAGGAGACATTGGCATTTGTGTTTGTATATTATACTGTGCAGTGTATTTTTTATTTTTATTGTTATTATTATTATTTTTACTATTTAATATGAACCAGATATTCTGTGTTATTAATAAAGATTGAATTGAATTACTATTATCAGTAGCCGTACCTGTGTGGGGCTGTGTATATGTAGTAGTAGTAGTAGTACCTGTACTGCTGCGGGCTCAGCGTGGGGCTGCAGCTGCCGTTGCTGTGCACCTGCTCCACGGTGGAGCTGACGTCGTCGTGTCCCACGTGCAGCATGTTGAGGCTGGGGGCAGAGGGAGGGGTCCCCAGAGACGAACTGTTCAGGAGGGACAGGCTGCTTTCCGCCAGCGCCGCCTGAACACACACACACACACACAGACACACAACACACGGTTACTCTACGTACAGGGCAAAACATCACATCATGGGTTCACTTTTTTAACTTTGAGTCATTCCCCTAATTCCTTCTACGTAGTAAATACATCAGTAAAAATATACTTGAAAGGTAGAATAATATAAACAAATAAAAATTAGAAATAGATATAAACAGTAGAGGTATAATGTAGTGTTACGTTAAATAAACTCCTACATTAAACTAAATCATCGTCTATGGAAGATTTACTTTACTTTAGACGAGGACTGTCACAATAACAAAAAAAGTACTTTACGTCACTGACACAAAGGAGGGGGGTTCCCAGTGAACATATTTTGAAACAGACAGTATCATTAAAAAGCCTGAGTTGCAAAAAATAAACAGCAAAATGAACAGAATGAAATCTATGGAAAAATCTCCCCACTACTGCAAAGAAAAAGTACCCAAAATAAATACTGAGCCCCAAAATACACTGAAAAATAGGGCGATAGAACATTTTTAGCTCAGTTTTCAGGATTTTTTTTACATTTCTGTATCATTAATTTAATTCTATTTGATACATTTGAATCTGGTTTAAGTAATGTGATGTTCAGGTTGTGCATATACTGATAAAAAAAACACTATCCTAGAAATGGGAATGACGGCTGCTTCCGTACTCTCACCACAAAATGGACACGTGACACTGACTTTGAAAACCTAATCGAGACAAAACGATGGGAGTTTTGAAGAAGAATTTACAAAGCTTCAAACGCTCCGCTGTGAGAACGGCTTTGCTCATTTGGAAGTGATTCAAAAGACTGTAAACCGGGACCGTGTTATGAAATCCATTTGCACTCGCCATAATTAAACCAAAACTGCCGAGTGAGCAGATGGCAGACGCAGTAGTGCACGTTACATCTTCTCTAAATCTCTTATTTTAAATTTATTTTTTGTTTTAATAGCATCTGGAATATTTCATCAATATAACTCTTCAAATCTACTTTATTTTAGGGTTTTTTTTGCAGTTTTTTTCTCATAAAACAAGACAAAGTTTGATTATTAAAATACTAAAATGATGTAAGTGAATATTGAACCCTTTATGAGTTTTTTGAAAATAAATGATATGTAAAAATAATTGCTGTATTCTCCTTGTAGCACATTTAACTTGTTTATGAACTTAACGCACCACTAGGGGGCACTTAGACACAGGGCATGACGGCTTGTGCATCCAGGAGACAGCGCTGCCTGGGGTAGCTCCTTCTCCGCAATCCTTTTAATAATTGTAACTTCAAATTTAGGTTATAAAAACGAACCTGGGAAATATCTTTAGCGTCTACAAACCAACTTCAAATTTTGTCTATAACGATATGAACCAACCGGGCGTTTTTTCTCACTCAAACGAGAAAAAAGACAGGATTCTGGCTCGCTTTTTGAGTCTGGGACAGGTGATAATTTTCTGCTCTAACCTTAATTGACAAGTACGGACTGCGATAAATCATGTAAAAAAATTGCTCTGGCGAAAGGGAGAGAGGAAGAGAGGAAGAAGAGAGGTGGAGGAGGTGAGAGAAAGAGAAAAAGAGAGAAAGAAAGAGTGAGGAGGGGAGCGGGGGTCATTAGGGAATCTGCTAATTATAAAAGAGAATTGATATTAGTGCCCTTGATGCTGATTGGCTGCTGCTGCTCTGAGGGGTGTGAGCGGCGGCGGTGACGGCGGAGGCTGCAGAAATGGGACAGCGATGGGTCGGAGGGCTGAGCCATTTTGAAAAGAATTGTGTAATTGCGTTTTTTTTTTTTTTTTCCTGGCTAATATTTCGAAAAGATTTTGAAAAACATCTGCGCACATTTTAAACTCATCCAGGAGGAGAGATCGAAATATGAACGGCTAATGTCACATTTCAGAGCGTGTTTGGAGAGGTCGGAGTTAGCAGGTTTACACACTTAATAAAGCCAAATGGAGAGGAGTATTTCGTTCAGTATATGACCTAATTACTGCAGTATTTATCATTAGCTAATTATTACAACGGATACAGTGTGTTGGAGCTGGTGTTGGGTGGGGGCGTACCTGGTAGCTGGCGTTTAGGGATCCAAAACCCAGGCCTGAAATCATGTTCTTCACCAGAGTGGGGCTTCTGTGGACACACGGGGAGAATACAAATTATATACATTAAAAAGTACATTCGTTTCTGTATATTCTGTACACATTTTGATTTTTGGGTTCACTAGAATAAAGCTGGATCAATACTGTGGTTTTCTTTTATCCAGTGGTGGAACGTAACCAAGTAAAAGTAGTAAAGTACTGCATTTAAGTATACATTATTAAGTATCTAGTAGATTTTAAAGTGGTTAATTCTTACGTTTACTACATTTGAGAGCAGTATCTGTGCTTTCTACTCCGATACATTTTTGAACAGGACTGAAAAGTAAAAGTTTTGGTTTTTTGTTTTTTTTCTGAGACCTGCTGAAAAGTCTGAGGGTTTATTTTTAATATGTTCATAATTTGGGGAAAAAAATACAAATAAAAACAGCTAGGAAAAAAAAAAGTTGCTTCTGTTGAAAAATTCAGCACAAATCTGTATCAAAATCACTACATTTGAAGCTTTATTCCACAATATCTGCATGAAATACTTGTAGTTTTTGCTCTTTATGTACATTTTTAAATAGATAGTTTTATTTAAGTCATTTTTTTTTCAAATTATACTTTTACTCGAGTATTTCCTTGCTCTGGTATCTGTACTTTTACTTAAGTAACAAAATGGAGTACTTCTTCCACCGCTGTTCGTATCAGCAGCACAGACCTGGATTATTCTAACCTGTGTGAATTCTCTGTGTATTATATTTCGAAAATTGTTTTGGTTAAATATTTCTATGGCAACATAAAGTATTAAAAAGATAATTTCAGAGTTTTTTTCCACTTAAATCAGAGTAACTTTTTATCCATCCATCCATTGTGTTCCGCTTATCTGGGGCCAGGTCGTGGGGGCAGCAGACTGAGCAGGGACTCCCAGACTTCCCCTACCCCAGGCACTTCCTCCAGCTCCTCTGGTGGGACCCCCAGGTGTTCCCAGGCCAGCCGAGAAACATAGTTTTTATGTTTTGTTCCAATAAAATGTGTACAGTTTGGACTTTTCAGATCAACTAAGACGCTGGTTCATAGAGTGTGAGTGCAGCCCATGTGTCACTACGTCTGTGCACGTGTTTACAGTCTGTTTACACGTGTGTTTAGAGTCTGTTTACACGTGTGTTTACAGTCTGTTTACACATGTGTTTACTGTGTGTTTACAGGCTCCGACGAGGCCTCACTGCTCCCACTGCGGCTGCGTCCAACACCATTCACAAAATCAAACTAATTTAACTCTGACTTTAGGAAAATGTTTAAGATAAATGGTGACGAGTTCAAAATATACAAAGAAGTTACTCACGCAAACATTTGGACATCTTCAAAATGAGAGTGAGACTTGTATTACTCTCCTCTCCTTTAATTAATATAATACGGTCCACAGTAGCACGCTAGCTAGCTCACCGCGTCTCAAAACTAACGGTCACTGTTGTTAAAATCACATAAACAACCTATTAAAATTCAAATTAATACCAGATTATTTTTATATGTCGCATACTTCAGTTTGTGGTGTTGTTTTAATAATTATTATGCCTCAAAATTAGCATTAGCGTTAGCATTGGAACGCAAACATGCCTCTTTCTAAACGCAGAAGCATTTTTAAACATTTTATTTATGTAGTTGTCCTTGTCCACTGTCTCATCTTTAAATATTTATTCATCTTAGCCAAAACCTCATAGAGATACAATTGGACAGGAAGTAGTGACGCTAACAGTGAGGCTAGCAGGCGCAATTATGTTATGTTCTTCTCTCAGATCAGGCCACAAAACAGTATTTCTAGTTTTCCTAAGTGAAATACTTGTTTTTCTCAGTGTTGTTGTTGTTGTTGTTGTTTTCTGAAGCCCCGGGGCAGTGTGTTTTGTTGTATCGTGCTAGTTTGACTGTGGTCGTACCCGGTCATCTTTGGTGGTCTCCTCTTTTGGTACTCGACCTCGTCCACGGTCCAGACGGCTCCCTTCACGTTCTCCACACGCACGAAACACTTGTGCAGGCTCAGGTTGTGGCGCACGGCATTCTGGGTAAAAGAAAAGATGGGAGCTGTGTTAGCTTCACTGTTATGGGTCTTAGAGGAGGGAGTTTTAGGAAATGTATGTGAGATTTTTAATATAATTAGTCTACACTGCAAAAATCTGACAAATTAAACACACAGAAAAAACAATGACTGAGATACAAAAATGTAAATAGAAACAAAACTTTATGGACAGTGCGATTCTGCCTCAGTAAAGTTAATATAAAACTGTGTCCATGGGCTTCAGAATAATGAAAAATGACTAACAAAGTAAAAGTAGTAAAGTACTACACTTCAGTATAAACATTTGGTATATGTACTTTACTTAAGTAGATTTTAAAGTGATTAAATTTTACTTTTACTTCACTACATTTGAGAGCAGTATCTGTACTTACTACTGCATTACTTTTTTTGAAAAGACATGAAAAGTAAAAGTATTTTTTTTTATGATTGTTTGTTTTTAACATGTTCATAATTTGAGCAAACAAAAATATACAAATAAAAACAGCTAGAAAAACGATTGATTCTGTTGTTTCTATTGAACAAAATTCAGGACAAATCTGTATCAAAATCATTAAATTTGAAGCTTTATAAGACTCAAAATATGTGTGAAATACTTTACTTTTTACTCTTTAAGTACATTTTTAAACAAGTACATTAATACTTTTACTCAAGTCCTTTTTTTTCATGTGATACTTTTACTAGAGTATTTCCCCCCCCCCAGATTTTGTACTTTATCTTAAGTCACAAAATTGCGTACTTCTTCCACCACTGAAAATTAGGACAGTTGCCATAGAGATTAACAAGTTCAACAAAATATTACATCTCAAAATGTTGCATACGCCATAAAGCTCAGATCCATGAGTATACACACACACACACACCCCCGCACGCACACACACACACACACACACACACACACACACAGTCATAGAAGTGCTTTAAAAAAAATCCAATGACTATAATACATCCACACACCTCGTCTTAGTATTAATTAAACTTTATATACAGATAGTGAATTTCTTCTTCTTGTGTCAAATAAGTGGAATAGTTTGAGTAACAGTCGTTCTTTGGTAAGACTCTAAAAACGTGGCCCTAATGAGACCCAATACAAACCCTCACACACCAGTTTATCTTTGAGCTAATGTTTCATGTTTTTACTCATTTTGTTTTAATTCCTGGCTTTGACGTGAAACGAAACAATTTAGCTTCTTTGGCAAAACCCATTAACATTACTGCTTTTCAAAATAATCTTTTTAATATCTTGCAGAAATTCCTTGATATTTCTGCCGCGAGCGTGGCCTTAATAACTAATCACTAATCACCAACTATTTCTATTTTCGCTTCCAGTCCAAGAAACGCTTCACCATTTTAAAATTCGTCAGCAAAAAAAGTATGGCATTTTTGTTGTCGCCCCACGTTAATAAACGGCGACGCTGCTTTCTTTGTATTTTTATCTTAAAATTTGCTAATCGCTAGCACAAAGAGGACGCGGAGACGCTAGCGCTATCTCTCCTCCGCCCCCCCCAGGGACCATCCTCCCCTTTTCATCTGCTATTTGTAGTTTGTTCATGCCCAATTTCATTAGCCATTTTAATTCGTCTATAATTAAATGGCGCATACTCTCCCTGACACGGCGTTGGAGAGGGGCGGGCGGGCGGAGGGGGGGGGACAGGAGCAGGCGGCCGTCACTCGTTTGTCATAATCACATGCAAAAAACAGGGAAAAAAAACACACATACGTAATTATACAAGCTGTAATCAGCCGACAGGAGAGGCCAGAGAGGAGAGCGCACTATAAAAAAGACTTCAACTCAGGATCATGATTGGAGTAATATTACACGTTTTACATTCAACGACTCAGGGGTTTATTTTTATTTTATTTCTACGGACGTTCTGTTGTTTTGAATATATGATTTATTAACATTTACTGACTATGTGGTCAAAAAAATCCCAAAAATGCAGCTTAAAATAAAACAAAATGAGTTTGAACCAATAAAAATAACTCAAATTTAGTATAATATTTTTGTCTAATAAGTTAAAGCTGTACCGTGTAACTTTTCTAGAGGATTATCTGCCATTCGCTTGTCTCCATGGAGATTTCATCGCTTTGCCTGGAATATCACGCACTCTTACTTATATTTATATTGATATCTATCTTATATAATTACACTTATAATTACAGTTGTGTTTATTGAAAAACTGGATCTCCTCTCCACAGATCTGACCTGTAACTTGGCCTGGCAGTGTTTCCACGGTGATAGATAGAAAGTTTAATGCCATACTATGCAACATTCCAGGCAAAGCAACAACACACCCACAGTAGCAAGTAGGTAACAGACTTTCCACTATAAATGTCCCACAGTGCAGCTTTAATAAACCATGTTCTGTAGGATTTGTGTCGTTTGATCTGGTCCTGATGTGTTTTTTGCAGTGTGCCTGATCTCCGGCGCTCCCCTGCACACCTCCCATAGACATATTATGAGGCAGCGACGCTAAGTTTTGTAAATGAGAATGACCCCAATCTTCTGACAGTGCAAACACAGACACGCACACGGACGCACCGCCATGATGGTGAAGATGATGAGGAAGGGGGGAGCGCGCGGGGGGGGGGGGGGGGGGGGGGGACAGAGAGAGGAAGACAGCAGAGAGAGAGGGAGTGAAGACAGGAGAGAGAGAGAGAATGGAGAGGAAGATGATGAGGAAGGGGGGAGCGTGGGGGGGGGGGGGAGAGAGAGGAGAGAGACAGAGAGAGGAGAGAGACAGAGAGAGAGGGGGAGAGAAAGGGAGTGAAGACAGGAGAGAGAGAATGGAGAGGAAGATGATGAGGAAGGGGGGGAGCGCAGGGGGGAGAGAGAGGAGAGAGACAGAGAGAGAGGGGGAGAGAAAGGGAGTGAAGACAGGAGAGAGAGAATGGAGAGGAAGATGATGAGGAAGGGGGGAGCATGGGGGGGGAGAGAGGAGAGAGACAGAGAGAGGAAGACAGCAGAGAGAGAGGGGGAGAAAGGGAGTGAAGACAGGAGAGCGAGAGAGAGAGAGAAAGGAGAGGAAGATGATGAGGAAGGGGGAGCGTGTGGGGGGAGAGAGACAGAAGAAGACAGCAGAGAGAGAGAGGGGAGAGGGAGTGAAGACAGAAGAGAGAAAGGAGAAGAGGGGAGTGCAGGGGAGAAAGAGAGAGGAGGGAGAGACAGAGAGAAAGAGAAAGAGTGAGAAGACAGGAGAGAGAGGGAGTGGGAGAGAGAAGAAGTGAGAGAAAATGAGCGAGGGAGGAGTAAGACAGCAGAGAGAGAAAGAGAGAGGAGGCAGAGAGCGAGAAATGGAGAGAAGACAGGAGAGAGAGAGGGAGGGGGCAGAAAACAGTAGAGAAAGAGAAAGAGAGAGAGGCAGTAGAGCAAGAGAAGGGGGAGGAAGATGATGAGGAATGGGGGGGGGAGAGAGGAAGGGAGAGAAAGCAGGAGAGAGAGCGAGAGAGAGAGACAGGGAGAGAGGACAGCAGAGAGAGAGAGAGAGAAAGAAGAAGGAGGCAGAGCGAGAGAAAGGGGGGGGAGATGATGAGGAAGGGGACAGAGAGAGATGGAGCAAGAAAAGACAGGAGAAAGAAAGAGACAAAAAGAGAGAGAGAAGACAGGAGGGAGAGAGGGAGGGAGGTGATTTGCATTTTCGTGATCAAACGCTAATTCTGATGGTTAAAATATTAGCGGGGCATTTACGCAGAGGCACAACACACTGACATCCACACAATATGATGAGGGGGCAGAAAGGACTAGGAAGGGGTTTTTTTCTCAGGTTTTTCTTACGAACAAAAACATTTTAGACCAAAAGTTGACAATCTCACCATTCACAATTTATGTCTTGTTTCGTAAGAGAAAAATACATATTAATAACATTTGTAATAACCACGTGTAGAGAGATAATATCATGCAACTGCTCCTGCTACTCAATAACTGTGCTAATCTCTGTCTGAAATCCAGTGCTGCAGGTGTTAGGCTAACTCAGAGGTGAACCACTAAAACTCCTCACAATCTACTTAGAAAATCTTGTTAAGTGGAAATTTTTTACAGCCAACAGTGTCTTTAAACTGGGACGAGGGGGCCTTTTTACTCTCACGCACCTGGGACACTGGTTTAGACCTGATGTAGTCTTAATGTAGTCCTGATTAAGTAGATCTTAGTTTAGTCTTTGGTCTTGATTATTTGTGGCCATACCTTCTTTACCTCTAATTTTTTTTTTTACTTTATTTTTTTGTATATATTTTTAAATTATTATTATTCCCATTCGTTGAAAACTGCTCACATAAGAGCTCTTAAACTACACTATACCCCTATATCTTATACGCACCATTTTAAAATTCATATGTACATTATTCTTCTCATTACGCCGCACCCAGTTGTCTCCAAACCGTCTTCCTCCTCCTCTCCTCTTTTATCATCCCTCCTTCTCTCTCTCCCTCCGTTCTGTCTGATCAGTGACTTCTGGCTCGTGACACTCTGCACCTCTCATGAAATATAATGACTTATTAAAGGACGGCACATATCTTTGGCCCTGTTTAACTCGGCGCGGCCCCCCATATAAATACATGAGGCTATCTTTAAGGGTCCAGGGGCCAGGAGAACACGCGCGTGCAACATTAATACTTAAAATTCATAAAAGTCCGATGAGAAGGAGAGATATTTGAAACGGGCACATCTCTTAACCTGCCTAAGCGGTTCCCCAAGTTCAGCTTTGGCTATTAGAGGAGAGGAAAAAGTGCCAAGGTCCTCGTCCGTCACCTATTTCCCCGTCTCCTTGTCTCCTTTCCTTGCATCCTCGGCTCCTGGTTTCTCAGGAGGAGCGGAAATTAGCGCGCGGTTTGGAGGAATTGGGTCAGCACCTACAGAACCAATTATCAGGCCAGATGTGTGCAATACTGACGGAGATAGAACGTAATGTGGCTGAAGCTTTAGCGCTGAAACGGATTTGAAAAAAGTTCATTTTTGGAACTACATTATATTTTTCATTTCGTCTATATTTTTGTATTAATTGAGAATGTGAAATGTTTATCTTTTATGCGCTGTTAATCACCTTATAATAATAGCGATGACTTGAAAATGAAAATGTATTTAGTTACAGAATACTGAATAAGAGAGTTCTGTTTTCTGAATACTTATACTAATAATATAATGATAATAATAATAATATAATAATAATAATAATAATAATAATAATAATAATAATAATAATAATAATAATAATAATAATAATAATTCTGAATACTTGGAATAATTTAATTTAATAATTTAAATCATAAAGTAAAAATGCAACATAAGATTAAAAACTGCTTCATGTTTGTTTCACTGTTTGCTCTTTGTATATTTATTATGAACTGGAGAAGTTAAAATCACACCTGAGCTGTGTTTCATATTTAGAAATTCCGATCACGAGTATCATAGCAACCAAAGAGCCAATCCAGAGCGAGGCTGTTGAAGGTAACGCTCCTTCCCGTCTGCATCGCTGGCTTAGCAGAAAACACTGTCAATCAAACTTGTTACTAACACTAGCAGGAGCGACTGGGGGGAAAGAAGACGCTCGATTTGTCTGCTGTTAATGTTCATATCTTGATTTTACGGACACAATAGCGAAATAAAAACAGCAGGATCATGTAGAGCGGGTTAATCCGAACATTTTAAGACCAAAATGACGAGTCTGACAGCAGTAGTTACGCAGAGAGGGGCGACGGTTTTTCAATAGAAAGTGAACTGGAACCAGAGTCGATGCTCACTGCCTGTTTGGAGCGCGACAGCTAGCAGGTTAGCTATGTCCATTTAAATAAACAGTCTACGATCGAAACACAACTGAGTAAGCTGACGATGACTGAACACCAGTAGAACATCATAAAAGCTCATTTTGTTTAATACGACTCCTTTAAACGTGTCGTCAATAACACAATCCAAACTGTACGCCGTGTCAAACGCACACACACACACACACACTCGCAGCTCCTCCACAGCCCGCAGTGTGCCTGAGGTCTGTGTGTAAGCCGTGGGAGAGTGGTTGCGGTCGGGTTTGACTCATGTTGTTTCGGGGCCTTCGCCTCAGACCACAAAAATACAATCATCGAACTGTGTATTCCATATTACACACACGTCTATGTCCCAATGAGAGGGACCATTTAGGACCCACCGCAGATTCACAACACTCTCACTCACGTCTACACAACTCAAGACTTCAATCTGGAGACGTTTGGATCACGAAATGTGTTAGATAAACCCCAGGAATGAAAAATGATCTTATATTCCAAAACGGCGATGTATTTGTATAAGCAGAGCTGTTCTCAAGGTATTCATTACAATATTACTGCTCATCTGTGGTGGAAGAAGTACGCAGTTTTGTTACTTAGGTAAAAGATATTGGGGCAAAAAAATACTCAAGTAGAAGTATTCAACTACCTGTTTAAAAATGTACTTAAAGAGTAAAAAGTAAAAGTATTTCGTTCATATTTTGAGGCCTTATAAAGCTTGAAATGTAGTGATTTTGATACAGATTTGGCCATATTTTGTTCAACAGAAACAATTACATTATGTTTTTTACAGTTGTTTTTCTTTGTATATTTTTGTATATTTCAAACTATGAACCTGTTGAAATAAACCCCTCAGACTTTTCAGCAAGTCTCAGACAATAATAAAAAATACTTTTACTTTCCAGGCCAGTTAAAAATGTAGTGGAGTAGAAAGTACAGATACTGCTCTCAAATGTAGAGAAGTAAAAGTAGAAAATATCCACATAATTTGTACTAAAAGTTGTATTTAAGTTCCACCACTGTTACTCATACTGCTTCTACTGCTACTACTACTTGACAGTTGCTACTACTAGAGCCACACAGTTAAGACTGTCCTCTACAAAGTATGAAATATCCCGTCTTTTCTTAGAAAACTCTTGTACCTGTAGTTTAGACTTCTACAAACATGTTCTGAAATGCCTGGGATTCTTACATTGCAGTTCATCGGTTCAGATTTCAGTTTTTTCTCAAACGCTCTCTGATTACAACGTGTACTTTGAAAATGTTCTGTTTGCATTTCATTACATGTTTTTAAAAAGTACTATTCTGTTCAGTCTGATCTTTTTCCCAAAATCATTATCACTACTACTACTACTACTACTACTACCACTAGAACTGCTATTATATCTGTTCAGCCAATTACTGATCATTGTGTTTTAATTACAAATCCCATTCGAACCTTTTTCCTTAATGTTTTACGGACAATAAAAAGTGTAAAATAGGGGTATTTTAAGTATGAATATTAAAGTTATAACATAATCTCACCTTCCACGTGGCTGTGTTTCTCCTGAAGTAGGCAAATTTTCTCGTGAACCAATTGTAGATTTCATTCAGAGTCAGCTGTCGGTCCGGAGACTCCAGGATCGCCTGAAGAAACATGTTTGATTTATTTGAGCAATAAAATAATAAAGAGATAAAAAAAAAAACATATTTGGATTTCGGTGAGTGCTTACATGGCGTATGAGGGAGGCGTAGGTGAACGGGGGCCGGACATCAGCGTTTTTGTAGAACTCGCAGTTCTGAGCCAGCTCTGGAAAAAGTACAGAAAAAAAAAAGATATTGTTTATATTTGCATGTTCTGCTTGTGTTGCTGTGGCAGAGTGGTTATCCTGTCTCCTGGAGCCAGAAGCGCGCCCATAACGCGTCGGCTAGCAGGTTAGCTATGTCCATTTACACATGCAGTCTATGGGGATTAGCTCAGCAGCATTAGCTCAGTCCTTGTTAGCCTCGTTAGCCTTACCTGAAGCTATGGGCGTGCAGTACTTGTCTGAGTTGCGTCTGCGTATGGGCCCCACCCCGTGAGAGTGGGCGTGTGGGTGCAGGCCTGAGGAGCTGATGACGGAGGGTCCCGAGCGCAGGGGGGTGATGGGCGCCGCGGCCGAGGTGGGCGGGTGGGGCAGACCCTCGGGATACATGTCACTGTCCCGCTTCAGGAGGGCAGCACTGGAGGCTAGGTTCAACTGGAAAACATACAGGGATACACAGTGGACATTTTATTACTTTGCCAGGAATAATCCATAGTACGGTATTAAACGTATCTATCTCCATGGAGACAAGCAGGCGACACCACCAGGTCAGATCTGTGGAGAGGCGATTCCGCTCAAACTAATAATGCATGTTTACAAGGGTTAACGGAATAAATATACGATAGATACTGTACGTTTAATGCCATATTGTGCAACGCTGCAATATTTGAATACTTGTGTGTATTTTCTATGTTCAGACAAAAAAACACAGTATATAAAAGCCATAACTGATTCAAAAATCCCATCGTTGTACACAAGTGTGAAGCAATGATAAACGCCGATGTTCAAAAGGTCATAGTTTCCGTGTGTTTAAAATGTTCATTATTATTGTGTTATTACTGCTCTGATCTGAACAGCAGTGTAGTAATGACACCGGGGGGACCTCTGCTTCTGTCCCTGTCTCTGTGTACTCTGTGTGTACTCTCTGTGTACTCTGTGTATACTCATGTACGTGGTATTTTCAACAGGATCCGCGTGGACTATAACACACATTGTAAAGTTATTTATACACATGACCCAGAGCCAATTAACCCCAGTTTACCCAAACACACCACAGACGGCGGTTTATTAAGGACACACACACACACACACACACTCTCTTCTCTCTCTGCAGTCTCTCTCTCCTTCTACCTTTCTCTCCCTATCTCCTTCAGTCTTAACCTATAGTCCATCTCTCTCAACTTTCCCCTCTGTCTCTCCCGCCACCATACATACATCCCTCTTTCTCATTGTCTCCCTCTTGTTCTTTCACTCCTCCCGTTTATCTACAACTCTCCCTCGTCACTCCCTCCATCTCTTTTTCCGTGCCACCCGCTCTTCTCTCATGTCTCTTATCTTCTCTCTCTATCTATCTCTCCCTTCATTCTTGCTTCTCTCCCTCTCTCAGCCCCTCTCTTCTCGTTTGTCTTTCTCTTCTCCTTTCTCTTCTCTCTCCCTAGGGTAGGGTACACTTTTCTGTGCTCCGTCTTCTCCCTCTCAACCTCTCTCCCTACCTCTTCTCCTTCCCTCCATCCTTCTTCTCTGTCTCTCCCTCTCTCCCTTTGTCTCTCTGTGGTGATGCTGTGGTCACTACAGACCAATTAGACAAAACCAGAGTGTAGTCCAGGGGTGGGCAAACTTTTTGACACACATATATATGATATTAGAGATTTGGCCTATGACAATATGCAAGGCTCATTGTACAAATTGTTTTCCAAATGCATTAATTAAATTCATAATTAATGTATTAAATATCAGTTAAATAAACACTGCAGAAAAACTCACATTCAGTTTTATCAAGTGCCAAAAGATCAACAACTTTTGAAAAGGTAAATGGAACAAGGTTTACAAGTATCTATTATAATATGATTTAGTCACGTTCGGCGGGCTGGATTAATAAACCCAAAGGGCCGTAGTTTGCCCATGTCTGGTCTACAGAGTCTACAGAGTGTATAGAGCAGAGTGGACACTAAAGGATACAGAGGATACAGAGGATGCAGAGGATGCAGAGGATACAGAGGATACAGAGGATACAGAGGATACAGAGGATGCAGAGGATGCAGAGGATGCAGAGGATGCAGAGGATGCAGAGGATACAGAGGATGCAGAGGATGCAGAGGATGCAGAGGATGCAGAGGATGAAGAAGTAGACGAAGCAAAAGTGACAGATTTCTGAATGATGATAACTTGATCGTTGCTATAGCAATTAGCAACTTAAAACAAAATATTACATCTTTTGAATGGGAGAAATACCTCAAAATGTCGCTTATAACATAAAGGTAAGAAAAAGGTGAAACCCATGAATGGGACTAAAATATAACCTCAAAATGGCCGCCCTTCTGAAGTCTGAATAATTGGCCGTGGTAACAATAGACGCAGTAATAGTAGTTCTAGTACTAGCATTGTATTCAAAATTAGGCTTAGTAGGTGGTGACGGTTAAATGCTAATTAAACCCAAAAATGTCCGCAGTCCCCTCACCCCCCTCTGTGCGGGACGCGGTGGGGGCGGGGCTCTTTAACAGGTACTTCATTAACACGTCTCCACGGCAACAGTTCGACCTCGTTAATTGAGGCCAAGCTTTGTTTCCATTTGACCAAGCCCCGCCCCCTCCGTCCCTCCTCGTCCAATCCCTGACCCCAAAAGCCGCCATAGGACACGCCTCTTCCCGATTTCCTATTGCGTGTTAATGACAGCTGATCCCCATGCGATCTGCACATATACACACACACTCACACACACCCACATACACACACTCACACACTCACACACACACACACACTCACCCACACACGCACACACACACTCACACACACACTCATTCATATCCCCTCAAATTAAGACACTCGGCCTCTAATTGACAATTAATTTCAACATCTTCATATTTTAATAAGGCTCCTCGTCAATCGGAATCATAAAATATTCATTAGATAAGTAATAACAGGAGTCTACGCGCACACACATGCAGACACACCCCTACACACACATACACACACACACACATACACACACACACTCACACCCAAAGATGTGACGGGAGATTTGTGACTCCAGATAAAATATGAGAACCCACTTTGGGCCCAGATGACAAGAAAATGATCAAATTCAGCTTATGATGATTTAGGGCAGCAGTAGAGTAGTGCTATAGATGTAGGAGTAGTAGTAGTAGAAGTAGTAGTAGTAATGGTAGTAGTAGTCATTGTAGTATGATAAAAAAGGTATGATAAAAAAAACCCAAAAATGCAGGGTAAAATTGTAAAGTTGTGGTAGTAGTAGTAGCAGTAGTAGTAGTAAATAAGGTACAAAAAAAAAAAAAAACATACAAAAATGCAAGGTAAAAGGGCAAAAGTTATAGTAGTAGTAGTAGTAGTAGTAGTAGTAGTAGTAGTAATAGTAGTAATAATAATAGTAGTACTCGTTATAGTAGTAAGTAAGGTATGACACAAAGTACAAAAATGCAGGATAAAATTGTAAAAGTTGTGGTAGTAGTAATAATAGTAGCAGTAGTAAGTAAGGATACAAAATACAAAAAATACAAAAAAACAAAAAACAAAAAGTAAAAGTAAAAGTTGTTGTGGTAGTAGTAGTAGTAGTAGTAGTAGTAGTAGTAGTAGTAGTAGTAGTAGTAGTAGTAGTAGTAGTAGTAGTAGTCATTGTAGTAGTAAGTAAGGTATGGTAGATAAAAATACAAAAAATACAAACAAACAAAAAAAAAAAACAGGGATAAAAGGGTAAAAGTTGTAGTAGTAGTAGTAGTAGTAGTAGTAGTAGTAGTAGTAGTAGTAGTAGTAGTAGTAGTAGTAGTAGTAGTAGTAGTCATTGTAGTAAGTTATGTAAGTAAGGTATGATCAAAAATGCAAAAATGCAGGGTAACAGTCTGGTAGTGGGCGTAATAATAGTAGTAGTAGTAGTAATAGTAGTAGTAGTAGTAGTAATAGTAGTAGTAGTAATAGAAGGTAAAGCTATGATAGATAAACATATAGATATAATTTAGTTCATATTTAGTTGATTTTAGGTCTTGCAAATAACCCAAACTGATTGTATGTAAATGAGCTGATTAGTGATGAGTCTGAGTGAGTCACTGTATCTAAATGTATTTACACTAAACCCTCACTGTTCAATGCTGCAGGTTGTTTGTAAATAACAACAAACCCACAAACGGTCAATAGAGGGCGCAAGTGCCCAGAAAGTAAACAGGCCCAGGACACAGCCTCAGACTTTTACCTTTCACTTACACTTTACTTTACACACATCATTTCTGGACCATATGTGGAATTGTTTACGTCATATTGATTATCATTTTAAAACGTTACATATATTTTTCTGTTGACACATTTTCCCTGTATTTTATTTAATGTATAATTTAATAATTCTACCTCCATTTTAATCAAAGAAAAAAAAATGCTTGTAAATATTTAAATTAAAAAGAGGTGATTTTTAGCCTTTACGTAATAATAAAATATAAAAATAGTGTTGTTAAAGTGAACTCACGGGTTGGCTGAAGGGCTTGGGTTCCGAGGGCCTCATGTGCAGGTGAGCCATCATCGCCTGCAGCCGCTCGCTCTCTTTAGCCAGCTGTAGACACACACACACACACACACACACACACACACACACACACACACACACACACACGTTAGCATCACAATAATAAAGATACATGTTTATATATTTGTCACTGTAGTATTATAGTTTTGAATTGCATTTTGCCCAAACTGTACAAATAGGAAACAAAACCAATCTATAAATTGAGCATCCTATAAAAATACGACAAGATTTAAGCAGTGTAACGTTCAGAAAATACAGAAATCGTTAGCGCTTTTAAAAAAATACAGATTAAAATTTCGTAACAGCCTCGATCCAGCTCAGACAGAACATTTTTTATCTGCCCTAACTTCACCTTAATATGAACAAAAAAAAGAAAAAAAACCCAATAGCATTAAAATCATAATAACTACACATTATTTAGCCTTAATAAAGCATGAACAAAGACTTAAATCATAATGAACAAATCATTTATTAAACATGAGCTCAGAACATCAGCTGTGGCTCAGAAACAAGGCCTGCGTCAGTAAAACCCTGAACCCTAAAGTCAACCCTCGCCCCAGCCCATTTTTAATAACATGAATTAATCTGGAGTATTTGTTTAAGATAAAGGTGGAGTTAATGTAAAGTGTCCAAATATATGAGTTTTATTAATAAAGATTTGATTTGTACATTTGTTTAAAAAATAAAATAAAAATCTGCAGAGACTCTATGTGTTCCTTGTCTCTGTGTGTGGGGGTGTGTGTGTGTGTGTGTGTGTGTGTGTGTGTGGGGGTGTGTGTGTGTGTGTGTGTCCAGTATCGAGGTTATTAGTGTGTAGTCCTGGTTTAATCCTGGTCTAGCCCTAGTTTAGTCCTGGTCTAGTACTGGTCTACTTCTGGTCTCGTCCTAGTTTAGTGCTGGTTTAGTCCTGGTCTTGTACTTATTTAGTCCTGGTTTTATTAATAAAGATTTGAACTGTGCATTGTTTGAAAAAAACAAAAACAAATACTAAATAACTCCTAAAGTGATTTGAATGGTATCTTTGTATGTAGCTCTATGGCCTCTCCTGGTGCAGAAACCCTTTGCGTTCCTGGCCTGTGTGTGTTTGTGTGTCCAGTATTGGGGTTATTGTGTTAGCCTGTTAGTGTGTTAGCTCAGTGCGTGGATGGTGTTAGCGTAAACAGCGTTTAGCCTAGCGCCTGAAGCCATCCGCGGAGAACAGGAAGTGACAGAGGAGCGGCCGTGTCAGATCCGATCAGGGCGAGCGTCTTTCTCCCCTGACACTGCTCCTGTCTGTCAAAGCACCTCCACCGCCCCTGCCACCCGTGCCGCCCGTGTGCCGCCCCTGCCGCGTCCGCATAAACAAAACACATACAAGTGTGCTCTGAGGCCTGCAAAGGTGTTTTTCAGAATAAATTTTTATGTCAGTGTGAATCATGATTTCAGGAAGGTCAAATAATATTGTTGTTGTTTTAGACTTACAGAAATGAATCTGTAAAGACTCCACGTTCTTTCAAATAACCCTCATATCATCCTTGTTTATGTATTTAAAAATCTGAGCTTTGGATCATCTTGACACAGTCCTGACGTAGACCTGGTCTAGTCCTGGTCTAGTTCTGGTCTATTCCTTGTCTAATCCTCATCTAGTCCTGATTTAGTCCTAATCTAGTCCTAGTTTAATCTTGGTCTAGTCCTGGTTTAGTCCTGGTCTAGTCCTGGTCTATCTGGAGTATTCAAAAAGTCCATTCTACATAAAGCATAAGTCGTGTCTATTCCTGCTCCTGTTTTGTCTTGACCAGATCTGAGTTATAATTGGGCCTTTACATTTCAGGCTCCAGTGCTCTCTGTGCACTCATGTCCTGCTGCAGACGGACACACACACACACACACACACACACGCACACACCCCCACACGCACACACGCACAATTTATAAATATAGTAAAAATATTCAAATCAAAGCATGTTTTTAATGCTTTTGTTGTACTGAAAAACCTATGTCTATTGTTACTGAGCTCGCATCTCAACAAACCCGACTCTTACTTGGCCTGTAGAAGGGCCTCCTGCTGGTTTCCATGGAAATGTTGTTCTTTTGGCTATAATCTTGATCAGTCTGGTATAAAGTGTATCTGTCACTATGGAAAATGTTCCAAATGTATAATTCTGTAAAACTGCAGGGTGGACGCCTCTAGAGAGTTAGTGTCACTTTAAGTTCTATCAAATTAATGTGTATAAACAGTAGATTGACACCTGTATTTGAATAAAATATAATAATAATAATAATAATAATAATAATAATAATAATAATAATAATAATAATACAAATTATTATTATTATTATTATTATTATTATTATTATTATTATTATTATTATTATTATTATTATTATATTTTATTATTATTAATGTATTTGTATTATTTTATTAATTTTTATCAGGGAGTCCCATTGAGACCCATTTCATTATAAAGTGAGTCCTGAATACACAGGTAAAACATACAACATTTACAATGAATAAAATGCATAGTAAAAAGTTAATATTCAGTTTAAACCATTGTGTCTGAAAATATGTCGACAGATACAGTGTTTACATTGACTTAAGGACAGTGTTTAATTTGTGTTGGTCTCTGAGAGTGTTAAATAAATGAGTCCTGTCCCACCTGTATCTCGAGCTGCTGCACCACCTGCATCTGCACTCTGCACTGGGCGGTGCTGCGGTCGTCCAGAGCGTGTTCGTTGTTCAAGTGTCTGAAATAAAACACATTCGAAACAGTTAAATAGTGATTATTTTACTTCAGACAACTGACATACTGAAATGTCTTATTCACATTTATTAAAAGTATTGTATCTAAGTAGAAATTTTAGGTATCTGTACTGTACTTATGGATCCTTTTTACTTTTACTCCACTACATTCTTAAACAAGTAAAAGTATTTTTTATTATTTTCTGAAAAGTCTGAGTGTTTATTTTAACACATTTACACTTTGAACAAACAAAAATACGCACATAAAAACAACACACAATTCCGCACAAATCTGTATCAAAATCACTACATTTAAAGCTTTGATGGATCTCAAAATCTACACAAAATACTGCTACTTTTTACTCTTTAAGTACATTTTAAACAGATATTTTAACACTTTTACTTAAGCAGATTTTTTCATGTGATGCTTTTACTTTCACTTAAGTATTTTTTCTCCAGTATCTGTACTTTTACTTAAGTAACAGGTACGGTTCAGTCTGATTTAAGACAAAAGCATGCAGCCCACCATCACTCCACACAAGATAATAAACAGTACAAAGGTGAGTATTTAAATAAACGAGTGATTCAATTAAATCGTATTGTTTTCGTCCACTTCTCCTCGGCCTCTAAACCTCAGAGGGGGCTTAAGGGGGCTTTCCGTCGCCCTGTTCTCTTTCGTTTTTACCCTCCATATTCTTTGGCCGGTTGTTCAGAGCACCTGAGTGAGCCGTTCATTTGTGTGATTAGTCTCAGCTCGTCAGTCTAAACCGGCTCACATGGCTCCCGCTCTCTCACCCACGCACTTTGAAACCTCGTCATTACAAAAATAAATCTTTGGCCTTGTTTTGTCTGAGGGGGGCTAACGCCGCAGCTGTGTTGTGTGTGCGTGAAGTTAGCCAGCGCCGCGGACTTAAAGGCGGCACCTGGAGTGAGATCATTGTTGTTATCAGTGGAGATATCTGCAGGGCTGGAGTTTTTAAGGCGGGCTGGGTGTTTGGGTGGTGCGCGATAGTGAGAGTGAAGGGAAGTGATCTGTGCTTCCTTAAATGTGGGAGGGACAGGACCTTCTGATCTCTACAACTGCTCTCCTCCCTTTGGATAAACCAACTTTCTCTTTACTCCTGTCTGCCCCTCTTCTCTGGGTCTCTCGCTTCGTTATCCTCCTCTTCTCTATGTCGCTCCCTGCCCTCTCTCTCTCTCTC
The DNA here is from genome assembly GCF_009829125.3 of Periophthalmus magnuspinnatus. Taxonomy (NCBI): domain Eukaryota; kingdom Metazoa; phylum Chordata; class Actinopteri; order Gobiiformes; family Gobiidae; genus Periophthalmus; species Periophthalmus magnuspinnatus. The sequence continues at coordinate 19,638,633 of NC_047130.1, read as the reverse complement.
TCTCTAATTATACTTCCTCCCTTTATCGTTCTCTTTTTATCTTGTTTCTCTCTGTCTTAGTCAGGTTAGGAACAGGTTAGAACCGATTACAAGAGAGAGAGAGAGAGAAGAAAGAAAAAGAGGGAAAGAGGCAGAGAAAGAGACAGAATGGAAGAGAGAGAGAAAAAGAAAGAGATAGAATGAGACAGAGAAAGAGAGAAAGCTAGAAAGAGAGGGAGAAAAACATAGAGAGCAAGAGAGAGAAAGAGGGAGAAAGAGAGACAGAACGAGAGAGAAAGCTATAAAGAGATAGAGAAAGAGATACAGAATGTGAGAAAGAGAGAATGAGAGAGAAAGTGGCAAGGGCAAGTGGAAAGGGAAAAATAGAGAGAGGGAAGGAGTGAAAGCTAGAAAGAAAGAGACACAGTACTAGAGAGGGAAAGCTAGAAAGAGAGACAGAGAAAGAGAGACAGAATGACAGAGAGAAAGAGAGATAGCTAGAAAGAAAGGGAGAAAGCAACGAAATAGAGAAACAGACAGAGAGAGAAAGAAAGAAAGACAGAATGAGAGAAAGGGAGGGAAAGAGAAAGAAAGAGAAATATAACAAGTAAGAGAGAGGTGGAGAGAGAGAAAGAAAGAGAGAGAGAGTGATAAAGTGATATAAAGAGAGAGTGAGGGAGGTGTTATTGTGGCACGTTGTGAGGACGTCTCTTCACACGGGCGTGACCACAGTCTGTTTGTTTCATTTCCAGATCCTCAGTGTCTCAAAGCTGCTCTGAAAGAACAAGTGAAGTCAAAGTCTGTTTTGTACCATAGTTTTGATCTCTCTCTCCATCTCCCCTTGTCTCTCGCCCCTACATTCTCACTCTTCTCTCTTATCCTCTCCTCCTCTTTCCCTTTCTCTCCCCTCCCCTCTCGCCTGTTTTTGCCCTCTTCTCTAGTTCACTCGCTTCTCTCCCTCAGTCTCTCTGTCTTTCCTGTCTCTCCACCACCTGCATTTCTTCGTCCTCTCTCTCTATCTTGCTTTCATTCTCTCAGCTCCTTCTCTTAATCACTCCATCTTTCTCTCTACCTCCTCCACTCTGTCACTTTTCTCCCCTTCATTCTACCTATTCTACCTCCCTCTCCTCCTCTCTGTTTCTATCTCTCTGTCTGTCTCTCTCCTTGCATCTTTCCTCTGACTCTCCCCCCTCACTTCTGTTTCTTTCTTTCTCTCCCCATTTTCTCCTCTTCCCATTTTCTCTCTCCCACTCTCCCCTACGCCCTTCTTTGTATATACCCCATCGCCCCTTTCTCTCTCACCCCCTCCCTCTCTCCCTCTTCTGCTCCCCTCTTCCATATGTCCCTCCTCTTTCTCTCTTCCTCCTCCATCCCTCGTCACCTCTTTCTCTCTCATCTTCCTATTTTCAGTCTCCCCTCTTTCCCACCTCCTCCTCTGGACACACCCCCTCTCTCTCTCTCACTCTTTCCCTCCCTCCCTCTGTCCTTCTTTCTCTTCTGCTCCCCTCCTCCATATACCCTTCTCCTCCCCTAGATCTCTCTCCCCCTCTTCCTCTCTCTCACCCCCTCTCCTTTCTCTCTTCTCTCTCTCTCTGTCTCACCCCTTCCCTCCTCCCTCTCTCCCACCCCTTCCACTGCACAGACCCCTCCTCTCTCCCTCTCTCTATTTCACCCCTACCCTCCCTCCCTGTCTCTCACCCCTTCCTCTGCACACACCCCTCCTCTCTCTCTCTCTCTCTTTCACCCCCTCCGTCCCTCCCTCCCTCTCTTTCTCCTCTGCCCCGCGGCGATATGAAACCCCACACCAAACAACTGCTTTCCTCTCTAACTTTTTCCCAGCCGCCCCTCCTCCCCCCCTCCTCTCCTCCGTCTCTCCTCCCTCTCTCCCTCTCTTTGATGTGCCTGTCCGATCTCACTGTACACAAGTGTTAGCGCGTTTCATCACCGCAGCCTTATTAATAGGGCCACTGTTGGAGCGGCGGAGGGCTCTGTGTGCGCGGGGGCTTTGCGGAGCAGGTCATTAGACTGTACCGGGGGGGAGTCAGAAAAGAGGAGGAGGAGGAGGAGGAGGAAGAGGAGGGGAAGGAGGAATGTCAAGGCTAAGACATCACAAGTATACACTGGATAAGAGGAAAAATAATATCTGGTGTATTAGGCTGGGTGGAGGACTTGGTACAATGAGTCCATAGACAGTAGTGCAGTTCTGACACACACACCTGCACGTGTTTTTAATGTGTTTTTTAATTGTTTTTTTTTGTTTGTATTGCATTTTGAACAATGAAAAAGAGAGTCAGGGTCCTCTCATTGGCTTTCACTGTATTAATAAAGTGTACAGTGCTTGTTTTCTCATCACAGACAGACCTGGAGTTGTGTTTTGTATCATTCACACATGTTTAACGCACATTTAATTGCATATTTAAGCCGGGTTTTCTCTCAAACTGAAAACACCCCTTGTTCCACCTTGTGATGTCATCAAGTGGTAAAACAGGAAGTGCACCGCTGTGTTTTTAAACTCCATACACCTTCACTAGAATCATTTGGATCATTTCAGACCTGGAATTACTGACAGTTTATTCTGAACTAAAGCTAATAGGTAGATGTTGACTTGAAAACTAAAATTCATGACATCACAAGGTGGAACGGAGCATTTTGAGCTTTGGAAATGTTACAGACTAATAATACACATGTGTGAATGAAACAAAACACAACTTCAGGTGTGTTTTTGAGGAGGTAACAGTATTATAACATGGCGTTTGTCCATTGACTTCGAAGGTTGGCAGTTTGAATCCCGCTCTCGACATAGACATTATTGGTAGAGCGACTCCAGCTCCCACAGATGAATACTGCCGTTGTTGTGTTGTTGGGCAAGACACTTAACCCCCCTCGCCCCCAGTGTCTGTGGTTTGTTGATGTAAAGCTCTTTGTTTTCAAAATCAAAACACACTCATGGACTAAATAAACCTAATCTTCTGTTGGATTCCAAGAAGCAGATAGTTGCGTTAAGGCCAAATGCAAAAAGATTCGAATGTGAATAGACACTGAGAGAAATTATGTGTAAACCAGGCCCATACAAGTACTTCCTGTGTGACATACATACAGAGTAAACATGATGTAATCCAACGCAACAATGAAAGAGGTTTTGTTTGTTCAGTTAGTTTGAAAGAAAAGCCGTGTCAGCGAAGGATACACAGGCTCGCGTGAAGTCGAAAGATCAAAAACAGACGTATTCTGAAGCTTTGAGAAGTGTTGAAAATAATGCAGTGTGCTCTGAGGGACATACTGCTCCTTTAAACTAATATGAAGTATAAAAACGCTCCAGGCTAAAAACAACCCCCCGGGGGACACAGCAGCGCCAATGATAAACATCACAGAGACATTAAGTGTGTCAGCTCAAGAAGTTTACACGTTTTAAAAATAAATAAATATCAGGTTTGGAAAGAGGTTTTTGACAAGAGTTGACAACGGAGGTAAAAGAGTCACAAAAATACATTTTCTAAGAACGCAGAGGGAAAAGATATGTGGAGTTATTTTGAAAACCGACTTCACCGCAGCAAAAAAGTACATTTAGGTATGTTGTTTCTTTAATATTCTCCTGCTGTATAAAGAAGCGAACTAAGTGAGTGTGACGTCACCCATAGCATTCAAGCTTCAGTCAAATGTAACGCCATAGCAGCCAAAGAGCCAATCCAGAGTAAGACTGTTGAAGGTAACGCCCCTTTCCATCTGCACCACTGGTTTAGCAAGGAGCGGGCAATTAGCAACGCTGTCAATCAAACCTGTTAGCGGGATCAATCTCGGGGAAAGAAGGCGCCTGATTTGTTTGATATTAATGTTCATATCTTGATTTATAAATTCGACAGCGAATACGAACATTTTAAGACCAAAACGATTAGCCTGACAACCGCAGTTACGGAAAGAGGGGTGACAGTTTTTCAGTGGAAAGAGAATTGAGGCCAGAGTCGATGGAGCCGGAAACGCGCCCATGCTCCTTCCTGTTTAGAACGCAGCGGCTAGCAGATTAGCTATGTCCGTTTATGTATACAGTCTATGGTTGCATCACTGAAATTTCCCCATTCTGAAACAAATACAAGTTCTCTTATCTTAAAATATTGTTTTTGGTGACCCTCCTGTTACTGGGATGAATGCTCAACCAACTACACCACTACAACCCCATAAAACAAACATGTATAAGTTTACAAAAAGCCACATTATGGGACGTGTGTTTTCTCATCTTAGTTTAAAATGTAGCGATAACACACTGCTGGTTTGTCCAATCAAAGAAAGGTTACATTTACTCTGACTTGTCTCTAAACCATCCATTTGAACTGGATTTATTATTTCAGAGCAGATATGAGATCATGTTGAGAATATCTGAGTTTTTCACGGTGAGACTTACTTGATGAACTGTCCCATGTCTTCACACAGAGCCTCACATCCAGGCCACTTACATTCGCCGTGTCCGTAGAGCGGGTGGGAGCCGGAATGCTCTTCGTGGCTGCAACACAAACCACAAAACAACCACCGCTTATTAACTTTATATCTCACATATTTCATTAGACCAAGTCTTCGACATCACTGCCCTTAACCCTCTGCTGCTCCCTCGCCCGACGCCTTCAAAAAAACAGCTCAAAACTAAAGTCGATCCTGCTTTTTCTGTTCTGATACCTATTCTGGGACGACAGTAGCAGTAAAAAACTGATCCAAATGTGTTACGTAACTGTTATTTCTCCCTCAAGTAAAAACTGAACAACTCTGTACAAATAAAAGTCTTTATATAAAAGACTTTCTGTTCTGACCATGGCCTGTAAATTATTATTATATCAATTCATATGTCCAAACAGGATATCAACTCAACTGCTATTGGGAAGCCGATATCTGATCCAGTAAAATTTTCAGTATCTGTGATGATAGTATCGAATTGGTGTGTCCTTACTCAAAACTCACCTTTTCCTCATAGCCTTTAACCCCATGAAGGACTGCTTCCCTAGTATGTCCTTGTTTTGTGTTAAACTATTGTGAAGTTACCTTGAAAAGTGCTGTATAAAACCCATGTATTATTATTGTTGTTATTATTATTATTATTATTATTATTATTATTATTATTATTATTATTATTATTATTATTATTATTTTATTATTATTTTTTTTTAATTCAATCAAATTAAAAAAATGCTTTATTTATCCCTAAGGTCTCTTCAAATGTTCATCTGCCATAAACGGTTTTATAGCAGTGGTGTTAAAGGAGTTCTTGTAAAGTTCTGTCCTGCAGCTCACTGATCTCAGAATCAAACTGTCTCCTCTCTGTTGGTCAAAAGTTGAGTTCAGGGGATGGTTCATGTTGTTCAGTGTAGCATCCATCCTGTTGAGTGTCCGCTGCTCCACTACCTCCACCAGAGTCTCTAAACTACTTCCTATACTTGAAGCAGCCCTCTCTATTAGTTAGCCATTACCACCTGATAAAACATGTGCAGCAACATGAAAAGACCTTAGCTTTTTTAGAAAATATAGCCGGCTTTGGCCTTTCCTATAAAGTATTTGTGTATCTGTATTTGTGGAGCAGTCCAGCTTGTTGTCCAGATGCACCTCCAGGTATTTATAAGTGGACACAATTTCAATTATATTATTTTATTTTATTCTATTTTTTTTTCTATTTTTTCTGTTTTATTTTTTTTTTTTTTATTTATTTATTTATTTATTTATTTATTTATTTATTTATTTATTTATTTATTTATTTATTTATTTTGTATATGATTATGTTCATGATTCCAACTATATTTTTAAAACTCAAACACTGATTTTAGCATTAATTTAAAGGTACAACATAAAATTTTTCTGGTGGCCGTTTCTGTCAAGTTGGAGATGATGCTGCTTTCCCTAAAATATTCCACAGTACAGCATTAAACATATCTAACTTTTATTTATACAATCACAAATGTTTTCATGGTTAAAAAAAACCCACATTCTGACTGAACGGGCTCACCTCTCCGTAGATATGACCTATAACTTGGCCTGGTGGCACTTCTATCGGTCTCAATGGACAAAAAGCTAGGTTTAATGCCATAGTGTAAAACATTCCAGGCAACGTAATAACATCTCCATGAAGAAAAGCAAACGGTTACATAGTGAAGCTTTAATGTTGCTAATGAAACGTGTTAGCGGACAAAGATAAACCTTTAATACGACAACTAGAACTTTGCGATAAAATGAAAACTTGAATGAAAGTGTTAAATACGTTGAGCGATACAGGCAAAAACAGAAAGGATTTGTTGATTTGGTTTTTGAGAGAGGAAAAAAAAAGCTTGTGAGGTCATACATGATTGAATCAGATAATGGTAGACCCGGGCAGATAAATAGATACAGGAGGAGTAAGAGCAGCTGCACATCTGTTTTTAGTTTGTGGCGGTTTTAGTCTGAAAAGTGAAGTGAGAGAAAGAGAAGAGGAGGTCAGCAATAGGAGCCAGACTGCACGGCAAGTTAATATGATATTCTTTTTTGCTTATGTGCGAGTGTTAGGGTGTGTGGTGTTCATATTTGTACACACAACACACTGAAACTGGGACTAAATACTGATCTAAACCTGAACCGGATCAGAACTAAACTAGGACTAGAACAGAAATGAAACGAGTCTACATTAAGACGAAAGATGGAAAGTGCGGATGCATCTCTAGAGTTACAGATCCAAGAGCCACACCGAGACCACCTTTACCACCTAATGACATCACAAGGTTGAACAGAGCAAGTATGTTTTTTTTTATGAGGAAACAGCAGACATATCTAAACATTCTATACACATTATATAAAGGTGCACTATGTAACTTTCTTATTGAGGGTACGGCATCTACTTGTCTCCATGGCCAAGTTACAGGTCAGATCTGTGGTGAGGCAACTCCACTCATTATAGTAAAAATGCATGTTATTCAAGATATTTTTGATAATAAAAACATAATAATGGAATAAATTCGAGACAGATCAGTTTAAAGGGCCTGTATTACACAAAAGTGACTCATGTGAGCTTTAAGCCATGTTATAATGTTGTCATCTCCTCAAAAACAGACTTGGAGTTGTGTTTTGTTTCATTCACACATGTTTGACTAACTCTTTATTATTAGTCTGTAACATTTCCAAAGCTCGAAATGCTCTGTCCCACCTTGTGATGTCATAAAGTGGTAGTTTTCCAAGTTAACAACTACCTTTTACTTTTAGTTCAGACAGTTCCATGGCTGAAATGATCCAAATGATTCTAGTGAAGGTGTATGGAGTTTAAAAACACAGTGGAGCACTTCCTGTATCACCACATGATGACATCACAAGGTGGAACAGAGTGTTTTCTGTTTGAGAGAAGAACTCCAGGTCAAAACACAACTCCAAGTCTGTTTGTGATGAGGAAATAACATTATAACATAGATCAGAACATAATTTGGGCCCTTTAATGTCTAACTGTAGAAAATTCCAGGCAATGTAACAGCAGTTCCATGTTACACAGTGTCCTTTCAAACAGTAAAAAAAAAAAAAAAGCAGAATTAGCAGAATACAATAGGGCCTTTAAGTGTTTGTGAGTCGGTTTCGGTAGCAGCTGTCATGGCCGCCGTCTGCTGCCTCAAATATATTTACATAACTGTATTTTCCAGCTTTTATTTCAGCGTGTGCATATGAACGATCCGAGATGTGGATTCTCCCCAAATCAACATCAGAAGGGCCACGGTAACAGGAACCATTTGTGCGGCAGATGGGAGCTGTTCTGCGGCCGCTCTCGGATGCCTGCGCCTGGGTCGCAGTCGGAGCGGGAGGAGGGGGGCTCTGGAGGTCTCGGGTTTTGGGGTCTGGTTTTTGGAGTGTGCACAGCCTAAGCGCAGACAGTCGACATGACAAAGCGCTGGCAACCACACAGACTGCACATCAGCCACGCATTAGCTTAGCAGGCTAGCTCCCGAATGCTAACCGCTACATCATGGGCTTTTTTGAGCGTGACAGATGTTCTCAGCAAATAGCACTGAATGTCTGGATGTGTTTTGGGGGAGTTCAGAAGAGAGGTCAAATGGTTAAGTGTGTCTATTTTTAAATATTGCATTGGCTCTTTCAGCGTGCTCAAACAAGAAACACTACGCTATTGTCTTAGTTTGATTCTTAAAGCTGTAAACAGAATATGTTGATTGCACTCATTAGCATTAGTTAGACTTTTAAAGGTCCCATATTACACAAAATTGACTCTTGTGAGCTTTAAGTTGTGTTATAATGTTGTTACCTTCTCAAAAACACACCTGGAGTTGTGTTTTCTTTCATTCACGCATGTTTGAGTATGCCTTTATTATTAGTTTGTCTAAATAACCCACGCTCAAAATGCTCTGTTCCACCTTGTGATGTCATGACGTGGTAGTTTTCAGCTACTTTTTTTATCTTTAGTTCAGTAGAGATGGGCAATTCCAGGGCTGAAATCATCCAAATGATTCTAGTGAAGGTGTGTGGAGTTTAAAAACACAGTGGAGCACTTCCTGTATTACCACATGACATCACAAGGTGGAACAGAGCCTAAATATGCAGGATTTGTCTGTTAAACATGTGTGAATGAAACAAAACACAACCCCAGGTCCGTTTGTGATGAGTAAACAACATTATAACACAGATCAGAACATAGTGTAATATGAACCCTAAATATAAAATTGTCATCTACATCTGCTAATTATTACATTATTACATATACAGTAGCTGCCATTTTCTCCCAGAGCACCTCCATGATCACAGTTGTTGTTAACAGCACAAAGCTAATGTGTTACTCACTGGCTGCTGGGGGGCTGGCTGCCTTTGCTGTAGAGGCTGATCTGATCGTCTGCGCTGTCGGCTTTAGTGAAGGACGAGATCCACTCAAACAGTCGGGCTCTGGAACAAACACACAAAAACATATTAGTCCCAACAACAACACAGCTGGAGTGGAGCAACTGTACTGGACGTAACATCTGATTTATAATGTGAAGAACTAAGTCATAGTCTGATGGGGCAAGAAACACAGGCTGCCAAAGTATGTCTAATGTTTTTGTCATTTGCAGAACTCTGATTGTAGGTGGAGTAACCAATATCTAAACCTGGACTGGACCAGCACCAGGACTAAACCAAGGACTAAACTTGGCTATAATCAGGAGAAGACCGGGATAAGTGTGAAGGCATCACTAGAGTTACAGATCCAAGAGCCAGGTCAAGATCAGGAAGTTAGCAGCTCAAACATGGCTAAAGACAATAGCAGAATCACATTTTAGAACATCTGTACAGATCTAACTGCAGGGAGAGCAGTTTTGATGCAGAATAAAAGGGGATATTTCGCGATTTCACTCTACTTGAGTACTATCCTCTGGCAGTAGTTTTAGTCCCACGGTTGTGTTGGCGTACCTGTCCTGTCTCTTGGGTGTGTGGCTCTGCCCGTTGGCCAGGCCGTGCAGGGGCAGGTGGGCACTGGGGGTCTTGGGGAAGGCTGAGGTAGTGTTGGAGCCGGAGGTGCTCAGATCCAGCCCCTCCGCCTGCTTCAGGGTCTCCTCAGAGCTCGGGACACCAGACACCTCCTTCCACAGCTGCTGCAGGTCTGACGGGCACATCGCTGCAAAGAAAACAAAATCAAACTGTATTATTATTTATTATTTCACAGTGAAGACCACTATCTATTTATTGCTGGTTTCAGAATGAGGGTCCAGTCCCTAATAATAATGATGGTTTACCTTTTATATATTTCATGGCAAAGTACAACGTAATTAATAGGAAAAACTGTCTTTTCCCCCATCTGGGACCAGGCCCGCTGGCAGAAATTTGGGGGCCCGGGCAAGAAACCTCATATGGGCCCCCTTCTAATACCAATGAATAGGAAGAGAGTTAAATTCTTCAAACATATGAGGATGGTACGTTTTTGTTGTTACAATAAGGGCTTAGTTACCAATACAGATTGTTTTAAAAGCCTAGAATCTGATGATGATGAGACATATCCCAGTTTTTCATTTTAATTACATCATATTTTACATAAGAAATATCCAAAAGCAGAATCCACAAAAGCTGAAAGTCGAAAGTTGAGATGTTTTAATAATAATAATAATTTCTTACACTAATGCACTTAACAGGCTGAGGCAGACTGAAGGAAGCGAGGTCAATCATTCACACACACACACACACACACACCACATTCATACGAGGGAATGTGGTGAGGTGTCTTGCCTATGGACACAATGACAGAACTTGGTCCAAATGAGAATCGATCAGTCACTCTTCAGGTTGGGGGATCACTGCTCAACATTCATGTGTTTTAGTCCTGATGTAGACTTGGTTTGGTCCCTGATGAAGTCCTGGTTTAGTCCTGATGTAGACTTGGTTTGGTCCCTGATGAAGTCCTGGTTTAGTCCTGATGTAGACTTGGTTTGGTCCCTGATGAAGTCCTGGTTTAGTCCTGATGTAGACTTGGTTTGGTCCCTGATGAAGTCCTGGTTTAGTCCTGATGTAGACTTGGTTTGGTCCCTGTTGAAGTCCTGGTTTAGTCCTGATGTAGACTTGGTTTGGTCCCATTGAAGTTCTGGTTTAGTCCTGACATAGACTTGGTTTGGTCCCATTGCAGTCCTGGTTTAGTCCTGATGTAGACTTGGTTTGGTCCTGATGAAGTCCTGGTTTAGTCCTGATGTAGACTTGGTTTGATCCTGTTGAAGTCCTGGTTTAGTCCTGATGTAGACTTGGTTTGATCCTGTTGAAGTCCTGGTTTAGTCCTGATGTAGACTTGGTTTGGTCCTGTTGAAGTCCTGGTTTAGTCCTGATGTAGACCTGGTTTGATCCTGTTGAAGTCCTGGTTTAGTCCTGGTCTATTTGAGTGTTTTTATGTACTGAACTACATCTTTACAATGTGGTTTTACCAGACGCTGCTCCTTATTGAATATCATATACAGCACATCAGTCGCTAATGTCGTGATGCTATCTGAACCCGAGTACTTTCCACTTCATAAGACCAAGAGCAGATCTGTAAAAGCCATATTGTTTTGAACGCACCAGCAAAGACCAGAATTTGAAGTTGCCTCGTCATGACCTATAAGCAACAGCCAACTTAATCACATTTTTGTTCTTCCTCTGGGTCTCTTGTTTCCTGGCTGCTCTAGTCTCGTCTCACTCCAAACAATATAATCATTTTTCTATTACCCCCCTAATATCTCCAAAACATCGAACATGAACTTGCACAAAATTACACAAAATCCCGTAATTGTAAGAAACTATTTCATTTCAAACCAGGCCTGACTCTGGCATTGCAAAAATCCTTGACACCTTTTCGGGCTTATATTATTATTCCTTCTCCCATTTCAGTGGTCTCCCTGTAACTCCACAGCCAGCCCCCAAAGACCTTCACACACAAGCGCATTCAGAGACCTTCCAACAATCTAAATATTATGTCTGCTTTGTCTGCGTTCCCGAGCCGTCCCGCCAAAATAAAAGTTTTCTCCGAGGAGGGATAAGGTGCTGTGTGCTTACACTGTGCCACATGTGTGTTTATGTTTGTCCATTATCCAAGAAATCCAGACCGTTTTCCGAGCACGCCCAGAACAAGGAGAATGAGAGCAGTGTTTGAGAGATGCTTAGATAAAGGTTTTCCTGCGTATACTTTGACCCGTTTGCAACAATTTATAGAGAAGTAAGAACTCGTAAATATTGTGAGTTTTTTTCTCTGTGGCCACATCTGCCCTGGGACTGGTTAATAAAGGTGTGGTGGTCGTTTTGTGGCGGTGGTCACTCTTAAATTCACTGTATGCAACTTTTTAGCCATAAAATAATAGAGTAAAATATTGGTTGGGTTTGTTACTGTAAGAGGGCTTGCATCTCCACAAACCTGACGTAGATACAGGCCTTCTCCTGCTTGTTTCCATGGAAAAGTTGTTCCTTTGGTTCTAAAATTCAACCCTTTGGCATAAAATTGATCAATCTCCATGGAGACTGTTTCAAAGTATTGTGATATGCCACCTCTAGAAAGTTACATTTAAGAGTCACTAATAAAGTCAAAAAGACAAGGTTTTTCCCAAGCACCGAAACACAGTATACAACATTTATGTGGGTTAAGTGTGTTGCCCAATGACACAATGACGGCATTCATCTGTGGGAGCTGGAATCACACCCACCAACCTGTGAGTCAGCGGATCTGACCACTCAACCAATGATGTTTATGTCAAGAACGGGAAAAAAAACACCAACTCTACCAACTGAGCCACTATCGCCCTGTTTAGAGTAATGGCATAACCCAAAAATAGAAGTCCCAATCCAAACAGTTGACATTGTTTAGTTTCTAACTGCACAATTCGTATGTTTGGTCCCTCTTGAGACACCATAAGTTGTAAATTATAATATTAATTCTCTGTCTAATTACATCAATATTAATCTGCAGTAAAGGACAAACAGTACAGTCGTATTTTCGCTATTTTTTCCCTGTACAAATTGAGAGCTCAGTCTGAACAGCTGTCATTAAATTCAGATTCCTATCATTTATAAAAGCCTCACATTCACCATAGTGTACGCTGCGGAGATGTAAACCATTTTTACAGTATCTTCCAGTATTTGACATAAACCAGTTCAAACAGATAACATTTGAATCATCACAACTTTATTACATTTCCTGTTACAAATCCTGAATCTGTAACCATCTCTGCCAATCATCTTGAGGTAGTTTTGAGCAGTCTGAGTCGAACTGAGTGTCTGTCAATATATGCCTTCTGTATTTCATAAGAGCGATCCGTCTTTGTAAAAATACATGATTTGTAGGATATTTTTTCCAGTTTTTGAGATAAACCAGAGCCATTAAACGTGCTGGTGTGGGTCTCCTCCTGTCTGCTCTTTGTCGGGGCTGTCCAGTGGAACAGTGGAATTCCCCTCAGTCTGAGCTGCTCCTTTGTGACCACTCGATGAGGCGTGAGCTGCAGCATTCCTCTGCCGGCCTCTGTACACACACACACACACACACCCCTACACACACGCATACACACACACACACTAATACTACACCCATGTACTAATACCACATGCACACGTTCACGCACACACGGGTTTACTGGTTCAAAAGGATGCATGAAGACCTGTCACAATCAGTACTATATCGCCTTATCATTGACATACATGACATACATAACAGATGAACTATTGTTTTTTGAGGGTCAGTGTTTATCATGGTACTTTTTCTTTGTGTCAGTGTTGAACTTTGTGTTATTTTTCTGTATCGTGATCAGATTGGAGCTGTAGAGAGTTGAATAAATAATTTCTATGACTCATTAACGTAATATTGCTTCTGGATTATAGTAATTCTTCGTGGGGCTGGACCAGGGCAGCACAGTCCTCTTTAAGTGTGTGCTCTATGGGTCCTCTTTAAATGTGTGCGCTCTGTGGGTCCTGTTTAAATGTGTGTGCTCTATGGGTCCTCTTTAAATGTGTGCGCTCTGTGGGTCCTCTTTAAATGTGTGTGCTCTATGGGTCCTCTTTAAAAGTGTGCGCTCTATGGGTCCTCTTTAAATGTGTGCGCTCTATGGGTCCTCTTTAAATCAGATCCTCTCAGTCTTTAACACAGTTTAAGACTAGACTGAAAACCCACCTCTCCTCCCTGGTATTTAGTACTAGCTACACAGGATATCTTGGTGTTTTATTATTCTTTTCCTAAAAGTGGACAGCATCATTTCCACTGTAGTTTTACTGTAGAAATTCTCCAAATGACAACAAAAAAGTGGATAAAATGAACTCTAAATTAGGCAAGTCCACAAACTGAAGAGCTGACAACAGTAGCATAGTTGGTAGAGTGTTTGTCCACTAATCTGAAGGTTGGTGGTGCGACTCCAGCTCTCGACATAAACATCTTTTGTAGAGCGGTCAAATTTAGTCTCCCACAGGTTGGCGGTGAAATTCCAGCTCTCACAGAAGAATGCTGTCATCGTGCCCTTGGACAAGATACACCTGTGTACACTGGTGTGTGAATGTGTGAGTAGTTCCTTTGAGTACCTTGAAGGTGAAAAGTGCTATAAAAATGTGACCATTTACCACAGTTTGAGAAACACTGCCACAGTATATCGTTTTTTTTGGCCTTGTTATCGTCCAGTTAACTGAAAGGAAGTCCCATGTTACGGATGTGTGCGAGCTCCTAAAGCTGTTCACTGTGTGTGAGCTAATTCTTCACAGCCACACCCACACCAGCGAGGCGGGCGGGGCTGGCAAAAGTCAACATTTATTGTTCTAACGTGCCCCAAATCAAATGCACCGTGCAAGAAGTCGCTCCAAAACCTACCAGGCACATGGGCCAACTGTAAAACAAAGATGTCCTGCGCTCTGGCTAATCTCAAACGCAACACACACGAATGGGACAGCAGGCTCCACACCTGCACCGCGACAGAGCAGGGGGAGCTAAAGACCAGATTTTACCTATTATCCAAATGAGTGCCTTCCACAAAGCCAACAATCACGAGCACTTTTATCTTTTATAGGATGATTAAGTTAACAGGCTTCACATGTGGCGGTGGGCACGGTCTGCTACAGTGTGTGTGGGTGCGGGGGTCGGCCATATTGGACACGACTCTGCTCCTGTTTCTGTTCAAGTGAGTGAGAGGATCAACTTAAGAGGTTAAAGATGAAGTCTGGATTATTTTATACGAGCCTTTTTGGGTTCAGTCCTTTTACTTGTTCATAAATGTAATGTATGCAGTATTGTGACCCCTTTGAACAAAAAAAAATCAAATTTGAACTATATTTTTGTATAAGGCCAATCTCAGCAATATATAAAAAGGAGTTGTGTTTTGTTTCATTCACACATGTTTAACACACAATTAATAATTACAAGTTTGTAGTGTTGTCTTGTTTATCAGCTTTTTCTGCTATTTTAATGTATCTGTAGTGAATGGGATGAGTTTGTCTGGTGTTAGATGCATTATGTGCCTGTACATTTATATTCACTATCTTTACACTAGTGCCGTGCATCGATAAACAGGAAACAGCTGTTGGCTATTTTGATTTAGGAAGTGTGTCAGCTCAACATTTAAGTTGCCATCACTGGAAATACTTAGGTTTAAAAAAGTTCATGTCAGTGTCTGTGTTCTGTCTGCATAGCTCCTCCTTTGTTAGTTTTGATTGTCTTCATATACATGTACCTTGTTGTAGTGACTGAGTGTGTTCTGGTTATACATCTGTTCTTATATAGTATTGTAATGATCTGATATTTTGTGTTTAGTTCACCTTTTGTTTATCTATTGTTTTTAATGTAAATGCTTTTGTATGTGACACTTGGTTGGCATGAAGGTTGTTTTGGTCAGTTACTGGTCTGTTTTGGAGTTGTGACTTTTGTTGTTTGGCTCTTATTTTGGCATGGTTTACGGCCTACAGTAGCCCTTGTGTTTAGAAAATAAACAACCAGTAGAAATTTGGCATGTTTTCTTACACCAGAACACTACAGTATTTACCTTGTTGTAGTGAGTACATGTGCTTTGATGGTATTATTTCATATATATTTACCTTGTTGTAGTGAGTACATGTGCTTTGATGGTATTATTTCATATATATTTACCTTGTTGTAGTGAGTACATGTGCTTTGATGGTATTATTTCATATATATTTACCTTGTTGTAGTGACTGCATGGCGGAGGTGGGCTGCATCGGCACCAGGCCTTGTCTCTGCAGGTTGAGGAGGTGCTGCTGCTGGAGCTGCTGCATCTGGATGAGCTGCTGTTGGAAGGCCAGCTGTTTACTGCCCAGAGGCTGTGCACACAAACACACAAACACACAAACACAGAGGTAAGACGTGAGTGTACACAGGTTAGGATAATGAAGAATCAAATCGTGAATTACAATTTCTATCACCGTATCTGTTTTTACTTTGCACATCACATCACAACCGGAACTAAATCAGGATTAAACAGCAAACTGGGACCAAACAAAAGTGTGAAAACCTTAAAGTATAGCTGTAGAATGCTAGATGGTTGGTAGTTCAATCCCAGCTTGAACTAAATTATACTGGTGTTGTCCCTAAGCAAAGCATCTCCCCCAGATTGTGACTGCTGGTAGTTGGCAGCCACATCTTTACCACACAGCCTCTATTGGTTGGCATGGATTGTCTTTCTGTCATTAAGTTAGCAGTTCAATATTCAATTCTGTTGTGTTCTTGAGCAAGGCATTCGCTTTATGTTTGTCTGAAGGCAGCGTGTGATTGGAGGTGGTCGGAAAGGCCATTTGCACAGATTTGCAGCCATAGTTAGCATTAGCACATTAGTCAGCTTACCACCACCATCTGATTGTGCAGTGGAACAATTTATGAAATGATGTGTACTGTGTTTTTCAAAAAGTTATTTGTGATAGTTGTAAAACATGTTGTCAGTCAGCATTCTGATGATGTAAAGAGGATACTCAGGGAACAGGGAAAGGTTCAGAGGAGAGAGACACAGAAAGCTAACTGTGATAATGTCTATGTGCTGCTGTGATGAACACTGGTCTACGGCCCGAACGGTCTGTAGGTCCCCCTCAGAGAAAGAGAGAAAGAGAGGGAGCAGAGGAAGTAAATAAAAGCATTAAGTTTGGTAAGAGAGACACAAAGGGAAAGAGAGAAAGAGAAAAAAGGAGCTCCATTCACATCCAGAGCCCGTGGAGATGTGGATGGTGGTGACCATGTGACACTTGGGACAAATGTTACTGAAAAAAAAAAATCTTACTATTTCTGTGGGGTTTAACATACAGTTTAAATAGATACATTTTGGATTAAAACAATATAATTTTTTTTTTTTTTTACAAAACATTTCACAAGGAAACACATTTGTCTATTTAAAGGTCTTATAATAGATAAAATTCACCCTTGTGAGCTCAGAAAATGAAATAATAGACCTTTAAAGTGTAATATATTTTATAAAACTGTGTCCACTACATTGATTATTGCAGTATTGTCCCGGCCTCAGATAAGCAGAACAACAAGAGACGACGAGATTCCCAGCCCTACTTTTTACCACTGTTGTTCCAATGAAACATGTTGGTTTGCTGACTTTTTCCTATTGTTCTCACGATAGCAGTAGTAATGTTATGTAATTCAAAATGGAAAGCCTTTACTCCAATCTAAATCTATGCCACTTGTTCTGGTTCACTTCTCCTGGACATTCCCGAAGCCAGTGTCCGCAATAACTGTCTTATCCCAGGCATCTCAACCCGGAGTCTGACCTATTTGTCTGTCTCTGCCCCCATCGTCCTGTGTGTACACCAGCAGTCCTCCAATAGACTATATAGGATGTGTGTGTGTGTCTGTGTGTGTGTCTGTGTGTGTGTGCTGTTTACATTAGGCAGGGCTGAGTGGCTAAAGCTAGCGCAGTAACAGGCTGTCATTGTGATTTATGGGCCCATCACGCAGTGTCTGAGGCTGCCACTCAAGCCTCCGACGGGCCCTCACTTCTGCCCCTGACGACACCCGCCACTTCATTAAGCCCCTGCCAAATCTGTAGCCATGGTCATGGCGACGCGGGCCGGACATGGACACGAGGCGGCCATGGTGACGCGGGCTGGACATGGAGACGAGGTGGCCATTGCGACGCGGGCTGGACATGGAGACGAGGCGACGCGGGGCGGACATGGAGACGAGGCGGCTATGGCGACGTGGGCTGGACATGGAGACGAGGCGACGCGGGCCGGACATGGAGACGAGGCGGCTATGGCGACGCGGGCCGGACATGGAGACGAGGCGGCTAGGGCGGCGCGGGCCGGACATGGAGACATGGCGACGTGGGCCGGACATGGAGACATGGCGACGTGGACCGGACATGGAGACGAGGCGACGTGGGCCGGACATGGAGACGTGGCGAAGTGGGCCGGGCATGGGAATGTGGCGACGTGGACTGGACATATAGAGATGAGGTGACCGGGCTGGACCTGGAGACGAGGCGGCCATGGCGAAATGAGCTGGACATATGGAGACGAAGCGACCGTGGTGACGTTGCTGTACATATAGAGATGAAGTGACCATGGCAACGCAGGCCGGACATGGAGACGAGGCGGCCATGGTGATGTGGGTTGGACAAATAGAGACGAGGAGACCATGGCGACACGGGCCGGACACATGGAGACAAGGCGGCCATAGCGACGTGGACTGGACACATGGAGATGAGGCGACCATGATGATGATGGCCAGACATGAAGATGAGGCAACAATAGCGATGTGGGTTGGACACATGGAGATAACGTAACCATGGTGACCCGGGCCGGACACGTGGAGATGAGGCGACAATGGCGATGTGGACTGGACACATGGAGATGAGGTGATCACGGTGACGAAGGCTGTACATGGAGACCAGTCGATCAATGGCGTCAAGGGCTGGACGCTTGGAGACGAGGCGGCCATGGCAACGAGTCCGAAATATAAGCGAGAGGGCAGAGGTCAAAAGCGCTCATGCACAAATGCTTTCGATTTGTTCTTTTGGTGTTTTTGGAAGTGTTTGAAAGATTATTAAAAGTGTTTCAGATGGAAAAGTGTGTTGTTTTGCAGAAAGCGGTTGAATCTAATGAATCAAGAATAGTGCAAAGATAAATCTGCTCATCAGGACAAAGGCGGGAACAAGACAAGAACAAACCAGGTGGGAAAACTGGAATTGTTTCTAAGTATTCTTCCCATCACTGAACCTCAATGCCGGTGGGGTCAAGAGAAGAGGGTGAGTTGGTCAGGAGTACCTACCTGAAGGAACGTGTGTGTTTTAAGTTCATGGGGGACACTGTTGTACTAGAGTGAAACCCACACAGGGAGAACATGCAAACTCCACACAAACTGACCAGGGTAAGGGACTGTCAAGATCCCAGTCTGTCTGTGTTTTCTGTGCTGTCTTCCTCCGCCCTTCTGGGAGGAGGAAGAGCTGGGAGGAGACTCTGGCACCACCCACTACACACCTGCAGCTGATCAACATTTGAGCCTCCACCTCTGGAGTACAAAAAGACCAAGGATCCTACACATGCTGCCAGATTCTCAGTGTGTATCTCCCATGGTACAGTTTCTGCTTGGCTCAGTTTGTTTCTCGTTTTTCATCAGATCCCGTTTCTTGGTCCCACCTTTTACCTCCACCTCCGACCCAGCGTCCTACAACTGGTTTGTGCACCTCAGCCTCCGACCCAGCTTCCTACTACCCGCTCCTCCAACCAGCATCCAGTCCTCTTGATTGTAATAAACTCTGTTAAGCTTTACTCCGAGTCTGTATCTTTGATCCTCCAGACGTTACGACAGGGACTCGAACTGTTGACTATTTTATGGTAATGGGTCGAAAATCTGTAACCTATTCTATTACTGTATATGTATTTTATTACCTTGAAATCCAAGCTAAAACCCCGGTGCCTCTTCAGCAGAACAAAACAGCATTAGAATAGCTGTCGTGTCTAGCTTTCACTTTGACATGTGTATAACACCGTCAACTCTGTTCCACCAGGTACGACTAAGAACCTCGCTATTGACAAGTGAGACACACGAGACTCCAGCGAAGGGCCTTAGTCATATCAGCTGTTCCGAAAGCCTCTCCGCGGAGCCGCATTTGGTCCCGCGCGCCCATGTTTGTGCGTTGGAGCGTGGACAAATCAAATCCCGCCCCCGATACCCCTCAACCCCTCCCTTCTCCGTGGAGCGACGTGCCACCAATGTTTGCACTTGTCGAAATCTGGCAGGACAACCAACCTGAAATGTAGGACAGATCAGACGAGACGGGGGGAGAGGGGAGAGAGGGAGCAACATGCGTGTCAAAACCCCGCGACTGGTTTGCCTTGGTCATGGATGAGAGGAGAGGGGGATGAAGAGGAGGAGGAGGGAGAGAGAAGAGGGAAGCGTCTAGGGGGGAGGGAAGGAGGCCCACCGGGACGAGGGTATCAGAGAAAAAGAGTGGAAATTTAAGGATGTGTCTCTTCAAGTGGTTATCGCCATCGGGACGAGTGGGAGGGTTTTGACCGCGTGTGAAAAACAAAATAGATGAGGTAAAGCAGTAGACTTTTGCTTAAGTAGTAGAAGTAAGATGAGTGTAATAGTTGGGACAGTAGTGGTAGTAGTAGTAGCATTAATAGTAGTAGCAATCGTAGCCACAATAGTACAAGTGATATATGAATTAGAATGTAGTCCCAATAGTATTCACATTAGTAGTAGTAGGAAGTGATTGTAGTAGTACTAGTAGTAGTAGTAGTAATAGTAGTAGTAGTAGTAATAGTAGTAGTAGTAGTAGTAGTAGTAGTAGAAACAATAGTAGCCACAGCAGTACAAGTGGTAACTTAAAAATACAATCTCAATAGTTTTCACATTAGCAGTAGATATAGCTATGGAGGTGATTGCAGTAATAGTAGTGTTGATAGTAGTAGACGTAGTAGTAGGAGTAGTAGTAGTAGGAGTAGTAGTAGTAGGAGTAGTAGTAGTAGTAGTAGTAGGATATGAGTTAGCTATATGAGTTAGAATGCAGTCTTGATAGTTTTCACAGTAGCAGTTATAGCTATGGAGGTGATTGCAGTTATAGTAGTAGTAGTAGTAGTAGTAGTAGTAGTAGTAGTAGTAGTAGTAGTAGTAGCATAGTTTAGCGCTTAGACGTAGTAATGCCATAAATAGCAGTATGGAATTTGTCTTATTTAAGTATTTTGTGGTATCAAGGGTCAATGCCACAGTAGTAGTAGTAGTAGTAGTAATAATAATAATAATAGGAATAGCAGTATCTATTGAGAGTATTTGCTACTTTGTTAATTGACCCATTCATTTGTATTTGTTCTCTAGTATCTTTCCTTTGTCAGATCTGAGCATTAGTCCTACAGTAGCACATGTGGGATAACATGGATAAACCAGGATCACATCACAAAGAGCGTCTCCATCAATCAAACAGATTAGTGTCACCTCCTCACCACAGGGGGCCCTCTAGCGCACTTGCATCAAAGCGATAGGCTAAATACTATTGCAACAATCAACGACTACAGAATCAGGGCGATGCAAAAGTGGATTATACAGGACGCCCGGCAAAAGAGACGCGTTTGCTTGGCCTGGAATGTTACACAGTGTGGAAATAAATGTACGTAACTCGGCTTTGTGGCGTCACCTGCTTGTCTCCATGGAGATCGATATGAATGATTGAATGCCATACCGTGGAGCATCCCAGGCAATTCCATTTTATACATGTCATCTAATTTAATGCTCTCTAAAATTGTTGAATATATTTTAGTGGTCGTCTGAAAATGTAATTGGTTTGCTAGCACATGTAGCACTTTGTAATAATACTAATTTGTACAAGCAGTAACAGTTGTTGGTATCGGGAGTAGAAACAGTTTTCAGCAGTTTTTTCTTACCTCCTGCATAAAATTGAATGCACGATTTCAATCAAATTTCTCAATGTAATGTAAAGAAATGTTCTACTCTTCCCAGATATGTAAATGTTATAGATTGGACCACTCCACGCGTGAGCACCCTCCAGAGGACCCTTGAGTCGAGGAGTAGACTGTATTGTGGCGAGCGTGGGTGGGACCATAGACTGTGTAAAGGAGTGGACTAAGTGAGTGTGACGTCACCCGTAGCGCTCGGCTCCAGTCAAATGAAGCTCATCGAGGTTAGCGGTTATAGGGGCGAATTTTGGAGCTCCATATTTGGAATTCTGACTGCGAGTATCATAGCAACCAAAGAGCCAATCAGGAGCGAGGCTGTTTGAGGTAGCAACGCTGTCAATCAAACCTGTTGGTAACGCTACTGGGAGTGACCTCAGGGAAAGAAGGTGCCTGATTTGGCTGTTATTGATGTTCATATCTTGATTTACGGACACAAAAGCAGAATAAAAACACCAGGATCGTGTAGAGCGGGTTAATATGAACATTTTAAGACCAAAATAACGAGGATCACCGCAGCAGTTACAAAGAAAAGGGCCACAGATTTTCAATGTAAAACGAATTGGAGCCAGGGAACCAAAAGTGCGCCCATGCTCACTTTCTGTTTGTTTGGAACGCAGTGGCTAGCAGGTTAGCCACGTCCATTGATATATAGAGTGTTTGACTAGGGCGTTACCTCTTTGGGGGGCTGCTTGCCGACCTGCTGCTGCTGCTGTTGTTGTTGTTGTTGTTGTTGTTGTTGTTGTTGATGGGACAGGAGCTGGAGGTGTAACTGTTCCTGCTGCTTCTTATAGTACTCCTGCAACTACACAAAAACAACGGGTTAGACCAGGGATGTATATATGAAGTATGCATGAATATGACCAGTAAGATGGGTTGTCAAAAGTATCGATAATATGATACTAGTCAATACTAAAAGTTGTAGTGTAAGTAGATGCTCATTTGAATACTTTAACTTCACAAATGCACTTCAACTTTACTTCTTATTCCTGCTACACATGACGCATCGGCCTATTGCGTATCATAAACAGGATTATAGTTTGAAATCCTTTTGTTGAAGTCCTTTTGTTCTAAAAAATAACTAAATTGGCATTGAGTTTTTACGTTAAGAGTTGCAAGTTGAGCATACACACAGTACAAATAGTGTGAAAATCGTGGCATGGGGTGTGTTCACTGTCAAAAAAAATGGGGCTCGACTTGAACCAAACTCGGAGCTAAACCTGGACTAAACCAAGAGAAGAACAGGATCAAACCAAGTCTAAAGCAGGACAAAACCGGGCTAATCCAGAGTCACAAAAACAAGCAACAAGCTGCAGTTGGTTAATTATAAAATACTTTGAAGTTGGACTAAACGCCTAAAAGTAAAGCGTGAGGGGGGAGGAGGGGCGGGGTCTGAGGGTATAAGTTACAGAGCGATTGGTCTAACAGGTATCCACATTTCAAACTCCGCCCCTTCAGCCAGATATTTGTAATCGTAAACACCTGGCTATAATAAGTGCAGTCTTTTGTGATGTCACCAACTACTGGAATTTGCAGCAGAGGCGTTTTTGACCAGAAAGATGCAAATATATAACAAAATACTACACTATACTACATTTAAACAGGTTTTGGCAGGACGACACAGAGCTTTAAACCAGGACGAGGGGGCGTTTTTACTCTCACACACCGAGGATACTGTAATGAAGCAGCAACTGGACTGCAGATGGCGCTGTCTACCTTCACCGGTAGAAAGACAGCGCCAAAACTTGTTTAAATCAGCTGACCGGACACATTACAACATCACGTGACCACTATGAGGCGCTAGTGAGCGGTTTAAACTGTCAGATATGAAAACAAACTAAACCACAGTCTGAAAAATAAACGGATTTAGCGTTTAGTTCCCCTTTAATACAACTTATGATAACGTCTCTCCCGATTCGCCGCATGCATATTTATAATTTACGAGTCCCATTTAATGAACAACAAATTAAACGTGTAGAATTTGATATTCCGTGCGCTCCGTGGCTGTAGATCTGCCTCTCTCTCTCACACATGTGCAGCGATGGAGTCTCCAGTGGCCAGTCGGGCTCCTGTTTGTTTGACTTAGTAATTATTCATTTACTCAAGAAGCACATTAAGATTATGATCTGAGGAGATTGGAGAGAACAGAGGAGGAAGTCTGTGTGTGTGTGTGTGTGTGTGTGGGTGTGTGTGTGTGTGTGTGTGTGTGTGGTCAACACTTTAAACAGCCAACGGGCCTTTTAGCAGCAAAACAAAAACATACAACTTGAGTCTAAACAGAAACATAAATAGAGACGATTGAAAAATACTATGTTAACAATGCACTTTCTATGGTTTAAGGCAGTACTCAATTCTGAAGTAAAAGTACAGATATCAGGGGAAAAATACTGGTAAGTAAAAGTGTTGGAGTACCTGTTTAAAAATGTACTTAAAGAGTAAAAAGTAAAAGTATTTCACGCAGATTTTGAGGTCACATAAAGCTTCAAATGTAGTGATTTTATTCGTCTGTTTTTGTTCAAATTATGAAAAAACTCGGCCTTTTCAGCAGCTCTCAAACTACAACCAAACATACTTTGCTTTTTAAAAATGTAGTGGCGTAGAAAGTACTGATACCTGCTCTTAAATGTAGTGAAAAGTAACAAGTATCCAGTTTAAAACCCACTTAAGTAAAGCACAGATACCTAATATTTGTACTTAAATAACAGTACTTTACTACTACTTCTGTTCTATTAATTGAAATCAGTGTAGTCATTTGGAAGCAGTTGCATAGCGATTTCATGGGTCATAATACCAGATGCCCTTCCAGTATGTATACGGACCTCACACGGAGATTTGAACCTGTGAATCTACATTCGGCGGGCATACACTTTACCCGCCGCTACTTACTCAAACGCTACGACAATTTCCGCCATATAAAATCCATAAGCGGCGATTTCTTTCACTTTGCCGGACTCTCTGCCGTTCCTTCCTGCACAAATGATTGATTTTAAAACCTTTCTCTTGCTCTGTCTACTCCTCCATCTGCCTTCTCTTTTATAGCTCCTTAGGCGGGGCGCTAAACCACTCTTTTCCGCGTCACTTCTCCTCATCACAGCCAAATGCATATGCAAGCAGACACGCGCGCGCACACTTAGCCAATAATTACCTCATAATTAAGGTTTTTTGTAATGATTTGATTCAGTGGCTATGTGCATTAAGAGTTAGCGAATCCACTCACCTCTCGAGCCCATTAATGCGACCTTGACTACGCTATGGCGGAAAAGAAGAGGCTAGCGTGCGGAAAGGTTAGCGGCAACTTAAAAAAGGCATTTGGCGTGAACGCGAGGACCGTGCGCGGCTTTCTTTCTTACGCGCGGGGCCTTGGGGATGTGGATTGTAATGCTCGGCTGAGTGATATTTTGCAGTGGTCTTGGTTAAATTGTGTGTGTGCTTGTGGATAAAAGTGGCTGATAAGCAGATACGGCGCAGAGGAGAGAGTCCATGCACGCCTTAATTAAGTGGGAGAGCTGCGTTAACGTCGGTGGGTTTAATAGCAATAGAAATAGAGGAAAGAGAGATAGAGGATGGAGGAGAGAGGGTGCGTTATCGTCCTCCATTTTGCTCATTGGAAAAGGGAGTCTTATGAGTATCTTGGTACGTGCAGATGTTTACGCTGCAAAAGTTTGAACGCGCCATATTATTCAGGTTTTAAAAAAATACTTTCTACATTTTATAAACATACAGATGACGTCATGTATGAAGTAATGTTTATGGAATTATGGAGCAAAAGTAAAAGGTAAATAACTTGACTAAATATTTTTTCATGTTTTATATTCAAATCCTCAAAGTGTCCTGCTCAAGGACACAATTACAGTCTCCACCTGAAGGAGCTGAATATAAATGGCCAAACTTTGAATCAGATGATGAACTCAACCAACTGAGCTCATGTACCACTACTACAAGTATGGCAACTACAACTACTACTACTACTATTACTATTACAACTACAACTACTACTGCTATTATTACAACTGCTACAATAGCTACAACAACTAGTACTACTGCTACTACAACTGCAACAAGTGCTACTAAAGCTATTACAACTACAACTACTACTGCTATTACTACAACTACTACTACTACTACTGCTATTACTACAACTACTACAACAACTACAACTACTACTGCTATTACTACAACAACTACAACTACTACTGCTATTACTACAACAACTACTACTACTACTACTATTACCACTACTACCACAACTACAACAAGTACTACTACTGCAAATACAACTACTATCACTACTGCCGCTACTATTACTATTACTACTGCTACTACAACTTCTACTACCACGGGGCGACAGTGGCTCACTGGCCTAAAGGTCAGAAGTCAAGTCCCGGTGTGTGCGTGAGTGATTGGTGGTGGTCTGAGGGGCCGATGGCGCAGATTGGCAGCCTCGCTTCTGTCATTCTACCCCAGGGCAGCTGTGGCTACAATAGTAGCTTATTATCACCAAGTGTGTAAATGAATAGTATAGTGTAGCGCTTTGATAAGCCTGTAAAGAGCATTACAAGTGTAAGCCATCATTATTATTACTACTGCTAGTACAACAACTACAACAACAACTACTATTACTACTACAACACCTACTACTACCGCAATTAAAACTACAACAACTACCACCACTACCGCAATTGCTACAACTCCTCCTCCTCCTCCTCCTCTAAAGTCCTTGGTCGCAGAAGTCACCAGAGTAATCTGTTTTGTATTTGCTGATACAAAAAGAGTCCATTTCATAAACAAGTCTCTGGATTGTGAGGCTCTTGACATTGACACGAGCCTCTGAATAAATAAAGCATCTGTTCTGTTGGTGAATGGGTTTGGATATCAGCGCGTTACAAGTACACACAAACCTCACTCAGATCAAGTCCTGTTTCGACCTTGTGTTTTTGTTTACTCACACGTCTCAACAGCGTCTTCCTCCTCTTTGCCATCCATACAAGCTCCTATTAGAGGTACTTTTACTTGTGTATGCCTGAGTTCAAAGTTCAAATCCATGGAATATTTGACACACACGCATGTTGTGTTTACGGTTGGCATAGTAACCTCTCGGCATTACCTAATGGCACAGTCAGACACAATGCTTTGAGCGCGTCTGATTCACCGCCCTGTGTTTTTTGAAAAAACGTGTTTTCTTAGCAACGATGCCAAAAGACGAGCCGCTCCAGACGACAGAGCAGGAGCCGCGTGCGATTGTGTTCAAAGAGAATCAATGAGCTCCATCACGCCCAGTGTGTCAACAGCACTTAAACAGGCGCTCACAGGCAGCAGGGAGGAGAGAGGGAGGAGAGGGGGGAGAGGAGAGGAGAGGGGGGAGAGGAGAGAGGAGAGGAGAGAGGAGGGGGAGGAGAGGAGAGACGGAGAGAGGAGAGGGGGAGGAGAGAGGAGAGAGGGAGAGAGGAGAGCAGAGACGGAGAGAGGGAGGAGAGGGGAGAGGAGAGAGGGAGGAGAGAGGGAGGAGAGGGGAGAGGAGAGAGGGGGAGGAGAGAGGAGAGGAGAGAGGGAGAGAGGAGAGCAGAGACAGAGAGAGGGAGGAGAGGGAGAGAGGAAGAAGAGAAGGAGAGAGGGAGGAGAGAGGGAGAGGAGAAGAGGAGAGAGGGAGAGAGGGAGGAGAGAGGGAGAGAGGGAGGAGAGAGGGAGAGAGGGAGGAGAGGAGAGAGGGAGAGAGGGAGGAGAGGAGAGAGGGAGGAGAGGAGAGGAGAGAGGGGGAGGAGAGGGCGGGGAGGCGAGAGGGAGGAGCGGAGAGGAGAGAGGGGGCGGAGAGGGGGGAGAGGGGGGAGGAGAGACGGAGAGGGGGAGGAGAGGGGAGGGGAGAGGAGAGAGGGAGAGAGGGAGGAGAGAGGAGAGGAGAGACGGAGAGGGGGAGGAGAGAGAGGAGAGAGAGAGGAGAGAGGGAGAGAGAGGAGAGGGAGGAGAGACGGAGAGCGGGAGGAGAGAGGAGAGTGAGGAGAGACGGAGAGAGGGAGGAGAGACGGGGAGATGGAGGAGAGGGAGAGGAGAGGGAGGAGAGGAGAGAGGGAGGAGAGACAGAGAGATGGAGAGAGGGGGGAGAGAGGCAAGAGAGAGGAGAGGGAGGAAAGAGGAGAGGGAGGTGAGAGGAAGGAGAGAGGGAAGGAAGCCAAAAAGCAGAGAGGTAGAAACTGCTTGTTCTGGTGGTTAACTTCATTTAGAAGCAATTAGTTCTATCCAAATGTTTCTCCTCTTTTTGAGTTAGTCCTTGTTTAGATCTTCTGTAGACGGGTGTAGTCTCATTTTAGACCTGGTGTAGTCTCATTTTAGACCTGGTGTAGTCTCATTTTAGACCTGGTGTAGTCTCATTTTAGACCTGGTGTAGTCTCATTTTAGACCTGGTGTAGTCTCATTTTAGACCTGGTGTAGTCTCATTTTAGACCTGGTGTAGTCTCATTTTAGACCTGGTGTAGTCTCATTTTAGACCTGGTGTAGTCTCATTTTAGACCACTAGAATCATTTGGATGAATTGCCAATCTCGACTGAACTAAAGGTAAAAAGTAGCTGTTAACTTGAAAACTACCTCTTCATGACATCACAAAGTGGAACAGAGCATTTTGAGTTTTGGAGATGTTACAGATTAATAAAGCAGGATTACTCAAACGTGTGTGAATGAAACAAAACACAACTCTGGTTATGTTTTTGAGGAGCTAACACCATTACAGTCCAGTTTAAAGCTCAGAAGAGTCACTTTTGTGTAATACAGGACCTTTAAATGTTTGACTCTAGACCAGGGATAGAAGTTTGCATCCAAAAAAACAAATTCTTGTCAGGTTAAGTAAGCTAAAGTGTTCTATTGTGCGTGTTATCACCAAAATAACACACTCCGCATAGAGCACAGGTGTGGTGGGCGTGGTCAGAACACAGGTGTGGTAAAAGGTAGGCGGAGTCATGATACAGGTGTGATAGTGGGTGGAGACATAGAGCAGGTGTGATTATGGGTGGGCTCAACGTACAGGTGTGGCTAAAGTGGGCGGAGTTACCTGTTGTAGCATTAAAGCCTGCTGCTGCTGGAGGAGCGCCTGGAGCTGAGGGGGGGACAGAATCTGCTGCATCTGCTGAGGAGTGATCATCTGAGGACTCATCATCGCCATGGAGACGGGCACCTGCACATAGGAAATACACGTCATATTACTACTATTACTACTTTACTATTACTACACTTCATAGCATTGAAAGTATAGGGGAAAATGCCAAATATGCTCCTGTTAGGGTTGGGTAGTTCGAGATGGTTTAGTGCAGAGGAGGGATAATGGATATAATGAGTAGAGGGAAGCCTATAGATGAAGAGGAGAAGGTCAGATGGAGCAGAGGATGAAGAGGAGAGGGTCAGGTGGAGCAGAGGATGAAGAGGAGAGGGTCAGGTGGAGCAGAGGATGGGTCACATGGAGAAGATGGAGAGAAGAGGGTCAGATGGAGCAGAGGATGAAGAGGAGAGGGTCACGTGGAGCAGAGAGGGTCAGATGGAGCAAAGGATGGGTCAGATGGAGCAAACGATAGGGGTCAGATGGAGCAGAGAGGGTCAGATGGAGCAGAGGATGGGTCAGATGGAGCAGAAGATACAGAGGAGAGGGTCAAATGGAGCAAATGATGAGTCAGATGGAGCAGAGGATGAAGAGGAGAAGGTCAGATGGAGTAGAAGATACAGAGGAGAGGGTCAGATGGAGCAGAGGATGAAGAAAAGAGGGTCAGATGGAGCAGAGGATGCAGAGGAGAGGGTCAGATGGAGCAGAGAATGCAGAGGAGAAGGTCAGATGGAGAAGAGGATGAAGAGGAGAGGGAGCAGAACTTCACATTTCATTCCATTACATTGTCATTCGTTTGAGCAGAGAAGCCTGACAAAACAAGACAAACCACTCAGTTCTTTTCATTATTGACACAAAACAATTTACACCGTTTGATGATAAAACGTCACATTCTGAATCTTATCTCCACACACAAACACTCCATTAGGTCCGCCCGTGTTCCCCTGTCTACACCGTCGCGCCCGGCTAAGAACAAGCTAACAACAACGCGCCTATCAGATGAGATGCGCGGCGATACTGGGCCGTAGCACGAACGCCGCGGAAGCTCCAAATCTGATTACAAACAGAACAAGACAACACTAAACACATGAACAGCCAAATCACATCTGCTAATGTGCAAATAAATACTCGCGGCATGAAGCAGAGAGCGCAGACGGGCCACGCACACACGCTTTTGCATTTGTTAAGTAAATAAGTGAAAAAAAGGGGAGATGCGCTGGGAGATATTCTCATTATGCATACTGCTACTTCTGCTCGGGCTAGACAAAAAGAACATGATTTCTATAAATGATAACCAGAGAACAAATCGATATGAAATCCAGCTTTCAAACGAGCAGCTGTGCCGAAAAACTGAAGATACTATTGATGATTTGTGTTGAAAATGAGATTATATTGTACAAATTTTGTGTTTAAAGGGGCCATGTTATGCTATTTTCTGATCTGTTTATAATGTTGTTTCCTCTTCAAAAACAAACCTGGAGTTGTGTTTTGTTTCATTCACATGTCTAACACACAAATTCTGCGTATTTAAGCTGCGTTCTTCTCTCAAGCTGAAAACACTCTGTTCCACCTTGTGATGTCATGTGGTGATACAGGAAGTCACTGTGGTTTTAAACTCCGTACACCTTCACTAGAATGATTCAGATGATTTCAACCCTGGAATTGCCCATGTCTACTGAACAAAAACATAAAATGAGCTGTTAACAAAAAAAAACTCTGTCAATTTTGCATAATATAGGACATTTACTGTGTTTTTCTCAGTGAAAGTGAAGTCAATGCTTGGATACTACATTTTGGTAAATGTGTTAACACTGTTGATATGACTTGATGCTAAATGAAAGCTACTTAAAAATGAAACAAACATTTGGGGTTGTTTTTAATCTTACCTTAGAACATGTTGCAGTCTGTATCCACAATGGACCCACACTTAAGGAGGACTAAACTAAAAGCAAACTACGACTAAATCAGGTCTAAACAATGACTAAACTGTACACAGGTGGAAAAGTGCAAACGGTGCTAAGCTAACATGGGGTAAACCCGCACTAGACAGCTCCACGACTAAACTTTGAGAAAATTGTACTACACAACAATGAAATGATGATTAAACCAGTAATAAAACTATCTGTACTATTCCCTAACTCAGCACTTTGTCGTGTGAAGTAAATGACGTAGTTTTGACTTGCACCGACCCAGAGCGCAGTGCACAGGCATCTCTATCAATACAATATACATGTGTGTTAGCATGTGTGTCTGCGTGAGCATGTGTGTTAACATGAATGTATGTTAGCATGTGTGTTTCTCTATACATTAAGCGTGTGTGTTAGCATGTGTGTCTGCATGAGCATGTGTGTGTTAGCATGTGTGTCTCTCTATACAATATGTGTGTGTGTCTGCGTGCGTGTTGGCAGATGTGTGTTTGTCTCCTTATACCATAATCGTGTGTGTATCGTATGTCTCTATACAATAAGCAAGTGTTAGCATTGTGTCTGCAAGTGTGTTAGCATGTGCATGTTAACTTGCGTGTCTGTGCGTGTGTGTGTGTTAGCTTGTGTTTCTGCATCTGTGTTAGAGTGTGTGTCTCTACACAATAATCGTCTCTGTTAGCTTGTGTGTCTGCGGGTGTGTGTTAGCATGTGTGCGTTAACTTGTGTGTTTGCGCATGTGTCGTGTGTGTTAGCATGCATGTGTGTTAGCATGAGTGTGTTAGCTTGTGTATCTGCATGTTAGCGTGTGTGTCTCCCTATACAATAATTGTGTGTGTTAGCTTATGTGTGTTAGCTTGTGTGTCTGCGTGAGTGTGTTAGCATGTGTGTTAGCTTATGTGTTAGCTTGTGTGTCTGCATGTATGTTAATGTGTGCGTGTCCCTATACAATAATCATGTGTGTTAGCGTGTGTGTTAGCATGTGTGTCTGTTAGCATGTGTGTGTCTGCGTGTGCATTAGCATGTGCGTCATTCTATACAATAATCATGTGTTAGCATGTGTGTGCTAGCATGTGTGTGTGTTAGCTTGTGTATCTGCATGTGTGCGTGTTAGCCTGGCGTGGTGCCAGCTTGCCCCTGCCGCCGGGCCCTGTCACTCCGCTCCGCCAAATGAAACGCTGTAATTAATTGCTCGTGCGCATCCCCATTCTTCCCGCCTGACAACGCGTACATTCTATTTTATACACAGCGCCATTGACATTTCCAAGTCGCGGGCCCCAATAATTACTAGCGTCGTGCACCTTTTTGCGTGTTGGCTGACTGGCTGACACAAGACGCCACTTCGCCTTCTTCCTTTCCGCGTTTCTCTTCGTACTGTAACCCCCAGAGCTGAATGCGGTTCGAGTTTGGAGTTTGACGTCGCTAATTGGCCCTATAATCTAATATCACAAAGCGCAGTGATTACGGGCCACGCGTCTGTATCGCCATACGACACTCGGTAGATGGGGGGCGCGGGAACAAAACAAAAACCTCGCCATTAGCGGTTTGACGGGCCGGGACAAAAGCGTCCTCACAATACGGAATTATATTTTCATCTGGCTTTGTCTCACGTCCTGAATGATTTTTCTAGCCCTTTCATTGGAGTGTGAATAGGCAGAGGTCTGAAAAGCCGGGCGATCTGAAGTCACCCATTTATTAAAAGCATTTAATTTTGTCTCCTTTTTACGTTGCATGTTAATTTAAAAGCGCGTGATGTGTGTTAGATTAGAGTGGAAGGTGAGGCGTAAGGGGGGCCGGCAGAACACTAGGCAATTATGTTAGTCAAGTATGGAGATGTGCGTATGAAGAGGTATACAGGAAGTCAGCCCTGCAGGCAAGGTCGCAGCCACAAGAGCAGCTAGCTCATTACAAACGCGGTAATTAACTTTTCTTGGATCATTTCAATGTTCTGGAGTATGTCTATAGGATTGCAAAGCTCAAATGTGTAAAAATATAGTTTATGTGTTGAGAGATGGAGAGATGGAGATGGAGGGATAGAGAGATAAAGAAAAAGAGAGAGAGAGAAGAGAGAGAGTAGGAGATGAGTAGCTACGTAAATGAACTTTTCTTGGATGATTTCAACGTTCTCGAGTATGTCTAGGATTGCAAAGCTGAAAATGTGTAAAAATATAGTTTATAATGTGTAAAAATATAGTTTATGTGTTGAGAGATGGAGAGATGGAGATGGAGGGAGTGAGAGGGACAGAATAAAAGAGAGAAGAGAGGGAGAAGAGAGAAGGTAGGAGAGTAGTAGCTAACTTGACTTTTCTTGGATAATTTCGATGTTCTGGAGTATGTCTATAGGATTGCAAAGCTCAAAATGTGCAAAAATATAGTTTATGTGTTGAGAGAGAGAAGAGAGAGAGATGGAGGGATAGAGAGAAAGAAAAAGAGAGAGAGAGAAGAGAGAGAGTAGGAGATGAGTAGCTACGTAAATGAACTTTTCTTGGATGATTTCAACGTTCTCGAGTATGTCTAGGATTGCAAAGCTGAAAATGTGTAAAAATATAGTTTATAATGTGTAAAAATATAGTTTATGTGTTGAGAGATGGAGAGATGGAGATGGAGGGAGTGAGAGGGACAGAATAAGAGAGAGAAGAGAGGGAGAAGAGAGAAGGTAGGAGAGGAGTAGCTAACTTAACTTTTCTTGGATAATTTCGAAGTTCTGGAGTATGTCTATAGGATTGCAAAGCTCAAAATGTGCAAAAATATAGTTTATGTGTTGAGAGAGAGAAGAGAGAGAGATGGAGGGATAGAGAGATAAAGAAAAAGAGAGAGAGAGAGAGAAGAGAGAGAGTAGGAGATGAGTAGCTACGTAAATGAACTTTTCTTGGATGATTTCAACGTTCTCGAGTATGTCTAGGATTGCAAAGCTGAAAATGTGTAAAAATATAGTTGTGTTAAGTGTCGAGAGAAAAAAGAGAGAGATGCAGGGAGCGAGAGACAGGAAAAGAGAGAGAGAGGAGAGGGAGAGGAGTAGCTAAATGTACTTTTGTTGGATAAATTTGATGTTCTGGAGTATCTCTATAGGATTACAAAGCTCAAAATGTGTAAAAATATAGGTTACGTGTTGAGAGAGAGAAAAGAGAGGGAGATGGAGGGATAGAGAGAGAAAGAAAGAGAGGAGTAGCTAAATTAGCTTTACTTGGATAATTACAGCATTCTGGAGTATGTCTATGGGATTACAAAGCTCAAAACGTGTAAAAATATAGTTTATAATGTGTAAAAATATAGTTTATGTGTTGAGAGAGAGATGGAGGGAGTGAGAGGGACGGAATAAGAGAGAGAAGAGAGGGAGAAGAGAGAAGGTAGGCGAGGAGTAGCTAACTTAACTTTTCTTGGATAATTTTGAT
This sequence comes from Periophthalmus magnuspinnatus, assembly GCF_009829125.3. Classification (NCBI taxonomy): domain Eukaryota; kingdom Metazoa; phylum Chordata; class Actinopteri; order Gobiiformes; family Gobiidae; genus Periophthalmus; species Periophthalmus magnuspinnatus. Next base: position 19,604,952 of record NC_047130.1, on the reverse strand, counting down.
GTTCTGGAGTATGTCTATAGGATTGCAAAGCTCAAATGTGTAAAAATATAGTTTATGTGTTGAGAGAGAGAGAAGAGAGAGGGAGATGTAGGGATAAAGAGAGAGAGAGAGATGAGAGCAAGAAGAGAGGGAGAAGGAGGGAGATGAGTGGCTACATGAACCTTCCTTAGTATATCTATAGGACTGCAAAGCTCATAATGTGTAAATATATAGTTTATGTGTTTGAATAAGCTCAAAACGCTCTGTTCCACCTTGTGATGTCATGCAGTGGTGGTTTTCAACTACATTTTACCTTTAGTTCAGTAGTGAGTGCAATACCAAGGCTGAAATAATCCTAATGCTTCTAAAAGTGAAGGTGTGTGGAGTTTAAAAACACAGTGGAGCACTTCCTGTATCACCACATGACATCACAAGGTGGAACAGAGTGTTTTCTGTTTGAGAGAAGAATTCCTCTGCTTAAATATGCAGGTTTGTGTGTTAAACATGTGTGAATAAAACAAAACACAACTCCAGGTCTGTTTGTGATGAGAAAACAACATTATAACAGATCAGAAAACAGCGTAAAATGAGCCCTTAAAGTTTACTTCCTGTTCAACATTCTGTTCCCATTCCAGATTAGAAAAAAACAAAACAAATATATGAGTTAACAAATCTATAGCTTACCTAACGCAAACACATCTGAACTGAAAAACCACTAAAATCTGCGGGTAATTATTCCGAATTCATTTAAAGTCAAATATTGCGTTATTTCAGTGGAGAGAAGAGAGGAGGAGAGAGGAAAGAGTGGAACAGCGCTCATACAGAAAGGAGTGGTAATTATGGGACGGCTGTTTGAAGAGGGACTTTAACTGATTAACAAAGAGAACGCCGTGAAAGACAGAGGATCCCAAAGGAGGGAGAGGAGGAGAGGAAGAGAATGAGAGAGAGAGAGAAGAGGAGGAGGAGAGAGAGAGAGAGAGAGAGAGAGAGAAAGATGAAGCGTGCATTTCAATGAGCTTCGGAACCTCCTCAGCCCCTGATGACTGCCCATTGTAATGAACAGGGAGAAGGGAAGCCCCACTCTCCATTTGAGATGAAGGCGGAGGATAGATGAGAGGAGGAGGAGGAGGAGGAGGGAGGGAGGGAGAGTGAAAGGAGGGGAGGAGGGGGCACGGACCACTCGGCGTCAAGTTAACTGTTCAGAAATTCAACAGAACGCGTTTAAAACAACTCGCGATAATGAAGCTACTTGCACTAGTGTCGTTCTGCCTCTACTGTTTATTTTGTTTTATATACACACCGTATTTTCTGGATTATAAATTGCACTTTTTTTTACAGTTTGGCCCAGGGTGCGACTTATACTCAGATGCGATTTATACGTGAAATATATGTTGTTTTTCTTCATTATTATGCATTTTTTGACTGGTGCGACTTATACTCCAGTGCGACTTATACTCCAGAAAAATACGGTAGTCAAAGTTTTTTTGTTTTTTTTTACCTAGTTTCATGCATAACGTTATTTTTATTTGATCATCTTCTTCATCTTCATCATTAAATTGCACCATGACGCCAAAGTAAGTTCCTAGTCTGTGAATTGTGTTAGCTTGATTAGCATCAGCGATAAAACTTCGTCTGTTTCTATCGAGTTCAAAATATCACGTTCATAAATTGTGTTTTCATAATCGTAAAACCATTTCAAAGCTTCTTAAACTTTGAAACTACTTTAAATCAGACGTATTGCGCTTGCGTCCGCGCTGTACTTATAATCTACGACACCCGTGGATCGTTGTGTTATAATTTGCACATTTTAAATCGCAATATTCATCTAAACCGACTTAATAAAAGAAACAAGCTTGCCGACTTCCACGTTTGAAAACTAAAAAGCGGTGCTCAGTAGGAGGTGACGTCGCCGTAAACGTCATCACAACAAAGAGCCGTGCAGCTGTCGGCGCCCCCTATGGACAGCTGCAGATCACACGAGCGGGTAGTGGATGGAACGGTAAACAGTAATATTGTTTATCATAATAAAATGGGTCGACAGTATAGTAGTATAGTTCAGGGACGTTTTTGTATAATCGTGAGAATCGCCAATAAACATCGTCTCCATTACATCACCAGAATGTGCGGAACAAAGAACAAAACTATAACAGCTGTTTAAATATGTAACTTATTCATAATATTAAAATTATAATTACTCTTATCAATAACATTTTCAAACTGTCAGCAACTTTAATAACTATCCGGACATAATCGTTAATCGCAATTATTTCCACAATGATAATCGCAACATAAAATTTCAATATCATCCCATGTCTACTAGCGAGCAACGGATTTATTTATTTATTTTTTTAATTTATTTATGTATTTACGTATTTATGTATTTATTTATTTATTTATTTTATTTTATTTTATTTTATTTTATTTTATTTTATTTATTTATTTATTTATTTTTACCTATGATGACTCCCAAATCCTATGTGTACCACCCAGAAAATAAACGATTAAAAACTGCGCGAACATGCACGAACGAATCGCTCCAAATACAACTTCGGGTGAGTAAACGGTGAAGGGAAATGGTTAAAAGCTCGGAAAAAAAGTAAATTTTACAGAAAAGGTTTGCTTTAAAACACTACATAAATACGACACTCGCACTGCTCTTACTTTTTCTCTTACGTAATCTTCAGACGATCACGCAACGTTTGTGAAATGTACAAAAAATCTACAGTTTCTTTCCAAGTAAACTAAAAGACTTGGGGAAAAGAAAGCACTCTGTAATGTGACTCTAAACAGCGTCTGGTTCTACTGGGACGCGCAAGAGCAACACATAATTGAAAAAATGACAGTGAGTGGGCCGTCGCTGACCCCCCCGGACCCCCCCCGGACCCCCCACCCCCCCCTTCAGTGGCCCCATCAAACCCCAGTGCTGTTTATCCCTGTCACTGTCCATTACCACCTCCGAGCCGCTTGTCACATTCGCAAACAGTAGAGCGGTCACATTAGGAGCGGCGGAATATCCGTTGTAGTCTACGGGCTTTGGAATGATGGATTATTAAAACCGTTGCCGTAGCGATTAGCAGTTTTAGAACGAAATATGTCGTCGTTCAAACGGGAGAAAGTCGTCAAAATATTAAAAAAAACACAAAAAACTGGAAGGAATAGCCAAAGTCCTATTCAACGATTATTTCAAATTTGGTTTGGTCCAGAAGTGGTACTCAAGTAAGAGTAATAGTACTTCCAAATAGTATTAAGTACAAAGTAGTGGTCAAAGAAAGTAGAAAAGTGAGAAACGAGCATATAATTCGAAGCACAAGAACCACAAATTGTTTCATATGGTCGAAATAAAGCTTTTGTTACTTGTAGACTTACTCCCAGTGGGAAAAATAACCATAACTTTTACCCGAGTACTATTACTTCAGTACAAATATTACACAAATAGGGCTAAAACTGCATGAAATGGTGCAAGAAAACTACTTGAAAAGTGCAAATTCGAATTCATTATAAATAAATGAACCCACCTCTGGATTTTAGTACCTCATTTTCAGACTGTGAAAGGTGGAAGTATTTAAATCTACATGACTCTTTTCTAGGTCTTACAAACCCCTTGGCGCATCGCTGGTACACAGATCATAAAAACTTAACTTTCATTTTTTCGGACAATAGTAACTTCACCTTTTGCTGAGACCGGATTTACCAAACGTTCCCTGTGTTTTGGGGCCATTTTTCTTTTGGAAACACAAACTGACCCACAGCACTCCAGAGAAAATCGCTCTTTTGTCCCGATCCTTTCATCAGTGTCCATGCTGTCCCTTGTTAGGCCCCAGCAGGTAAACAGCCCCTCCGCACCGCTCCACAGGCCCAGGAATGAGAGCCGTTGTCTGGGGAGGGGCAGAGGGCAGAGGGGGGTGGAGTGGAGGAATGCACTGCAAAATATAAAACCACATCCATTCCTGTTTTGAGACGATCGTTTGGATGCATTTAAAGGCACGCTGCGTAACTTTCCCTGCTACCATCTTATCTCCATGGAGACACTACCGTTTTGCCTGTAACGCTTCACGATATGGCGTTAATCTCTTGCGTTTATGAATTACAGCTGCTTTTACTGCTAAAAAACAACACCTTGAAAAGCATCCGTTCTTACTGTGGCGTTATCCTCTTGTCTCCATGGAGATAGATACACGTAATGCCTCATTGTGGAACATTTTAGACAAAGTGACATAGCAACTCCATGGAGACAAGCAGATGGTCCTCCACCAGGAAAAAAGTTATTTAGCACATGCAAAATGGATATGTTTAATGCCATACTGCGGAACATTCCAGGTAAAGCAATGTGGCAACTCCATGGAGACAAGCAGGTGGCAGACCCTCCACAAGAAAAACTTATATAGCACACCAGAATAAATGCAAAATGGATATGTTTAATGCCATACTGCGGAACATTCCAGGTAAAGCAATGTAGCAACTCCATGGAGACAAGCAGACTGCAGGTCCTCCACCAGAAAAAGTTATATATAGCATGCAAAACGGATATGTTTAATGCCATACTGCGGAAAATTTCAGATCCTCCACCAGAAGCAAATGCAAAATGGATGTTTAATGCCATACTGCGGAACATTCCAACAAAGCAATATAGCAACTCCATGGAGACAAGCAGATGGCAGGTCCTCCACCAGGAAAAAAGTTATTTAGCACATGCAAAATGGATATGTTTAATGCCATACTGCGGAACATTCCAGGTAAAGCAATGTGGCAACTCCATGGAGACAAGCAGGTGGCAGACCCTCCACAAGAAAAACTTATATAGCACACCAGAATAAATGCAAAATGGATGTTTAATGCCATACTGCGGAACATTCCAACAAAGCAATGTAGCAACTCCATGGAGACAAGCAGGTGGCAGGTAGAAAAAGTTATTTACCACATGCAAAATGGATATGTTTAATGCCATACTGCGGAACATTCCAGGTAAAGCGATAGCATCTCCACGGAGACGAGGCAGATCCTGTATCTAAACCGAGTTCTCTCCGTTTTATCTCCTGTTCAGTGGATGTTGTTTTTTTTTTTTTGCAGTGCAGAGGGAGGGTGGGAGCGAGCGAGTCCACTGCCCACTGTGCTGAGTGCTGGGCCGGACTCTTGAAGGGCCTCATTGTTCAGCGGAGAATCCCCCTTAACGGGCCCCTCCACCGCTGCCCCCGGGGCCACAGCTCGGAGGTGTGAGTGAGGAGAGAGGCAGGTGGGCTTTGGGCTCTCCTCCACCGAAACCTCCGTCTGACCCCAAGAGTTCAGGCTTCTGCTGAGTCAGGCTAAGTGCGGACAGGAAACTAAACTGTCGACGCAGAGACATGTCTAAAAAACTTATTTCAAGGAATGAGATGAAATATTCAACAAAGTACAGATGGGTTGTAAAAGCAGCTCCGAAAATGATACAGTGGTTGCGTTTTCTGCGTCTAATTTTCAAGTATTTTATCCGCCGCGGACCAGGAAGTAATGCTAGTGCGCTGTTAGCATGCTCCGCTCTGGAATCTAAAAAGTTGTGAAAAGTGATTATAAACAACAAGTTTGGACCTCTGCTAAAAGAGTTTTAACATTTTTAAGACGTTTTAAGACGAAGATAAGCTGGACAGCAATGGGTGACATGATACATTTGGCCCTCTGCATTTGACCCATCCTTCAGTGGGTCGTGGTTTTAAAGATCAGGAGGAGAACACTGTGGGATTGGGAAGTTAAGAGCTGATTTCTTTGATTAACAAGGAAAAAAAAAAGTGTTTGGAGACAAGAACGAGGAATTATACAGGCGAATGTGTGCAAATTCCTAAATGTAACTTGTCCGGAGCATTATTTCCAAATTCCGGGACCAACCCACGGACAAAGGAGAGGGTTGAAGTGGGAAATACTTGTTCTGTGTCCGGCGTCGGCTCCATCTAACGCCCCGCTGCCTCCAGCACAAAACACTCCTCTATCGACCAAGCTTCAGATCTCATTTCACTCATGTTTCAAATCACAAAATACGCGTTTCACACTCCACTGATCCAGCCCAAAAGTATACTCTTTCCTCTCCTCCTCTTCCTCTCTCTCCCCCTCTCTCCTGCCTCCTTCTCTTCTCTCTTCCATCATCCCCCTGTCTTTCTTTCCTCACCTCTCCAGGATCCTTCTCTTCCTGACTTCTCTCTTGTTTTTCTCACTATCTGCATCATGCCTCGCTCTCCATCCCTCTCTTTGGCTGTTCTTTACTTTCTCCTCTCCTCCCATCGCTTCTCTTTTCTCCATCCTTCTCTCTTCCTCTCTCTCCTCCATTTCTTGTTCATCCCCTTGTTCTCTCCTTCTCCTCTTCCTCATCTTCTCGTCCCTCTCTCTAGCATCCTCCCTCCCCTCTTCTCTCTTACCCTCACTCTCCGGTCTCCTTCTCTTCCCCGTTTCTTTTCTCCTCCTCTTCCCCATTTCTCTCCCCTCTATCCTTCTCCTCCTCTCTTCCATCCCTCTCTCCGCCAACCCCCTCACCCCTCTGTCTACGCTCCCCTCCTCTTCCCCTGTTTCTTTTCTCCTCCTCTTCCCCATCTCCCTCTCTTCTCATCCTCTCTTCCATCTCTCTCCTCCATCCCTTGCCTTATCATTTCCTTCCCTCCCTCCGCCAACCCCCCATCTCTGCTCTCCTCCTCTTCCCCATCTCTCTCTCCTCCTTCCCTCTCCTCCTCTCTTCCATCCCTCTCTCCGCCAACCCCCTTACCACCTGTCTCCACTCTGCTCTTCCCTTTTCTTTTCTCCTTCTCTCCCCATCTCTCTCTCCTCTATCCCTCTACCCCATCCCTCTCTTCTCCGCCAACTCCCTTACCGCCCCTGTCTGCGTTCTCCTCCTCTCCCCCTGATTCTTTTGTCCATCTCTCTCTCTTCCATCCCTCTCTCCACCGACCCCCTTACCTCAGGTCTTTGCTCTCCACTTCTTCCACATTTCTTTTCTCCTCCTCTTCCCCATTTCTCTCCCCTCTATCCCTCTCCTCCTCTCTTCCATCCCTCTCTCCGCCAACCCCCTCACCCCTCTGTCTACGCTCTCCTCCTCTTCCCCTGTTTCTTTTCTCCTCCTCTTCCCCATCTCCCTCTCTTCTCATCCTCTCTTCCATCTCTCTCTCCGCCAACCCCCTTACTACCTGTCTCCACTCTCCTCTTCCCTTTTCTTTTCTCCTTCTCTCCCCATCTCTCTCTCCTCTATCCCTCTGCCCCATCCCTCTCTTCTCCGCCAACTCCCTTACTGCCCCTGTCTCCGCTCTCCTCCTCTCCCCCTGATTCTTTTGTCCTCTTCCATCTCTCTCCTCCATCTCTGTCTCCACCGACCCCCTTACCTCCTGTCTTTGCTCTCCACTTCTTCCACATTTCTTTTCTCCTCCTCTTTCCCATCTCTCTCCTCCATCCCTCTCTTCTCTGCCAACTCCCTCACCCCCCCTGTCTCTGCTCTCCTCCTCTTCCCCTGTTTCTCTTCTCCTCCTCTTCCATCTCTCTCTCCTCCGCCCCTCTCCTCCCCTCTTCCATCCCTCTCTCCTTCATCCGAGCCCTGTCCGGAGCCCCCAAATCCCACTTCTCCCTCACCGCTCCTCTCCAAACTGGTCTGTCATGGCCGTCCACATCAAATCACAGAATCTGCCGGCTCAGCGCTTGTGGACGCTCAGAGAACACAACCAGAACAACACTTTGAAACGAAAGACGAAAGAAATAAAAGGGTTTTCAGAAGAAGAGAGGAGCCTCACTGCAGGGGGCAAATATTAGATACTCACCACTCTGTTTGCGCTATAAAGAACTCACAAATAACTGATATTTGAACAAACGAGAGAGATGGAGAGATGAAGAGAGAAGGAGAGAGGATGATGTATTCACTGATTTATACAGACATGTTTTGTTTTTTTTCTGAATGGAGTTTCTCTCTGTTTAAAGGAACGTGCTACAACTCAATATTTCAGCTGTAAACACGATTAGGGGCGTATCATAGCAACCAAAGAGCCAATCCAGAGTGAGGCTGTTGAAGGTAACACCATTTCCTGACCGCACCGCTGGTTTACCCAGGAGCGGCCGCTTAGCAACACTGCCAATCAAACCTGTTGCTAACGAGGAAAGATGGCGCCTAATTTGTCTGTTATTAATGTTCGTTTCTTGATTAACGGACACAATAGTGAAATAAAAACGCCAGGGTCATGTAGCGCGGGTCATGTACGAACATTTTATGAGCAAAATGAGAGAGGAGGGTGACAGTTTTTCAATAGAAAGTGAATTGGAGCCAGAGTCGGTGGAGTCAGACGCTAAATACACGTACTGAAAATACATATTCTGAATTCTAATCGTGAGTAACTGTATTCCGGTACAGTTACTATTTCATTTTGGTGATACTCAGAAAACAGTTAAGTTTCCCAAATTAAAAGGAAAACATCAAGGCACGTCATTATGTACCGTAGTTTCCGGACAATAAGTCGCAATTTGTTCATAGTTTGGCCGGGGGTGCGACTTATACTCAGATGCAACTTATATGTGATTTTTTTCTTTTTTTTCATTATCATCCATTTTTTGGCTGGTGCGACTTATACTCCAGTGCGACTTATACTCCGGAAAATACAGTCATTTTGGCTTTGGTATTTTTAAACAGGCACTTTAATACCTTTACTTCAGTAGATATTTTCATGTGATACTTTTACTTGAGTATTTTTTTGCCCTGGTATCTGTACTTTTACCTAAGTGACAAAACTGCGTACTTCTTCCAGCGCTGATAAACATAACACTCATTAAAACAACAGTCAGGCTCATTGTGAAGAATCTCCCATTAGAGTGCATCCCTCTCTCTCCTCCCTCCTTCTCTCTCCTCCCTCTCGTTCCCTCTCTCCGCCATAGACATATCTCTAACGAGCCTTTTCATTTTTCACTCATTAACCCAGGGCTCTCAATAATAGATGAAAACAGGACACGCCGCTATTCAATTACATACGTTCTGGAGGCAGCCAACAACGCGCGCGCTAATCTGGGCTCGTGTGCCAGCGACGTGAGCGTGCCAAGTCCTCGCACAAAGGTGGGGCCAAAAGTGTGCCAAAGTGTGCCAAAACGTGCCAAAACAACAGCGCTCCAAACGAGGTCAAAGAGGCGCGTGCTAATCAGCTATGTCCCCTTTAGCTTTGCCAACGAGCTTTTGTGCTGGTGCTCCAAAATGATTCTTAGCTAATAGCGTAATAATGATAATGAAAATACAGGAAGACAGATCTCAGACTCTCTTAAAGTGGACAATGTAACTTTAGATGATGTTATTGCGCGCGACGCCACCGAGCCGAGTTACAGTTCAGGTCTGTGGAGAGGCGAGCTCACAAATGGAACGTAACATGAACTCTTTGCTCCATTCTGACACTTTGTTGCTTGTTTTTTTTCCTTGCTTCGCCAAAAATGGACGATTTATTGACGAAAATGTTTAAAGTCCTACTTATAATATACAAAATTGACTATTGTGAGCTATGACCCATGTTATAACAAAACATAAAACATACCTGGAGTTGTGTTTTGTTCCATTCACATACGTCTGAGTAACACTTTATTATTAGTCTGTAACATCTCCATAGCTCAAAATGCTCTGTTCCACCTTATGATGTCATGAAGTGGTAGTTTTCAAGTTAACAGCTATCTTTCACCCTTAATTCGGTAGAGGTTGGCAATAATTCCAGGGCTGAAATGATCCAAATGATTCTAGTGAAGATGTATGGAGTTTAAAAACACAGTGGAGCACTTCCTGTATTACCACTTGATGACATCACAAAGTGGAACAGAGTTTTTTTTTCTGTTTGAGAGAAGAATTCAGCCTAAATATGCAGGATTTGTGTGTTAGCAGAGAAAAACACTGCAGACTACTGTCGAAATATACCAAATTGCAATCTGTTAAGCTAACACCTCAAACAGAGACTAAACCAGGATGGACTTAGCCTGGATCAAACCAGTTCTAAACATGGAGTACTGTAGGACTGAACCAGGTCTGAAACAGGACTACAGTCTGGCACGATAACACATTTTCAGAGCGATATATTGCTGTAAAATTGCTGAAGTAAATATAGAAGATAAACGATAAGATTGAAACCCAAAATATACGATATCGACAGGAGCTAACTACAGTTGTCCCTCACCATATCACAGTTTACCTTTCACTGTTTCGAGGATTTTTTTAGTCCAATGCTTTTTTTTTTACAGCATATGAAGGTGCGTTGTGTTCTGCGTCCTAATTGGCTGAGGGACTGTAGACCATTGTCCATCAGTCTCCTCTGTGCCGTGTCTCCTGTGCAGTACAGAATGTGTTCAGGCATTTACATAAAAGTTGGATCGCAGTGTGACTCTGAAGTGCTGTGTGTTTGCAAGTTTTCTCCCCGACAAAACCTGACAAAACCCAAAAACCCCCGAAACGTTCTGCACCAACAAAGACGCCTACGAATTTGAACTTTGAGAGAGTTTAAACAAGAGAGAAATGTGAGAAAATGTTAATGCCTGTGTGAGGAAAGTGTATAAAGTGTGTGGTGAGGGGTTTTACAGCCAAAAACATATAGAATAATTGTAAAAAATAAAGCTGATACTTCACGGATTTCGCCTATTGCACAGTTTTGAACGTAACCCCCGCGATAAACGAGGGACCGGTGTACAGTAGAACTAAACCAGGTCTAACCAGGAGTCAACAACAAACTAACCAGAAATGACACCAGAATATTAAAATACAAAACCCTCCCGACTCACTCCTACCAGAAGAATCCCGCATAGCCCCACTGCCCCCGCACCTCCGATTGAGAAACCTCCCATTCAATCCAACACATGCCAGTAGAAATCACAATGACTAGATACCATCACACACCAGCGTCGGACTATTTCTGAACAACCAATCAAAAAACCCGATCTTATCTCACTATTTCAACCGCTCCACTGTACTGAAAGAAAAGAAATATATAAAAAGGCTTGGTGTCGGATGGGGGTGGTCGTTCTTGACAGCACGGAGTATAAAAAAAAAGACAGAATAAGAAAGAAAAGTCTCGTCTTTCCTCTCCCTGTCTCTCCCTCTGAGAAAAAGGGAAAAAATCTAATTATCAAGCTCCTAAAGATCTTATTATTGGCCTGGCTCATTTGCATTTGTGAGAGCCGAACAGCAGGAAGCTAACCTGACGGGCGGACATTTTGTGCCAGCGTGTCACTGTACAGACGCTTTATGCCCTCTCGGAAAATGACCGGAAAATTGTCCCAGTCAAATGCTCAAATGCTTTTAGATTTAGGTTTGGGGGGTTTGATGAACGTGACAAGCAGTAAACAACTTGTAGTAATAAATGCGTTTTCTTCTGCTTGTGTTTAGAGTCTCGTGATGTAGAAATATCGAAAAATGGTTTAAATGGAGCTGGGGGAAAGAATATAGTCGTACGGTTTAGGGTTTAACTGGGAAAGTGTAGATGGAGACCTGGTTTACGGTGAATTTCTGTCATTTTGGGGATGGAATAAAACTAGCACAGGCTAACCCAGGACTAATCCAGTACTAAACTAGAACTAACCTAAGACTAATCCAAGACTAAATCAGGACTAAACCAGGACTAACCCAGAACTAACCCCCCAGACTAAACCAGGACTAACCTGGAGTAAACCAGGACTAACCTCAGACTAACCCCGCACGAGACAAACCCAGGACTAAATCAGGACTAAACCAGGACTAACCCAGGACAAACCCAGGACTAACCCCTGACTAAACCAGTACTAACCCAGAACTAACCTAAGACTAACCAGAGACAAACCCAGGACTAGCCGCAGACTAACCCCAGACTAAACAAGGACTAACCCAGGAATAAGACAGGACTAATCCAGGACTAACCCAGGATTAAACCAGGACTAATTCAGGATTAAACCATGACTAACCCAGGAATAACCTTGGACTAACCCAGGACCAAACCAGGACTAACTCAGGACTAGACCCAGGATTAACCCAGAACTAACCCCCCAGACTAAACCAGGACTAACCTCAGATTAACCCCGCACTAAAAACCAGGACTACACGAGGACTAAACCAGAATTAACCGAGGAATAACCCAGGACTAACCCCCGACTAAACCATGACTAACTTTGGACTAACCCAGGACCAAACCAGGACAAATTTAGGACTAACCCTAGACTAAACCGGGACTAACCCAAGACTAACCCAGCACTAACCCAGGACTAACCCTGGACTAACCTTGGACTAAACCAGGACTAACCTTGGACTAAACCAGGACTAAACCAGGACTAAACCAGGACTAAACCAGGACTAAACCAGGACTAAACCAGGACTAACCCAATACTTAAGAGAGCTGTAGTGTGTCCATTTTGTATCTGAGCTAAACGTGTCCAGTCTCATTACAGATACACTGTAAAAGCAGTGAAGAAATGAGACATCATCCGAAAACCAGGAAGTACGCTTTTAGCATGCTAGTGACTGTTAACATTACTGGTACATGACGAATCATTAGAATGCTCTGAATACATAAAGCACGTGAGGAATAACTTTGGACCGCTGCGAACCGTTTAACACTAACTAGTTCTGTTTTTCATGGTTTTTTCGACAGTAAAAATCTGAGAGAGAAAATAAAAACTTAGATTCACACGTCGCTATTGACAACAAACGATTACTCTTCCAGATATGTCTCGTTTTCATCCCAGCGCAAACATGTTCAAATATGCGACCTCCGCGAATCAATAGTATGTTGAGCTGCGTATTCAGCCGCGGCCGGGTCACGCACACATCATCATCAACGCAATGAGTTTATCTGAATACACAAGGACGAATTGGCATCTTTTCATTTAGCATCTTGTATACAGTATAATAAGATGCAGATATGAGGTTTGGCGTGAGACTGGCTCTTGACTCACTGTGGAGGCTACATCACTGAAAGATTGTTTTTTCCATTCAGAGCGTGGAGTATTGAGGATGTGTTTGGAATAAATAGTGAATTATCTGTGGGTTTGAGTCCAGCCGAGAGGTTAAAGTGGGTATTTATAATATCTGAACTAATTAACAAGGGAGTTTAATACATTTATTTATATTATGTTTAAGAATGTGGAAATGTTTACTTCTACAAGAGCTCAGGTTAGTTTGTGTGTAGACAGGTTTGGTCCTGGTTTAGTCCTGGTTTAGTCCTGGTCTAGTCCTGGTCTAGTCCTGGTTTAGTCTTGGTTTTGTCCTGGTCTAGTCCTGGTTTATTCCTGGTCTAGTCCTGGTTTATTCCTGGTCTAGTCCTGGTTTAGTCCTGGTCTAGTCCTTTTTTAGTCCTGGTCTGGTCCTGGTTTAGTCCTGGTTTGTTTCTGGTCTAGTCCTGGTTTTGTCCTGGTTTAGTCCTCATTTAGTCCTGGCTTAATCCTGGTTTATTCCTGGTTGAGTCCTGATTTAATCCTGGTTTAGTCCTGGTCTAGTCCTGCTTTAGTCCTGCTTTAGTCCTGGTCTAGTCCTGGTTTAGTCCTGGTTTACTCCTGGTTTAGTCCTGGTTTAGTCCTGGTCTAGTCCTGGTCTAGTCCTGGTTTAGTCCTGGTTTACTCCTGGTTTAGTCCTGGTCTAGTCCTGGTCTAGCCCTGGTCTAGCCCTGGTCTAGCCCTGGTCTAGTCCTGGTCTAGTCCTGGTTTAGTCCTGATTTAGTCCTGGTTTAGTCCTGGTTTAGTCCTGGTTTAGTCCTGCTTTAGTCCTGCTTTAGTCCTGTTTTAGTCCTGGTTTAGTCCTGCTTTAGTCCTGCTTTAGTCCTGCTTTAGTCCTGCTTTAGACCTGATTTAGTCCTGGTTTAGTCCTGCTTTAGTCCTGCTTTAGTCCTGCTTTAGTCCTGCTTTAGTCCTGTTTTAGTCCTGGTTTAGTCCTGCTTTAGTCCTGCTTTAGTCCTGCTTTAGTCCTGCTTTAGACCTGATTTAGTCCTGGTTTAGTCCTGCTTTAGTCCTGCTTTAGTCCTGCTTTAGTCCTGCTTTAGTCCTGCTTTAGTCCTGCTTTAGTCCTGGTCTAGTCCTGGTTTAGTCCTGGTTTACTCCTGGTTTTGTCCTGGTTTAGTCCTGGTCTAGTCCTGGTCTAGTCCTGGTTTAGTCCTGGTTTACTCCTGGTTTAGTCCTGGTCTAGTCCTGGTCTAGCCCTGGTCTAGCCCTGGTCTAGCCCTGGTCTAGTCCTGGTCTAGTCCTGGTTTAGTCCTGATTTAGTCCTGGTTTAGTCCTGGTTTAGTCCTGGTTTAGTCCTGCTTTAGTCCTGCTTTAGTCCTGTTTTAGTCCTGGTTTAGTCCTGCTTTAGTCCTGCTTTAGTCCTGCTTTAGTCCTGCTTTAGACCTGATTTAGTCCTGGTTTAGTCCTGCTTTAGTCCTGCTTTAGTCCTGCTTTAGTCCTGCTTTAGTCCTGTTTTAGTCCTGGTTTAGTCCTGCTTTAGTCCTGCTTTAGTCCTGCTTTAGTCCTGCTTTAGACCTGATTTAGTCCTGGTTTAGTCCTGCTTTAGTCCTGCTTTAGTCCTGCTTTAGTCCTGCTTTAGTCCTGCTTTAGTCCTGCTTTAGTCCTGTTTTAGTCCTGGTTTAGTCCTGGTTTAGTCCTGCTTTAGTCCTGCTTTAGTCCTGCTTTAGTCCTGCTTTAGTCCTGCTTTAGTCCTGTTTTAGTCCTGTTTTAGTCCTGGTTTAGTCCTGCTTTAGTCCTGCTTTAGTCCTGCTTTAGTCCTGCTTTAGTCCTGGTTTAGTCCTGGTTTAGTCCTGCTTTAGTCCTGCTTTAGTCCTGCTTTAGTCCTGCTTTAGACCTGATTTAGTCCTGCTTTAGTCCTGCTTTAGTCCTGCTTTAGTCCTGCTTTAGTCCTGGTTTAGTCCTGCTTTAGTCCTGCTTTAGTCCTGCTTTAGTCCTGCTTTAGTCCTGCTTTAGTCCTGGTTTAGTCCTGCTTTAGTCCTGCTTTAGTCCTGCTTTAGTCCTGCTTTAGTCCTGCTTTAGTCCTGATTTAGTCCTGGTTTAGTCCTGCTTTAGTCCTGGTTTAGTCCTGCTTTAGTCCTGCTTTAGTCCTGCTTTAGTCCTGCTTTAGTCCTGCTTTAGTCCTGTTTTAGTCCTGGTTTAGTCCGGCTTTAGTCCTGGTTTAGTCGTGCTTTAGTCCTGCTTTAGTCCTGCTTTAGTCCTGCTTTAGTCCTGCTTTAGTCCTGCTTTAGTCCTGTTTTAGTCCTGGTTTAGTCCTGCTTTAGTCCTGATATAATAATGCTTCTTTACTTTACTTTATTTTGTTTGTCTACATTCTTCTCATTGTGAGTCTGTGAGTGACACAGTCTGTGCTCAGGATAACAGAGAAAAGACTCAACTTTCTTCAACCAGTGCATTATGGGAAAGAAAGAGAGAGAAAGAGAGAAAGGGGGGGAGGCATAGAAAGAGAGAGATACAACTCAGATATTGAGCTAATTTGTAGCATGAGAGAGACAGAGAGAGTGAGTGTGGAGAGACGGAGAGACAGAGAAAGACAGAGGGATAATAGAGGAGTGTTACCTGCACAGGGCTCTGCTTGATCTCGGTGCTGCTGGGAGAGTTGAGTCCTGACGCCTGCTGCAGGAGGAACTGCCGCGCCGCCTGAAGAGCCTAAAACAAACACAACACAAAGTCAACGAGGAGTCACACTTTAACACTTCACCTGGACGACACATGAAGGTGCTGAGGTGTACTGCTCAATGACACAACTGTAGTACATGCTCCAGACCTTCTGTTTTGATCAAAATTTCAGTAGTAGTAGCAGAAGTAGCAGTAGTAGGTAGGTCTTGCGGTATTAGTATTATACTTTGTTTAACTGTACTTGACAAAATGTTACTTTGGTTTCTACTTTAAAAATATCATTTAGAGGTAGAGGTATATTTAGAAGTACCTCAAGTGTACTTGTAGTAGCAGTCGTGGTCTTGTAGTTGCAGTCGTGGTCTTGTAGTTGCAGTACTGGTCTTGTAGTAGCAGTAGTGTACTTGTAATAGCAGTAGTGTACTTGTAGTAGCAGTAGGGGTTTTGTAGTAGCAGAAGTGTACTTGCAGTAGCAGAAGTGTACTTGCAGTAGCAGTAGTGTACTTGTAGTAGCAGTAGCGGTCTTGTAGTAGTAGTGTACTTGTAGTAGTAGTGTACTTGTAGTAGTAGTAGTGTACTTGTAGTAGTAGTAGTGTACTTGTAGTAGCAGTAGTGTACTTGTAGTAGCAGTAGTGGTCTTGCAGTAGAAGTAGTGTACTTGTAGTAGTAGTAGTGTACTTGTAGTAGCAGTAGTGTACTTGTAGTAGCAGTAGTGGTCTTGCAGTAGCAGTAGTGTACTTGTAGTAGCAGTAGTGTACTTGTAGTAGTAGTAGTGTACTTGTAGTAGCAGTAGCGGTCTTGTAGTAGTAGTGTACTTGTAGTAACAGTAGCGGTCTTGTAGTAGCAGTAGTGTACTTGTAGTAGCAGTAGTGTACTTGTAGTAGTAGTAGTGTACTTGTAGTAGCAGCAGTGTACTTGCAGTAGTAGTAGTGTACTTGTAGTAGTAGTAGTGTACTTGTAGTAGTAGTAGTAGTGTACTTGTAGTAGTAGTAGTAGTGTACTTGTAGTAGCAGCAGTGTACTTGCAGTAGTAGTAGTGTACTTGTAGTAGCAGTAGTGTACTTGTAGTAGCAGTAGTGTACTTGTAGTAGCAGTAGTGTACTTGTAGTAGCAGTAGTGTACTTGTAGTAGTAGTAGTGTACTTGTAGTAGCAGTAGTGTACTTGTAGTAGTAGTAGTGTACTTGTAGTAGCAGTAGCGGTCTTGTAGTAGTAGTGTACTTGTAGTAGCAGTAGTGTTCTTGTAGTAGCAGTAGTGTACTTGTAGTAGTAGTAGTGTACTTGTAGTAGTAGTAGTGTACTTGTAGTAGCAGTAGCGGTCTTGTAGTAGTAGTGTACTTGTAGTAGCAGTAGTGAGCTGGCTGTACACTACTTCTCTTGAATCATTACTTTATGAGTTCCTGTGTACTGTTTTGCCGTCTCCTTTATCACACACACATATTTGTCTGTTTTGTCACATTACAGTAATCCCTGTTGTTTATTGGCGCGTTTCACACTCGGGATGACTCCTCGATGACCTCGGCATTTTTGTGAACGTGGCTCAACTTTTCCGAAAACAAACAAAAAAACTGCGCGCTCCTAAAGCCGGCTTTACTGTAAGGACCGACACAGGATACACATTTGCTTCCTCTGACTCGGAGAGGAGGAAAACTTCTCTCTAAATATTGATTTATGAGTGTGCGTGTGTGTGTGTGTGTGTGTGTTTGTGAGGGTGTGTATGAGGGTGTGTATGTGTATGTGTGTGCGTGACCAAATTAACTGCCAGCTTGGAGGATGGGACTTCTTGCTCAACCAAGCGTTACCAGCCAAATAAATGCTTTCTTAAAGGCCATGGACTAAAGCACCAAATTGCTTCATAAAATTGGTTTGTTTTTAAAATAAATGAATGCATGTTTTGAAAGGAAAAAGTTTTATCGGCTAATAACATTCCGGGTACAAGACCTCAACATGTAACGCTCGTTTAAAGGCTGGTATCCCTGGTTTCTGCATTTGACCCAAAACATAATAACATCCCGTAATGTAACCTTTCTGGTAAAGCGTTCGTCACCTGCATGCAAAATGATCCCCTGGAATGTTCCACAGTATGTCATTAATGAACATACACTTATTCCATTACAAGTCATTATTTTCATTGTTAAAAAAATCCTGGAAAAACACAAATTCTGACCGTGAGCGGGGTCTCCACAGATCTGACCTGTAACTGAGACACTGAGACACCCGGCCCCCTCCCTCCCCGGTCTAATGTAATAACATACTGTGAGGATGTTAAAAGAATGAATGAATAAAAATGAATACATGGGTAAATACAGAAAATAAAATAAAATAAGTAAATACAAAAAATAAAATAAAATAAATAAATAAATACAAAAGTACAAAAAAGTAAATAAATAAATAAAATAAATACATAAAATAAATAAATAAATACAATAAATAAATAAATAAAAACAAAAAATAAAATACAATAAAATAAATACAAATACAAAAATACACAAAAAAAATACATAAAATTAAAATAAATAAAGGACGACCTGGGAGCATCACCTACATGTAGATACACACGTTTAAAGTAGACCTATTGTGATTGAGCCTGCTATATAGTTTGATAATTATGCTATAATTGGCACAATATTCTTCTAAAACTACTTAATAAAAGAAATAAATCTGCTGATTCCACGTTCAGAAACTGCGGTGCCCAATGGGAGCTGACGTTACAGCAAAAAGTAGCTGATTTTTTTTTTTCATTTGGTCCAAAATGACTACGCAACGCTGCTGAATCATATGTATATCACCGACTTAAAAAATGAAACTGAAGAATGAAGTAAGTACATGACAGTAGGTGGTGATCAGCAAAATGGCATCTTGAAAATAAACGATTTAAGTTTACTCAAATACGCACAAATCTATCCAAATACAACTTCAGGTGAGTAAATAGAAAAGAGAAACAAATATAACATGGTCAAAATCTCTGAAAAGTCGATCTTTGATGAACAAGCACTACAGAACATTTAAGGCAAAGCTAGAACATCTCCATGGAGACAAGCAGGTACGAAACCTACATAACGCGGCTTTAAACACTACATATCTTATCGGAAAAATGAAAAATGAAAGAACTTGGACTTAATATTATTATAAGTATTTTGTTGGTGATAGTTTGGAAGTGAACGTACTAAAAAACACACAGCGTCGCGTTTATCGTTCCCAAACTGGACGTCTAAAAACATTATAAGTTACGTCGAATAGTAAAAACACATTGGCTCCGGCCGCAGACAGAGCGAGCCTGTGCCCTGATGAAAAACACGTGTATCAGTCGCGCTTTTCGCTGAGGCCGCAATTAAAACGCACACACACCAGAACGCATTTCACACTCAAATTTGAAAAAAAGAAGAGAAAAAAATATATATCTGGCGCCCCTCCCTTTCCCTTTTTTTCTCCTTCTCATTTGACCTCAACGTAGCAGCCGCCCAGTTCGTTGGCATGTGGTGTGAATTAGCCCCGAGAACGCACTGTCTGGCCCCCGAGCGTGTGCTGTGTGGTGCTGTGCGGTGGTGCGTTCGTGCGCTTGTGTGTGTGTGGGAGAAAAAGCAGCATGTCTGGCAACAATAAGGGACAATTGCAGCCAAATTACCAGGCTGATTACCACTATATTAAAGAGGCATTTATAGCTTTCACTAACGCTCGCGCTGCAGAGGTGATGGCTGTCTCCTCTGGTTTGAGATCTGCTGCCCCAAACTGGGTCTGTCTGAGGCGAGGTGTGGAGGGTAAACACACAAGCAGAGAGAGTACTTAAAGCGGCCATGTTACTCTGTTTTCTGATCTGTGTTATAATACTGTAGTAAATAGCGAAATAGCGAAAGTCAACGAAAAGTTAGCGATACGTCCCATTACAGTTATATGGTTCTGTCGAGCGTTTTGGTTGAGTTTCGTAGGGTTTGTTGTTGATTTATGTGAGTAAAAACTGTCCAGTAACTGTTTTGGTCAGTGGCCGTATTGGTACTTTACAGCTGATGTCATCGACGTTCCCTGGAGATGTGATGCTAACTGTAGGCACTGCTCTGTCTGAAGCTGTTACTCATGTTAGACTTTAATCTGAGCTTTGTCTTAACACAATCTGACCATAAAGAACTGACTGGGAAGCTGGAAATACAACAGGTGAGCTGATTGTGCTGTTAAACAAGTCCCTCTCAGATAGCACTATAGCCGTCACAAGCTAGCTAGCATTAGCCTACAGTTTTTCAGTTAGTCGCTCTCATCTTTTAGCTGAAAATCCAACATCTAAAAAAGTCAGTGAACACTTGGATTGATCACGGACTCCTGAAAATGTGCTGTTCAAATCTTAAATCTTGTGTCTTAAAACGTTTTGGCAGTGTTTGCTAATGTCAGCATTGTGTCACCATGGTAACCGGTAAATATCTCCCCATAGACAAGGATGCAGAACACGCCACAGAGTGTAAAGTACTGTAAAGTATTAATACTGCTGTTTTCTTATGACAAACATACCTGGAGTTGTATTTTGTTTCATTCAGACACGTTTAACACAAACACTACCTATTTAGGCTGAGTTCTGACTTCAAACAGAAAACACTCTGCTCCACCTTGTGATGTCATGTGGTGATACAGGAAGTGCTCCACTGTGTGTTTAAACTCCGTACACCTTCGCTAGAATCATCCGGATGATTTCAACCCTAGAGTTGACAATCGCTACTGAACTAAAGGTAAAATGTGACTGTTGAAAACTACCACTTCATGACATCACAAGGTGGAACAGAGCATTTTGAGCTTTGGAGATGTAGACAGATTATTATTATTATTATTATTTAATTATAAAGGGTTACTTAAATATGTGGGAATGAAACAAAACACAACTCCAGGCATGTGTTTGAGTGCGAACTGGAATCACACCCCCGACCTGTGGATCAGTCGGCTCAATCAACAATGTTTGTCGAGAGCGGGATTCGAACCGTCAACCTTTGGATCAGTGGACAAACTCTACCAACTGAGCCACTGTGTCCCATGTTTGTACCACTTTCTGCTTGTTCTGCTCATGACATAACTTGAAACACAGCTTATATAAATCAGCTTGTCTGCTTAAAGGTGTTATTGCTTATTTAAGAATATTCCATGGTATGGCATTAAACTTATCTATCTCCACAAAGGGGGAATGCCACAAGGCCAAGCTGCAAGTCAGTTCTATGGAGAGGCGATCCTTCAAACAGTAAGAATATTATAAGAAAAGCAACTGAATAAATGCAAGATGGATAAGTTTGACTGCTGAGAATCCAGGCAAACACCAGAAATGTTCCATAGTGCAGCTTTAAATACCCTAAATCAGTGCGCGTATAATGACGTTGTCGCCAGTAGGGGGCGCATCAAATCATAAAAAAACAATTCAAATAGGGCTAAAACGATAGCTGTGATATACTTTACAGTGAAAACAACAGGATAATTTAAATAACCAAATGAAAGTGACGTAACCCACAAATTGTGTTGCTCAATAACCAGAAAGTTGCCAGTTCCATTCCAACGTTTCCTTTGTGTCACTGGGCAAGGCACTTCGCTCGACCTACACCGACCTCTGCACGTAACAGTGTCTGAACCTGGAGTTGGGAATCACGAGTAAGACCAATTGCGATACGTTTTTTTCATGTTCGCGGACGTAGGTGCGGACAAAGTTCTTCTGCGTACGTCACGTTCGAAGCGATACGCCTGCGCCTCGTTGGATTAAAAAAACGCCGTTATTAAAATCTCAATCTGCGGCGATGATTTACAGCAAAGCCCCGATGACAAGTCCGCAACATTCAAACAAACTCACCCCCCGATCCCTCCCTCCGTCCGTCCGTCTATCCTCTCCTCCCTCCTCTCCTCCTCTCCTCCCTCCCTCGTTCTCTCTCTCTAATAAAACCTGTCTGACACCGGGTTATGTGTGTGTGTGTGTGTGTGTGTGTGTGTGTACTGTCCTCACACAGGCACAAAGAGAAGCACTGTTGTTGATGGGGCCTCCCGAATATTTTCTTTAAAGGTGCAGTGCCCGGCCTCAAGAATGCCACCGGGGGGGAGCGGCGAGCCAGGAGGGGTGAAGCGGAGGTGGGTGGGCGGGTGCGGGCGGGCGGGAAGGAGGGAGGGATGGATGGAGAAGAAGAATGGTTTTTACAGCAAGCAAAGAAAAGAGTGAGCGGGAGAAAGGAAGAGAGAGGGAAAGGTGCAGATCAAAAACGAAGGGGAGAGGGTTGGAGAAGAGAATCGGTTCTTGACTCGGAGGAGAGGAGGAGGCAGTGAGGTCAAAAAGCGTGGGTCAGGTCAGGCGGGTGAGGTTTTAAAGAGGGAAAAGGTAGCAGAAGTCGATGAGAAGTTAGTGAAATGGTTCTATCGGGAGTTTTGGTTGAGTTTTGTAGGGTTTGTTGTTGGTTTATGTGGGTAAAAAGTGGTCAGAACTTCTCAGTATCTCAGAATGCAGATAGAGACTTATAATTCTAAGAGGAAGATGAGCAGATGAGATGTTTAAAAATACAAAAATAATAATAAAAAACTAAGATTGAACAAGACAGCTTTTGTGTTGTATGTCTTCAGAAATGAAAACAATGTAAACATTCTTGTGCACTTCTCACATTCATTTGTTATGTCATGTTTGTTCAATTATAAATGTATTTAAAATGGGGTTCAAATCAAACAGGTTTAGTGCAAAAGGTTGGGAAAGGATTGGAGTAGTTCTTTCAGAAATGTACTGTAGGCTGCTGGGCACATGGGACCACCAGACAAACAAATACTAAAAATCACTCACATTAAATAGCATCACATGACAAGTAAAAAAAAAAAAAAGAAATTTAATTCTGTCAACTGGCCAATTTATTTTATTTTTATTTATTTATTTTTGTAGAGGTTTTCTTTTTATAATTTTTTTTTTTTTGGTCTTTTTTTTTTGTCCAGTTTTGGGGTTATTTGTATTCATTTTGTTTTATCCACTTTTAGGTTTTGTCCATTTTTTGTCCTTTTTTGATGTGATTTTTTTTTTCTTTTTTTTTTGTTTTGGTCAATTTTTTCAAAAATTCAGTTTGGGGATTTTTTTTTTTTTACTTTTTTGCCCCCATTTTTGCCTCTCTTTATGTATTCAGCGCTTAACTAGTTTCTCTTTTTGCCCCATTTTCCACACTTCCATGGGGAAAAGATACAGGGACTATTTAGGAGGATCTGGTAACTGTTAACTGTCCAGTAACTGTTTTGATCAGTCGCCCTATTGATACTTTACAGCTGATGTCATCAACGTTCCCTGGGATTGTGATGCTAACTGTAGGCACTGCTCTGTCTGAAGCTGTTACTCATGTTAGACTTTAATCTGAGCTTTGTCTTAACACAATCTGACCGTAAAGAACTGACTTGGAAGCTGGAAATACAACAGGTGAGCTGATTTGTGCTGTTAAACAAGTCCCTCTCACATAGCACTATAGCTGTCACAAGCTAGCTAGCATTAGCCAACAGTTTTTCAGTTAGTTGCTCTCACCTTTTAGTTGAAAATCGAACATCTAAACAAGACCGTGAATGCTCGGATTGATCACGGACTCCTGAATGTGTACCGTTTAAATCTTAAATCTTGAGTCAGTGTTTGCTAATGTGTGCATTGTGTTATCATGGTAACTGATAAATATCTACCCATAGAAAAGCATGCAGAATACCCCCCAGAGTGCAAAGTACTGCAAAGTATTAATACTGTATATACAAATGGACATAGCTAACCTGCTGTTATTCTTTTAGCCTATTGAATGTTGTGAAGTCATCTGAAATCGAGCAGACAAGCAAAGTCCAAACTCCAGGACAGATTTTTAGTCAGATGCCCTCAAGTACAAGTCTGATAGTTTGGTTCAATGAGTATATCTCTGGTATATCTCAAGAATGAAGTATGAACGGCGCTAAACCCAAGTCCCTGAGGTCTTGGGTTTTACAAAAACTGCAAAACTTGCCGAACAACAAAGTAAAAATGGCTTCACTTTTCAACAGATCAGAAAAATGGCTGACCAAAACTGCCACAGATTGACCGGATAAACTTGTGAGCTTTTACGCCAGTGCTTTAACGCAACACGTAGGGGGCGCTCTAGACAAAACTGGGGAAATAAACCAGACAAGAGCCAGTGCAACATCAAGCAGCCGTCTGTCTGCGCGACTACAGACACACAGGCTTCCATAAAGTACAGAGATGTAGTCCAGACCTCTACAGATCGAGAGAACGGGATAGAGAGAGAGAGAAAGAGAGGGAGGAAGAGAAGGAGAGGGAGAGAGAGAGAGACAGAGGGAGGGGGGTGTCTTAGGCTCAGGTTGCCAAAGCAAACAGGGATCTATATGTGATAAATCTGGACTCTAATCCTCCTGGCCTGTTTGGGTGAAGAGACGAGAAACGAAAAACTAAACATGCAAAGAGAGAGAGGGGGAGGGAGACAAGGTAAGAGGAGGGGTGGGAAGAGAGAGAGAGGGGGAGGGAGAGAGATGAAGATAGATGGGAAGAGAGAGGGAAAGACACAAGAGAGAAAGTGGCAGGAAAGGAAAGAGAGAGAAAACAGGAGGGAGAGAAAAGGGGGAAGGAGAAGGGTGTAGAGAGAAAGATAAATGAGGGAAGAAAGACGAGTGAAAGGGGTTGAGAGAGGGAAGAGAGGAGTAGGTAAGAAAAGGGGATTGCAATAGAAAGAAAGAGGAAAAGATGGAGGATAGATGGGGAGAGTGGCAAAGAGAGTGAATGCGTTGAGATGGAAAGAGAGAGAGAGATTAGGAGAGAGAAAGAGGGAGATGGGGAAGCAAGTATAGGGGGAAGAGAAAGACAAGAGGAAAAGTGGAGATGAAATGAAGAGAGTATGGGGGTCTAGAAAGAAAAGACTAAGATAAATGGGGAGGGAGTGTAGGTGAAAGAGAGAGATAGAGGAGTGCGGTGTGGGGGGAGAGAAAGGAGGTGTAAAGAGAGTAAAGGAGAGAGGTAAAGAGGGAGAGGAAGGCAGAGATGGAGGAGTGCAGTGTGGGGGGAGAGAAGGATAAAAGGAGGAGAGAAAAGGAGAGTAAAGAGACTAAGGGAGAGAGGGAGAGAGAGGGGAGAGAGAAGGAGAGACAGGTGGGTACCATATGTTGGGAGTAATCCGTCAGCTCTGACTGAGGTCCATTGTTGATGAAAACGAACAAACCGTACTGCCGTGTCCCCCCTGGGCGCCCCCCGTTAGATAAACAGCCCCGGGGCAGACAGCGGGCCAGGCTTCAGGGGGAGAGAGAGAGGGAGGAGGAGGAGGAGGGGAGAAAGAGAGAGAGGGAGGAGGAGGAGGAGGGGAGAAAGAGTGAGAGGGAGGAGGAGGAGGAGGGGAGGAAGAGAGAGAGGGAGGAGGAGGAGGAGGGGAGAAAGAGTGAGAGGGAGGAGGAGGAGGAGGAGGAGGGGAGGAAGAGAGAGAGGGAGGAGGAGGAGGGGAGAAAGAGCGAGAGGGAGGAGGAGGAGGGGAGAAAGAGAGAGAAAGGGAGGAGGAGGAGAAGGAGAGAGAAGAGATGGAGAGAGAGAAGGGGGGAGAAAGGGATGAGGAGGGGAGAGAGGGAGGAGGAGAAGGAAAGGAGAGAGAGAGAGAAGGAAGAGGAGGAGGAGAGAGGAGGAAGAGGGGAAAAGAGAGGGAGGAGAGGAGAGGGAGAGAAAGGGAGGAGGTGGAGGGGGGAGAGATGGAGGAGAGAGTGGGTGGAGGAGGTGGGAGAGAGAGAAAGCGACAAGGAGAAAGACGAGGCAGAGAGAGACAGAAAGGGAGGAGGGAGAGAGAGAAAGGGAGGAGGAGTGGGTAGCGATGGAGGAGAGAGAGGGGGAGAGGAGGGCAACCAGGAGGCAGGTGGGATCGGGTTTCCTACTTCTGACACAGAGGCAAAAGCGGAGCAAGAACGGCCATTTTTTCAGGACAGGAGTTAAAAACAAAAGTGTTCAGCCCGAAACAGGAAAAACATTTTTATATTTCTGCTTTGTTCGTCTGTTAGAAAAGTTATAAAAAAACATAACTGTCCCTGATTTTTATTACCACCTTAAAAACATTTAAAACAAAACTAGTTAATTTGAAACGATTCACAGCGGTCCAAAATGATTCCCTGTTTTCCTAACACATTCCCAACATAATTACTCCCAGTGATGAGTTTATAAGCTCTTTTCACAACTTCCAGAAGCCGAAGTTGAGATTTGCCCTCGTGCTGATCCAAGAAAAACTAGCATGCTAACGATGCACCAGCTTTACTTCCTGGTTCGCGGAGATTAACGATGCTTTTCTGATGAGCACACAGTGATGTCATTCTGTAGAACTGCTCTTTTGGTTCATCTGTAGCGGTTCAGCCTAAGTTCTTCGCAAAGTTAAACTGTTTTGAACAAAGATCCACCTGTTTTTTTGCGGTTGGTGGTTGGGTATCACACGCTGGCATTCAGGAGACTTCACTGTTATGTTCTGTAAGGTCAAGTCTCACCGTTGGTTTACACTTTAGTACATTTACTTCTACACACTTCTATAGGGTTAAATCAAGGACAGCATAACCTTGACTCCACTGTTATGTAAAGCAAAAACATCCAGGATCCGAACGATGATGAGAACCCACACGAGCATAAATGATTTGAAATTTGTATATTCCAGGACATTTTATTCAAATGTGACTAAGAAAAAAAGTAGCTAACCTGCTAATCCAGCACTTAAGCCCTCTATGGCCGTGTCCCAGTTCGACAAACGCGCACTTCGAAGTACCCTTTGAAGTACCGTTCGAAGTACCCGGTCAACGAAGTGTACTGTTGTGTTATATAACTGTTATTTATGGTTCCAATAACTCCTGAACAGCTTCATATGAATGAAAACTCAAACTTTATGAGATGTCCAGGCCCAAAATCAGCCTGTAAATCGTCTCATTACATCTAATTAAAGGTCCAACCAGGATATCGACTTATATTATCGATCGATATTATGGAACGATGTCTGTGTAATCGTTTTGCTGCTCATCCAAAGCTCTTCTGCAGTTCAACTTTTTGTCCAGTTGACAGATTTAACTATGGCTTTTATGGTATTATGGAACCGATACTCGATCCAGCTAATTCTGATATCAGTATCGGTGCGTCCCTAAACATCTCCATGGAGACAAGCAGATGGCGAACCCCAGAAAGCCAGAAAAGTTACATAGTGCACCTTTAGACGAGATAATAGAAGCCACTGTATGCGCTTTGGAGGAGAGTTGGTCTGGTCTCCGTCTCCATGGATACAGTGGACACAGAGGAGCATAGTCACACTCAGCTGCTCGTCACTGTTCAACTCCACTGGTTTGATCCAGACAGAGCTCGGTGTGTGTGTGTGTGTGTGTGTGTGTGTGTGTAACAGTAGAAAATCTAAGCTATTTGAACATTACCTTTGTGGTTGCAGTGGTCGTCATGTCAACTGATATATTTCTCTAAGTTTAATGTTGAAGGAATATTTTGTGAGTGACTATATGTCCTGATATAATCTGTCAACTGATTAAAAACAAACTGAATGAACAGAAAAGAGATTAAATCAACAATCTGAATTTAAGATTAAAATTTTTGGTCAATTAGAAATGCTCCAAATGTTCACCTTTTGTCACCTTTCGTGGTCTCACTGTTTCACGGATTTTCTAGTGTAATTTTACATGTTTTTTTTACAGTGTATAAACATGCATTGTGTTCTGCGTCCTGATTGGCTGAGGGACTGTAGACCATTGTCCATCAGTCTCCTCTGTGCCGTGTCTCCTGTACAGTACAGAATGTGTTCAGACAAATTTACATAAATGTTGGATCTCAGTGTGACTCTGAAGTGCTGTGTGTTTGCAAGTTTTCTCCCCCCAACAAAACCCACAAAGTCGATGAAACGTTCTGCACTGACAAAGACGCCTACGAAGGTTTGAACTTTGAGAGAGTTTGAACAAGAAAAGACGGTGAAAGAAAACAGTCCATAGCGACCGTCTGTCCTCTGTACCAGCCCAGACCAGTTTTCTGAAAACTTCTCCAAATCATCCCCAACTCTCCAAATATTACACTCATTCGTTATTCTATCCAATCCTTAAGGGGAGACACTATTTTTATTTTTTAGGGGGGAGTTTGGTCACTTAACTACACGCTTTTATGTGGAAACAACCAAATTATCCACTCTGCTGAAAGATGTTTAATATTTAATTGACTCAACCTGGCTCCATACAGTTATATACGGGACAATGTAACGTCAAAGGTTGTTTTCTAAAAATGCATTTTCATCCATAGGGACACACCAGACTTTACGCTCTGATACTTAACAAGATTTTAGTGAAATGTTCAGAGGAATTTTTCGACATCTAATTCCAAGTCTGATTTATTCAAGTTTTAACAAAAAACATTAGCCGAAAATTGAATTTTTTTGGCAAAATTAGAGTCAGTTGTAGTTTAGTCAAACACTAAATAAGATCCATAATCCCCTCTGTATATATATATATATTTTTTTGTATCTAACATGAAAACAAAAAGAAGCAAAACATTTAAACCTTGCTCTTTTCAAGTTTCTATTTTGAACGTCCCAAAAATGGTCAATTTTGTCAATTTTTACACGTAAAACACCTTATTTTTATATGAAAACATTACAGGATGAAAAACTTGTAATACATTTTCCCCTAACCTTTATGTGACTTAACTACAGAACAAGTTTCAAATTGATATCTCTAAATGTAAGTTTTTTTTCCTATTCACCTGCAGCGTCTCGCCTTAACGCCTCATCGTGTGCACGTGTTTATTTGTTCACCATTTATATTATATTTTTATTGGGACTTGGAACTTCCTCTGTATCAAATGACTCTGTTAGACACTTCTTATTATCCATAAAACTGAACTAAAACCAAACTAAACAAAAAATCTATGATCTAATAACCTTCATGAGAACCACATCTGTTCCATTCCCTGGACTGGTGTATTTTCAACCATCTGCGGTCCAAATTTACATGTGCGATGAAGGTATGGCTAGCACATTTTTCCCTCGCTCCCTCCCACATAAAAAAAAAAAAAAAATGAAACCGCAGTGGCTAGACGTGAGGCAAAACATCTGGAAAAATGCCCACTTCAGGTTTTATCATTATTATTCTAAGGAGGAGAGAAGAGGAGAAGAGAGGAGACGAGAGTGATGGACTGATAGCAAAGGAGTGAAAGGGAGAAGGAGTCGTACTGGTTTTGTGCTGACAGTGATGATCTGATTTGTGAGATTGCGTTTCGTCGATGAAACTTAAAACCTTCACTCAAAAATGTCCAGCGGTCAATTCTACGGCCCTGCCCCGCGTCGCCCCCTACAGGTGGGAGGGAGGACGGTAAGAATGTGTGAGATTAAAAAAAAACAAAACAAGAAAAGTACAGATTTGTGGTAACAGCTGTTGGGGTTGTTTCATGTTCATTTAGTTTAAATAGCTCAAACTGCTTCTAAAAGTACTGTCACTGCTAGTACAACAAATACTACTGTTGCTACTACTGATACTAGGACCTCAAACACTACTTAGAGTACAAATGCTGCTAGTAGGTGAATTTCTGCTACAACGTCTGCTTCAACTACAACATCAACTACTACTACTAGTACAACAAGCACTATTACTACAACTACAACAACTACAACATCAACTACTACTACTGTGACTACTACTACAACAACAACAAGTACTACTACTACAACAACTACTACTACTACAGCTATTGCAACTACAACATCAACTACTACTACTGCTACTACAACAGCTACTGCAACTACAACATCGACTACTTCAATTCAGATGTTTAAAATTTGCTCACAAACATATTTACCATAATACTTGGAATACTACTGTTGATATTATAAAATGTTCCAGGGTCATTTTCAGGTTCCTCTAAACCGGAGTAAACACTCAAATCCTAATATCAAAATGTGGCTCCATCAGAAAATTGAACCATAGTGTGATTCTGAAGCTGAACTTTTGAGTTGCCCTCCTTCGCCTTTTGTCTAAACAGTGAGTATCCGTTTTAACTCCGCCTTAAAACATGTAAACAGATCTGGACCAGGGGCAGTCCAGACCAAATCCAACCAAAGCCCACAAATTTTACGCCAGATTACAACTCATTTCTGCTTTGAGTTCGGCATTTTCCTTCAACTCTCTCACTCCTCCTTCTGTCTCTGTGTCTCTCACTCCTCCTTCTGTCTCTCTCACTCCTCCTTCAACTCTCTCACTCCTCCTTCTGTCTCTGTCTCTCTCACTCCTCCTCCTGTCTCTCTCACTCCTCCTCCTGTCTCTCTCACTCCTCCTGTCTCTCTCACTCCTTCTGTCTCTCTCACTCCTTCTGTCTCTGTCTCTCTCACTCCTCCTCCTGTCTCTGTCTATCTCACTCCTCCTCCTGTCTCACTCCTCCTGTCTTTGTCTCTCTCACTCCTCCTCCTGTCTCTCTCACTCCTTCTGTCTCTGTCTCTCTCACTCCTCCTGTCTCTGTTTCTCTCACTCCTCCTCCTGTCTCTCTCACTCCTCCTCCTGTCTCTGTCTCTCTCACTCCTCCTGTCTCTGTCTCTCTCACTCCTCCTCCTGTCTCTCTCACTCCTCCTCCTGTCTCTCTCACTCCTTCTGTCTCTGTCTCTCTCACTCCTCCTCCTGTCTCTGTCTATCTCACTCCTCCTCCTGTCTCACTCCTCCTGTCTTTGTCTCTCTCACTCCTCCTCCTGTCTCTCTCACTCCTTCTGTCTCTGTCTCTCTCACTCCTCCTGTCTCTGTTTCTCTCACTCCTCCTCCTGTCTCTCTCACTCCTCCTCCTGTCTCTGTCTCTCTCACTCCTCCTGTCTCTGTCTCTCTCACTCCTCCTCCTGTCTCTCTCACTCCTTCTGTCTCTGTCTCTCTCACTCCTCCTGTCTTTGTCTCTCTCACTCCTCCTGTCTCTGTCTCTCTCACTCCTCCTCCTGTCTCTCTCACTCCTTCTGTCTCTGTCTCTCTCACTCCTCCTGTCTTTGTCTCTCTCACTCCTCCTGTCTCTGTCTCTCTCACTCCTCCTCCTGTCTCTCTCACTCCTTCTGTCTCTGTCTCTCTCACTCCTCCTGTCTTTGTCTCTCTCACTCCTCCTGTCTCTGTCTCTCTCACTCCTCCTCCTGTCTCTCTCACTCCTTCTGTCTCTGTCTCTCTCACTCCTTCTGTCTCTGTCTCTCTCACTCCTCCTGTCTTTGTCTCTCTCACTCCTCCTGTCTCTGTTTCTCTCACTCCTCCTCCTGTCTCTCTCACTCCTCCTCCTGTCTCTGTCTCTCTCACTCCTCCTGTCTCTGTCTCTCTCACTCCTCCTCCTGTCTCTCTCACTCCTCCTCCTGTCTCTCTCACTCCTTCTGTCTCTGTCTCTCTCACTCCTCCTCCTGTCTCTGTCTATCTCACTCCTCCTCCTGTCTCACTCCTCCTGTCTTTGTCTCTCTCACTCCTCCTCCTGTCTCTCTCACTCCTTCTGTCTCTGTCTCTCTCACTCCTCCTGTCTCTGTTTCTCTCACTCCTCCTCCTGTCTCTCTCACTCCTCCTCCTGTCTCTGTCTCTCTCACTCCTCCTGTCTCTGTCTCTCTCACTCCTCCTCCTGTCTCTCTCACTCCTCCTCCTGTCTCTCTCACTCCTTCTGTCTCTGTCTCTCTCACTCCTCCTCCTGTCTCTGTCTATCTCACTCCTCCTCCTGTCTCACTCCTCCTGTCTTTGTCTCTCTCACTCCTCCTCCTGTCTCTCTCACTCCTTCTGTCTCTGTCTCTCTCACTCCTCCTGTCTCTGTTTCTCTCACTCCTCCTCCTGTCTCTCTCACTCCTCCTCCTGTCTCTGTCTCTCTCACTCCTCCTGTCTCTGTCTCTCTCACTCCTCCTCCTGTCTCTCTCACTCCTTCTGTCTCTGTCTCTCTCACTCCTCCTGTCTTTGTCTCTCTCACTCCTCCTGTCTCTGTCTCTCTCACTCCTCCTCCTGTCTCTCTCACTCCTTCTGTCTCTGTCTCTCTCACTCCTCCTGTCTTTGTCTCTCTCACTCCTCCTGTCTCTGTCTCTCTCACTCCTCCTCCTGTCTCTCTCACTCCTTCTGTCTCTGTCTCTCTCACTCCTCCTGTCTTTGTCTCTCACTCCTCCTGTCTCTGTCTCTCTCACTCCTCCTCCTGTCTCTCTCACTCCTTCTGTCTCTGTCTCTCTCACTCCTTCTGTCTCTGTCTCTCTCACTCCTCCTGTCTTTGTCTCTCTCACTCCTCCTGTCTCTGTTTCTCTCACTCCTCCTCCTGTCTCTCTCACTCCTCCTCCTGTCTCTGTCTCTCTCACTCCTCCTGTCTCTGTCTCTCTCACTCCTCCTCCTGTCTCTCTCACTCCTTCTGTCTCTGTCTCTCTCACTCCTCCTGTCTTTGTCTCTCTCACTCCTCCTGTCTCTGTCTCTCTCACTCCTCCTCCTGTCTCTCTCACTCCTTCTGTCTCTGTCTCTCTCACTCTGTCTGTCTCTGGCTGAATTTCGTGCATTGTTGAATCCTTTTTTGTTCATTTGTTTTGTTTTCATTCTTAAGCGACAGAAGTATTTCTAAATATTTAACTCATTTATCTGAAATGTCCAAATGTGTATTGTTTAGAAGTAAATTAATTAGAGCGATTATTCAAGACAAAATACAAAAGAAATGAGAACAAAGTGAACATTCTTGTCAGTCCTAACAGTCGTCTGTTATGTTATGTTTTGTTCAATTATGAATGTTTTAAAAATGTTTTAAAATGGGGTTAAAATCAAACAGGTTTAGTGCAAAAGGCTGGAAAAGATTCTTTCAAATAGTAGTTCTTTCAAATATGTACTGTACACACATGGACCACCACACAAACAAATACTAAAAATCATTAAGATTAAATAACATCATATTAAAAGTAAAAGAAAAATCAGTCAACTGGACAAGTGGTCCAATTTTTTCTAGTTTTGCTTTGGTTTTTTGTCCATTGTTTTTTTTATTTTTTTTATCTATTTTTTTGAGTCCAGTTTTGTTTTGGGGTTTTTTGTCCTTTTTTTCAGTTTTTTTTTTTTTTTGGTTCACTTTTTTCCCTTTATTTGTCCAGTTGATGGAACTGAATAATTCTTTTCCTGTGGATCACACCTGGATGCCTGAAGGATTACACAGACATCATATTAAAACCTTTGGACCTTTGAAAATTGCTCAACACTCAACTGAAAATTATACCATATAGATTTAAAATGGCAATATTTTCATCAATATTATCATTTGAAGTCCTTGATGAATGTCTCTTCCTACTCTTAACCCCAGTTTTAGTCTGAATTTAATTAGCTGCAATATAAAAGTAAAAGTTATCGAACAAGGCCCAAATGTTATGAAATTAGGACAAATTTTAATGTTGATCAATGCAACATTTCCGGACAGTCTGCCACTTCCTAGTCTTCCACAGCAAAGCATTAGACAGTTGACACCAACAGGTCAAATTACAAGTCAGATCTGTGGATAGGCGACCCCACTCACACTAAAAGTGCTTTTGTGAGTGAACTAAAGATCTTTACATTTACTGCTAAACTGCTGCAACCAATCAACTTTTATTTCAGCGCGTCTCAGCCAATGAGAATCGCTGTGAGTGCTCCTCTGTGTAGGTCTGCTGGACACAAGCCTGATCTTTTATATTTAACGCAACGTTTCCGCCGTTTACCGTCCTCGAAATCTGAGCTTTTCAATGAAAGCGGCAACCTCTCCGGGCCCAGACTCACCATTAAAAACCAAGGAAACACTGCTTAAGACGCCAACGCTATAAAACTACAAAACTACAAAAACATCTTCAAAATATGCCCCATAACGTTTGAATACCCAGCTTCGGTTTGGAGTTTTTTCACATCATACAAAAGCGACCTGTTCTTAAATGCTCCTCGTTTCCAGATGTTTTTTTGGACTTTCTTTTTTGCAATGGGAAAAGCGCTGGTCCATGCACTTGGATTAGGTTGCCATTGGTGAGGTTTTGAGATCATAAAAAGACCAGGCCTGCTTTGTATCAGGACAGACTACATCATCATCCAGCGCTCTTAAATCTGGGGCATCCTAAAGACCTTCTGTCAGATTTTTTTTTTCCCTTTTATCAGCGAGAATGAAGACAGAGCGAGCAATAAACATATACTATATATATTTAGCTCATAAAACTGCGCTACGTAACTTTTCTGAAGGAACGTCTGATATTTATTTGTCTCCATGTAGATTTTTGCTTTGCCTGTTAATGGTCCAAATGATTAAACTTATCTCTACCCATTTGTCCAAGTTACAGGTCAGATCTGGGGAGATGGGAGCTCAGTTGCAGTAAGGATGTATGTTTTTCATTGCTGTGTCTTCCAATAAAAACACCAATATTTGAAATGCAGGATAAGTCATACCACCTCCACGGAGATAAGCAGTTTTAAAAGTAAAACAGTGTATCTTTAACTTTAATTCCTAACTGTGTAAGGGCTTTTAGTGTGGAGTTTGCGTGTTCTCTGGGTAGGTTTCCTCTGATTGAACTTTTTTCCAGTTTTGGTTTCATTTGTCCAGTTTTGTTTTTTGTCAATTTTTATGTCATTTTTTCAGTTTGTTTTTTTTGTTTTTTTGTTTTTGTGTTTTTTGTCCAGTTTTTTTCTTTTTTTTTGTTTTTCTTTTCTTTTTTTCATTTGGGTTTTTTATGTCTATTTTTTATTTATTTTTTGTCCACTTTTATTTCAGTATTTTTATTTATTTATTTATTTATTTATTTGGTAATTTTTTTTTATATATTTTTTTTCAGTTTTGTTTTGTTTTTTGGTCCATTTTTTGTTATAATCAACTAGGTATGTTCTTGGTCATACCTAGTTGGTTATAACTAGCTATGA
The DNA here is from genome assembly GCF_009829125.3 of Periophthalmus magnuspinnatus. Classification (NCBI taxonomy): domain Eukaryota; kingdom Metazoa; phylum Chordata; class Actinopteri; order Gobiiformes; family Gobiidae; genus Periophthalmus; species Periophthalmus magnuspinnatus. Next base: position 19,570,659 of record NC_047130.1, on the reverse strand, counting down.
CCAAGATCCTATATTTGGAGTGCGGCCCCTGGACACTGCTCTTTAGTTTAGTCCTTGCATACTTGGTTTTGTTCTCGTCCTGGTTAAGTCCCGCTCTAGTCAAAGTTTGATACGAGTTTAGTCCTGGTTTGATGCATTGAATGTGAACACTACTTTATCAACTACCTTTTACCTTTAGTTCGGAAGAAATTCACAATTCCAGGACTGAAATGATCCCAGTGATTCTAGTGAAGGTGTATGGACTTTGAAAACGCAGTGGAGCACTTCCTGTATTATCAAGTGACATCACAAGGTGGAACAGAGCGTCTGAGAGATGAACTCAGCCTAAATATACAATGATGTGAATGAAACAAAACACAACTCCAGGTCCGTTTGTGACGAGGAAACGACATTATAACACAGATCAGAAAACAGTGCGGTGTGGGCCCTTTAAGGTTTGCTCTTGTGACTGGTCTAACTCTCCTCCACACTCGCCTCTTCTCTCGCAGCTTTAGCTCAGTCCAAGCGGCTAATTGATGGCATAGCTCTACAGCAGTTTCCTCACAGACTTCTGCCATAGTCGTACAAACACAGCCGCTTTCTATGTGGTTCCCATTTGGCACCGAACACAGACCTGACTCCAGACAAACCATTGCGAACACACAGGGGGAACGCACATCTGGTCTGCAGGACAGCTAAAGGAGACATGGTAGGCTTGAGATTTTAATCATGTTATAATTCTGTCCACAAAACGTACCTTAAGTTGGGTTTTATTTGTTCTGAAATGTTTAAGAAGTCCTGTTTGGTTAGATCATCATTTTTGGCCAAAATAAATACACAAAATACTATTATAATTGTCCCAAAACTCTTTCTAGCAAACTCAGTAGTTAAAAAAGTATAGTACGTCACCGTCACTTTTCTAATGGGCGTTTCTCCATCTGATTGTCTCCATGACGATATTGCTTTGCTTGGAATACCCCACACTATGGCATTAAACGCATCTGTCTCGCATCATTTCATTATAGCTGTTTTTATTCCTCAAAACCACCTCGAAAAAAATTGAAGTTTAACTGTTAGCGGGTTCGCCGTTCCATAGATCTGACTCGTATGTGTAATGCCAAACAGCGGAACGTTCCACCACCACAAACGTTACATCGTGCAACTACGGAAGCATCTGTCTGTTCGCATCTTATTGACAATAGCCGTGCTGCTAATGTGCGTTTTAAAAAGGTCACACTACCAGCAGTTGCCAGCAGAGGGCGGCGGATACGAAGGAAGTTGCTGCTTATTGTACATAAAGTAATAAAATGTGAAAAATGACCAGAAAACGTATTTAAAACCAAAGAAACCAGAATATATTTCAGAAAAGACAAGGCCCTGTAGCTGCTCACAATTACTTGGGTGACCTCCAGGATTCGGGGCTGTCTGGAGTAGCAGGTTGCCCGACTTCGGCAGCTCGTGTGCGGGGAGAGGAGGAGCGGACAGAGGGGGTGTGGATGGCTGGTTGGCAGAAAAGCAGGCCTCACATATGGAAGCGGTTTAAATGTTATTATTAATAACCAAAAGAGGGAAAAAATGGAACTCGTAACACATGCACCAGTGCCAGGACACAGAGACAGAGAACGCACAAACTGAGCACAGACCAATGCATCAACACAGTGAGTTTAATATAAATGTTCTGACAGATACAATGGGCCTGGACCAACGCGGAATACTGTGTTTGGGGCTTCCATTTTTGTTTATATAAGACTAATGTTATGTCTTGTCATTTCATCGTGAAACTACAAATACATGTTGTTGTATAGTGTTGGTTTGAATCCCACTCTTGGTACAAAAAACATCATTGGTAGAGCAGTTAGATCCGCGAACCCACAGGTCGACGGTGCAATTCCAGCTCCCACAGATGAATGCTGTTCTGTCTGTGTCTGTGTCCTTGAGCAACACACTTAACCCACTTCGCTCCCAGTGTCTGTGTACACTGGTGTATGAATGTGCGTGTGGATGCGTGGGTGGTTTCTTGATGTAAAATGCTTGGGTGAGCCTTGAAGGTGGAAAACCTCTGTATAAAAATGTGACCGTGACCATTTATTAGACTAAGTAAAGTTTTTTTCCAACATATTCCTGATTTAATATATATTTTTGAAAGAGTGACCAGTGGAAAAAACGTGTGACATTTTCTTGACTACCTGGTTTTTGAAAATACTTTTGAAATCAAGTTACAGATACCTTAAAACAAGTCAACAAAGACTTAAATTAATACATCTTCAAAATCCAGATTAATCTTATGAATCGGAGTCTTTGTAAAAATCTCTTGTGTGAGTCTTTTGTGTGCAGTGTGTTTTGTGTTTCCAGTATAATGAGTGATCACATATGAGTAAGGCTTGACTCATGGCTGAGGCCTGTAGTATTACTGTGGTAAAAATATCCCTCTTTGGAGCAAACGTTTCTTTCATGTTTGTAGTTCAGAGGCTTTGACACCTGTGGCTCCAGCGAGGAGCAGGACACACCCTTCAGGCCACCGTACCACACACACACTCAAACAGGAAGTGGGCAAGGCTGCTCCTAGTTTGGACCTGCTTTAGTCCTGGTTAAGTTTTGGTTTGGACCTGCCGTAGTCAGGTTTAGTCCTAGTTTATTCATGATTTATGAGTCCTGGGTTATTCCTTTTTTAGTCCTGGTTTGGTCCAGGTTTAATCCTGATTTAGTCCAGGTTTAATCCTGGTTTAATCCTGGTTTAATCCTGGTTTAGTTCTGGTTTAGTCCAGGTTTAATCCTGGTTTAATCCTGGTTTAATCCTGGTTTAATCCTGGTTTAGTTCTGGTTTAGTCCAGGTTTAATCCTGGTTTAATCCTGGTTTAATCCTGGTTTAGTTCTGGTTTAGTCCTGGTTTAATCCTGGTTTAATCCTGGTTTAGTCCTGGTTTTGACCCGGTTTAATCCCGGTTTAATCCCGGTTTGGTCCTGGTTTACTCTTGGTCTTGACCTGGGCCATTAAGTCCATGTACGACTGCTGGAGAACTCCTTAAGTGAGCTGATGTCCATAACTTCACCACACAGAATTTCCATAGGTTTTATTGGGAATTCCAACATTAGGAGAGGAAGTTTGGCTGAGCTGGAAGACACTGGCACCAACAGTACTTTAAAGAGGCCTGCAGATGTGAAGGGTTTCCCAAATGAGGAGCAGAACAGGGCTGAGCTCGGAGAGAAGAGGAAACGTGTCTGAACTCGGAGCGTGCCAGGAGGACGTGGGCCCATCCAAAAACCTGATTTAGTGTTAAGAAGTTTTGGTAGAACTGGATTCAATCTAAAGGGCAGAGGGGGTGGTCTCTGTGTCTCATAAAAGGGTCTAAAGCAATGAATTACTCTAATGTGTGATACACTGCATTTCAAGTCTTTTTCAATACCGAAGAGCAGCACTTTAGTATTTTTACTGTTTTAAAGTGTGAAAAACACAAGTAGTTATTTTTAAATCATACGCAGTGGTACAAACTCATTCCTTAATTTCCTCACACATTCCTAGTGTGCTAATGATTCACTGCAATGAGTTTAGCACTTTTCACAACTTTGCATAACTTTTAGAGACCAGAGTGTTTTGGTAAAGCTAGCAACAACAAGCTAGCAGCAGCTTTACTTCCTGGGTTTATTCCTGTTTTAGTCCTGGTTTGGTCCTGGTTTGGTCCTAGGTTAGTCTGTTTATCCATGGTTTAATCCTGGGTTATACCTGTTTTAGTCTTGGTTTATTCATGGTTCAGTCCTGGTTCAGTCCTGGTTTAGTCTGGGGTTTTAGTCCTGGTTTGGTCCTGGTTTGGTGATGATTTAATCCTAGTTTAGTCTGGAGTTTTAGTCCTGGTTTAGATCTGGTTTGGTCCTGGTTTAGTCTTGGTTTAGTCCTGGTTTGGTCCTGGTTTAGTCTTGGTTTAGTCTGGAGTTTTAGTCCTGGTTTAGTCTTGGTTCAGTCCTGCTTTGATCCTGATTCAGTCCTGCTTTGGTCCTGGTTTAGTCCTGATTCAGTCCTGCTTTGGTCCTGGTTTAGTCTGGGGTTTTAGTCCTGGTTTAGTCCTGGTTTGGTCCTGGTTTAGTCTTGGTTTAGTCTGAAGTTTTAGTCCTGGTTTAGTCCTGGTTCAGTCCTGCTTTGGTCCTGGTTTAGTCTGGGGTTTTAGTCCTGGTTCTCATAAAAATGTGTTATAATTAGTTACACACAGTGGTCTCATTTTGACCTTAAGAGCTGCTTTTACAAGACAAATATGTCCTTTATTACACAGAAAAATCAAGTACAGCTCCGTTAACTAACCCAGGAAAACTAGGGACTAACTCAGAACTCAACCAGGACTAAACCAGGACTAATCCAGGTCTAAACCAGATCTAAACCTAATCCTAACCCGCTGGACCTCTGAGTCCTCGGTGAAGTTTGGTACATTCCAGCTCCTGTTGACTCTCTGTTCTGCTCCGGCTCTGCTCCGCCCGGCACAAAGGCTAGCCGAGGACTAGCTAATTAGCAACACTTTGTAGCCCTGCGTCTTTTGTGCGTGTGCGGAGACCCTGTGTGCGATTTGTGTGCGCTTCATTGTGTTGGAGCTTTCTCCACTGTTTCCACGGTAACTACTCTCTCCCAAAGGCCTTGTGCAAAGTAAGTGTGGCGTACTTCAAACTGCTAAAGTCTCCGAGAGGTGAAGTGTCTGCACTGGCACTTTGATGACTGAACAATATTTGGATTTTAGTGTAAAACTTGTGAGGTTTTGTTTCTTTTTTCTGTCTATAAATTATCTCACAACTCTATAAAACTTTTTTGGTGATACAAACTCCTTAAAACTATAAAAAAAAAAGTGAATTATATTGGATCAGACACTCTACAAAGGTTAAAGACACACTATGTAACATTTTAGGTGGAGGGTCGACCATCTGGTTATACACAGAGATGTTATGTATTTGCCTGCAAAGTTCCACAATAGGGCATTAAAGTTGTCCAGGTAGTAGCAGTAATGGGCGACAGTAGCTCAGTAGTCAAACGGGTCAGATCTATGGAGAGGTGACCATGTTGAAGTACAGGTCAGATCTATGGAGAGGTGACCACGCCGAAGTACAGGTCAGATCTGTGGAGAGGTGACCATGTTGAAGTACAAGTCAGATCTGTGGAGAGGTGACCAAGTGAAGCCAGATCTGTGGAGAGGCTACAAAGCCAAGGTACAGGTCAGATCTGTGGAGAGGTGACCAAGTGAAGCCAGATCTGTGGAGAGGCTACAAAACCAAGGTACAGGTCAGATCTGTGGAGAGGCGACCTGCTCCCATAACAATACATGATTTTCCAAAGGATTTTTTTTTTTTTTAAAGAAAGAAGAAAAGGAAAACTGAATAAAGTTTAATGCCATACTGTGGAACATTACAGGCAAAGCGATGTCATCTTAAATGCAGCATTATAACAGCACGTTTCAGTTCAAAGAGTCCGCTACGGTTTTATCCACTGCAGTTGTGTAGCTCACCACCTCTGACCATAAACTTTCCCTCTGTCTCAGCTGGTTCCTTGTATTTACCTGAGTGCACTGAGGCTAAACCAGTGACTCCCAAACACCTCCCCCTCTCCTCCTCCATCACCCCACCTCCACACATGTGCCCCGGGAGGCCTAACCTAACCCTGCAGGTGTCCAGCGGAGGAGTGGATCAGACTGCCTCCTCTCTCTCTCCCCTCTCTTGTTTTCTTTCCTCTCCTCTTCTCCGCCCTCTTCACCTTTTCTTTCTGTTCTGTTTGTGTCTATGGAGGGATATGTCTAATCTCCACTCCCTCATCTCTTGTCTCTCCTTCTTCAAGCTTTCTTTTCTTCTTACTCAGTCCCACTCTCATCTCCCCATGGTGCTTGTCTGTTTCTCCCTTCTCTCTCTCCTCTCCCCTCTCTCCTTTTCCCTTCTCTCTCCCTCTCTCTGCCTTCTGTCTGTTTGTAACTATGGAGAAACGTGTCCTCTCTCTCCCTCTCTTCCTCCTCTCTTCCCCCTCTGTGTCTCCTCTCTCGCATTGCTCCCCTCCTCTCTCCTATTCTCCTGTTCCTCTCTTTATCTCTTCTCTCCTTCCCTGTCCTCTGTCTGTTTGTGTCTTTCCTTCTTCTCCTTCTCTCCCTCTCTCCTGTCTTGTGTCGGTTTCTTCATCTTGTGTCTGTTTGCCTCTAAGGCGGGATACATTCTCTCCCTCCTCTCCCTCTCCTCTCCCTCTCCTCTCCCTCTCCTCTCCCTCTCCTCTCTCTCTCCTCCTCTCCTCCCTCTCTTCTGTCTTGTGTCTGTGTCTATAGTGGGACATGTTCTCTCCTCCTCTCCTCTTCCTCTCCCTCTCTTCTGTCTTATGTCTGTTTTTGTCTATGGCAGGATACATTCTCTCCCTCTTCTCCCTCTCCCTCTCTCCTGTCTTGTGTCTGTTCGTGTCTATGGAGAGGCGAGCGTTCAGCTGTGACTGCCCGTGTCCCCGTGGGCCTGATCCGGATCGCTGGACCAGAACTCCAGAACAGTAGATTTTCCTCTGCAGCACAGACTTATAAGGACTTTGTACCAGAGGAAGTGGATTTGGACTGTGAAAGCTGATGACACGAGTGTTTAGGACGAGGCCTAAACGTCTCCAATAACTCTCCGTTTCATGATACGAGAGATTCCAAAGACACTAAATAGAAATACAGAACACTTCTCTATACTTACGCACTGGTTTGAATTTTGAAAGGTCTATTTTCAAAAGTGAGTTGACTTTTTTATCTTATCAAGAAGGGAAAACTGTCACATGTTTCCACCTTTAAGTCACTCAAAGCACTTTACATCAAGGAACCACTCACACAGTCACACACACATTTATACACCAGTGTGCACAGACCCTGGGGGTGAGGGGGGTCAAGTGTCTTGCCCAAGGACACAACAACAGCATTCATCTGTGGGAGCTGGAATCAAACTGCCAAACTGTGCATCTGACCGCTTGACCAATGATGTTTACATCGAGAGCCTTTTATTTAATTTATTTATTATTTTTTTTTTTTTTATGTTATTCATTTTATTGTATTTTTAATTTATTTATTTATTTATTTTATTTATTTAATTTTCTTTCTTTTTCATTGATTTTTTTGGTATATATACTTCTTTCTATCTGTTTCTATTTCATTCTATTTATTTATTTTTTCTTCTCTTACAAATGTTCTGCTTTCATAAAACAGTGTATCAAACTCAAATGGCAAAAGTAAAACATAACGACCTGCCAAGAAATCTAATAGTTTGTTTTGCACAGGGCGATGGAGCCCATTTCACATATTTGGACAGAAATATGTGTACAGTACACACTTCTGTATGCAGTATGTAGAACGCTTGAGTGCGTAGATGTGCACGTGTATATACTACGTGTGTGTGTGTGTGTGTGTGTGTGTGTGTGTGTGTCTTATATATATCTTGTGAAAAATAAAATTGAATTGAACTGAACCTTTGCATCAGTGCTTTTTAACTTTTTCTCTCTCTTTCTTTTAAATTTCAAATATTTCATAACCAGAAAAGACTGAGGTTCACTTGCAGCTCTGACGACTGCATGCTGCTGTTGTGCTCTTGGGCAAAACACTTTGTTGGATTTAAATAAATGAGGTGAGCGAGTGATCGGTGCTGCTTGAAGTGTTGTTGAGAGAAAAGAAAATATTAAAAAAAATTACTATATTTTATGGTATAAGGCACATGTGTCAAACTCAAGGCCCGGGGGCCAAATGAGGCCCGCCAGGTCATTTTATGTGGCCTGCGAGAAGGTAAATTATAGGCATGACTGTCATTTTAAAATAAGTCTATGCTGCTTTAATGTGTACATTGACCAGAAACTAGTAAGTGGAACTGAAAAATATTTGCAAATAATGATCCCAAAATGTCCAGGAAGAGGAAAATTGTAGGAATGGAAGACAGTTTCAAAAAGATGTGAAGGTGAACACAAGAAACAGTTATTTCACAACTTAAAAAGTAGTTGATGGCAACGATTTTACTGACGTGGCTCTCAGTGAAAAAGAGTTTGACACCTCAGGTATAAGGAATGGTCAAAAGATAGAAACTAAGATTAGGATGTGAAATATGTTAGTCCCTCTTTACTACTTTTACCTGACCCCTATACAAATTCAAATTTTTTTCTCAAATTAAAAACAACAAAACAAAACTACAGCCTATATCGAAGAGTATTTAAACCTGACTAAGCTCACAGCACTAGTCCATGACGAGGTGAAACTCCTGTACAAAGGCGTCCGGCGGTGCTTTTGAGGCGCGGACAGGAAGTTGTGTCTGTGTGGTTCTCTTTGTGTCGCCGCGGTAACAGCGACTTGACCCCACCCCCCTCCCCCCCTCACAGCATGACCTCTCGTGACCCCTGACACCTCGTGACCCCAGACATAAATAGGAACAGATCGAGGGGGAAGCTTTTAGGAGGTGACAACACTCAAGAAAGAGGCCCAGCCAAGATATATGGCTCTCACAAGCACAAGCCATGGGAGAAAAGACAGTGATGCTAATATGCTAAAAATTATATGTGTAAATTACATCTACAAAAGCTCAAAATGCTCTGTTCCACCTTGTGATGTCATGAGGTGATCATTTTCAAGTCAATTTCAACTACTTTTTAGCTTTAATCCAGTAGAGATGGACAATTCCAGGGGTGAAATTATCAAAATGATTCCAGTGAAAGCGTATAGAGTTTAAAAACACGGTGGAGCACTTCCTGTATTACCACCTGATGACATCACAAGGTGGAACAGAGCGTTTTCTGTTTGAGAAAATAAACAAATCTCAGTCTAAATATGCAGAATTTGTGCGTTATACATGTGTGAATGAAACAAAACACAACTCCAGGTCTGTTTGTGACGAGGAAACAACATTGTAACATAGATCAGAAAATAGCGTGATATAGCGTAGCGTAATTTATGGCGTAATTTGTTTAGGAGACATTACGAGACTTTCTGAAACAAGAAAATAGTCTTTATATCATATCAGGATATCAGCTGGAACGATTTTGGAAAGCTGTTAATCGATCCAGCTCATTTTTTCAGAATCGGAGCGGCGCATTCCTGATTGGAAGCGTTTTCAGTTTTTGCAGATATTATGCCAACAGCTAGCAAACGGTTAGCTGTGTTCGATTAGCAGCCCGTTTCAAACTCAACGCTCAAAACATTCCCTATTTTCTTCTACTAATATTTGATACAGATTCGCCACATTAAAACCCGCTGCATTACGCTAACCCCGCAAACTGAAATCATCGGCATCTTGTTTAAGTTATATCGTTACGTCTTTTACAAGATTCTCAAGCTGGAAGTGTTTAGTGTATTGCCCAAGGACACAATCGCAGCGTGCATTTCAGGTAGCGGCAACTGAACTCCAAACATTCAAGTTCAATTAATACAGCATGCGGTAAAAAAGCGTAACTAAAGAGAGTACAGTGCGATGCGTGGAGGAGTGGATTAGATTTTGGCCATAGACTTCAATGTAACACCTGCAGTTTAGAACTTTACAAACGTGTTCTGAAATGCACGGGATTCTCGTATCAGTTTATCAGTTTATCAGTTCACGTTTCAGTACTGACATATCGCTTGAGAAACTCTTGAGGTCAAAATATGTTCACATTAGCATGCTAGTTGCTGCTGGGTGTTGTGAAAAGCACCAATAAACTCATTGCGGTGAGTTAATGAGGACGTTTTAAGATGGTTAACAACGGGTACAGCAGTTTTAATGCTTAGGATGAACTGATACCGATACTGAAAAATGAGTTGGATCAGATATTGGTTTAATTATATCGATTCGGTGCACATTAGCATGCTAGTTGCTGCTGGGAGGTGTGAAAAGCTCCGATAAACTCATTGCGGTGAGTTAATAAGGGCGTTTTTAAGACGGTTAAAAACAGGTACAGCGGGTTTAATGCTTGGGATGAACCGATACCGATACTAAAAAACGGGTTGGATCGGGTATCGGTTTCATAATATCGAGTCAGCTGATATCGTTTTTATATTTTGGCCCAGATTTAATTTTGGCCTCATAATGTTTGAACTTTGATTCATATAAGGCAGTTCACTAGTGATTTGAAAGAAAAACAAACATAAGTGAACTGTGTTATGAGGAAATGAGTGACATTTTCTGTCCCTACAGCGGTATCGGTTCATATCGAATACCAGCAGATACTTAAAGAGCTCATATTACTCCGTTTATGATCGGTTATAATGTTGTTTCCTCATCACAAACAGACCTGGAGTTGTGTTTTGTTTCAGTCACACAAGTTTAACACACAAATCCTGCATATTTAGCCTCGAGTTCTTCTCTCAAACTGAAAACACTCTGTTGCACCTTGTGATGTCATCAAGTGGTAATACAAGAAGTGCTCCACTGTGTTTTTAAACTCCACACACCTTCACTAGAATCATTTGGATCATTTCAGCGCTGGAATTATCGCCAATCTCTGCCGAGCTAAAGGTAAAATGTAGCTGCTAGCTTGAAAACTACCAATTCATGACATCACAAGGTGGAACAGAGCATTTTGAGGGTGGGAGATGTAACAGACTATTAATAAATGGTTACGCGAACATGTGTGAATGAACATCGTTGTGCTATTAGGTAACGGAGTAACACAAACGCAGCGACCGCATTCAAATCCTGCTCAAAATAACTGATACTTCCCTCGTCATTTAACCCTCGCTCTCCTGACCCGGCTGTGAACCCGCAGAGGTCACAAGGGACGGAGGACACAGGGACAAACTTTCACCCCAATAATTTAAACGCAGGGCTTCAGACAATGGTCCAAAATCACATGTGTCCGCGGCCCATTCATCAGCACTGGGGGTAACGTGGGCCGGCCCGTCGCAGGAAGCTATACGTTTTACAGGGCTTATGTTCATCTCCGCACATCTGTTCAGTTACAGAGACGATACACTTCTGTTTCTTCTGAAGTAAAATGGATTCCCGCAATATGTTCTAGTTCAAAAACTCTCTAGGGTGGTGTAATGCGAAGCCGAAACAAAAGTGGCGTTGGCGATGTACGCTACCGGTCAAAATCAAGTTAAATTTTAAAGGTGCTATATTACGTAAAAATTGAGCTTTAAGTCGTGGTATAACGCTGTTAGCTCCTCAAAAACATGGCTGGAGTTGTGTTTTGTTTCATTCACACATGTTTGAGTAATCCTGCATTATTAGTCTGTAACATCTCCAAAGCTCAAAATGCTCTGTTCCACTTTGTGATGTCATGAAGTGGTAGTTTTCAATTTAACAGCTCATTTTACCTTTAGTTCAGCAGAGATAGGGACAGTTTTAGGGCTGAAATCATCCAACTGATTCTAGTGAAGTGAAGTATGGAGTTTAAAAACACAGTGGAGCACTTCCTGTATCACCTCATGACATCACAAGGTGGAACAGAGTGTTTTGTGTCTGCGAGAACTTACCCTAAATGTGCAGGTTTTAGCAGAGATAAGACAGTTTTAGGGCCGAAATCATCCAACTGATTCAAGTGAAGTGAAGTATGGAGTTTAAAAACACAGTGGAGCACTTCCTGTATCACCTCATGACATCACAAGGTGGAACAGAGTGTTTTGTGTCTGCGAGAACTTACCCTAAATGTGCAGGTTTTAGCAGAGATAAGACAGTTTTAGGGCCGAAATCATCCAACTGATTCAAGTGAAGTGAAGTATGGAGTTTAAAAACACAGTGGAGCACTTCCTGTATCACCTCATGACATCACAAGGTGGAACAGAGTGTTTTGTGTCTGCGAGAACTCACCCTAAATGTGCAGGTTTTAGCAGAGATAAGACAGTTTTAGGGCCGAAATCATCCAACTGATTCAAGTGAAGTGAAGTATGGAGTTTAAAAACACAGTGGAGAACTTCCTGTATCACCTCATGACATCACAAGGTGGAACAGAGTGTTTTGAAGTTGCGAAAACTCAGTCTAAATATGCAGGTTTGTGTGTTAAACATGTGTGAATGAAACAAAACACAACTCCAGGTCTGTTTGTGATGAGGAAACAACATTATAACACAGATCAGAGAATAGTGTAATATACGGACGCTTTAAAAGTACAAACTGATCAAAAACTTTACCAAAAAAACATATCACAGTTGTATTTCTCGCTCGTAACAGTGTAATGTGAGCAGAAAAGACACAGTGACAAATGACGGAGAGTCCAAACCAATTTCAGAACTGCCTCGGACGTCCGCCGGGACCAAAATATATCACAGAATTCAAAAAAAAAAAAAAAATCTCCACGGAAACAATCGTACTTATTTCCCTGCCCTCTCAAAGTGGCAGTGCCGTCTGACCCCTGGGTTTGGAATGAAACGGGGGGAGTGTAGATTTAAAAGACTTTGAGATGGCTCCGCCCCCGTGTGGTTTTGGTGCAGACCCGGGTCCAAATACATCACATCACTGAGGAAACTTCTCTGCTGTGACCCAGAGGCACTTCATCAAGATAAGAAATACACCGAGTTTACCTTTAGTGAAGATTAGGAGGAGTGGAGGCGGGGGCTGTAGTACTTCCTCATGTGTACTTTGAACCAAAAATACTGCAATACTGTGCTGACTATAAACATTCAAATCAGGTGGATCATGTATTTTTAGGGAGAAACAAAATGAATCAAATTGAAGTTGTCATTTTCAGAGTTTTAGTAATATTGAAGACTTTTGAGGTTACTACTACTACTACTACTACTACTACTACTACTACTACTACGACTACTACTACTACTACAAGACAACAACTATTGCTGATGTATTGTGCATGAAGCTGTGATCTAAAAACGTCTACTATGGCTACTACCTATACTTAATCTACTATTTTTTGCAATACAACACCTACTACTACTACTACTACTACTACTACTACTACTACTACTACTACCATTAATACAACTGCAATTACAACAACTACTACTACTGCTGATGTTGATTTAAAGCTACTACTACAGCTTGTACTGCTACTACTGCTACTACGACAGCTACAACTATTGCTGATGTATTGGATATGAAGCTGTAATCTAAAAATTACTACTATGGGTACTACTTGTTTTGGTACAACAACTACTACAAACTACTACTACTGTTAATACAACTACAATTACAACAACTACTACTACTGCATATGTATAGGCATGACACTCTGATTTAAAAACTATACTACTACTAGTCTTGGTCCATAAACTACTACAACATTTTGTTCTACTACTACTAATGCTACTACAACCACTACTGCTACTACTACTACTACTACTACTACAATAACAACAATTATTGCTGATGTTTTGTGCATGAAGCTGTGATCCAAAAACTACTACTAATGCCAGACAAAAGTTTGCATAGAGTGATGTACTGGTCAAAAAGTTTAAATCTCAAAACTACGACAACTATAGTATCTCAGCTCCACTCGTAGTACAGCTAAATATACTACGTGTGCTACTTCAAATACTGCTCCTAAAAAGAATGTTCCTCCCGTGGAAAGGCCTCAGACACGGCTCCCATTTAAAAGAGTGATGTGTCCAAATGAATCGCAGACACCTGTTTGTAATCAGAGCGCCTCCACTCCGCAGAGCCGCTATGGGGTCACCATGGAGACGGGCCCGGACCACACCACTGGACCAGACCTATGAGATTTTTACTGTACATTTGCCCAAAACACGTACAAATATGTGTTGATTTAAAAGTACTGCAAACAGGTCTGACTTCGGGAGGAGGTTGTCGTACTCTCCTCCTGTTTATACGTTTGTGCCGTTGAGCAAAGCACTTCACCTCATCTTATTAATACTAGTGTGGTTTTGTGGTGTAGAACTGGGTCTGTTCCCCTCTCTCTTTCTCTCCGTTTACCTGTCATCTTTCGTTCCTCTGCACCTCTCCTCCTCTTCTCTCTCCTCTTTTCATCCCTCGCTCATCGCTCATGTGTTCTGAACAGGTTTCAGTGTTGGATAAGTAGTCTTCCCTCCCCCTTTCTTCCTTTTCTTTCTCTCTTTCTCTCTCTCCTGCACCTCTTCTGTCTTTCTTTGTGTTCTTTTTGATGATGGGACAGACATACATTCTTTCTCTCCCTTTCTCTCTCTCTCACACACACGTACACACTCTCGCTTTCTCTCTTCATACCCATTTTCCTCTTTTTTATCACCTCATTCTCTCTATCTCTCTCCTACCCCTCTTCACTCCTTTTTGACGGGACAGCCATACCCCATTCTCCACTTTTTTACCCCTCTCTCTATTCTGCACCTCTCCTGAACCTGTCCCTCTCTCCTCGTGATGATAGGTCACCCCCTTCCTCCTCCTCTCTCTCTCTCTCTCTCTTCTGCACCTCTTCTGACATTATTTGTGTGCTTTTTGATGATAGAAAAGACATGCACTCTTTTTCATCTCTTTCCCTCTCCCTCTCTCTCTCACACACACACTCTCGCTCTGTCTTCATACCCATTTTCCTCTTTTTCATCCCCCCATTCTTTCTCCTACCACTCTTCCCTCCTTTTTTGACGAGACAGCCATACTCCATTCCCAACTTTTTCGCCCCTCGCTCTCCCTCTCTTTTCTGCACCTCTCCTGAACCTGTCCCTCTCTCCCCTTGATGATAGGTCACCCCCTCCTCCCTCTCTCCCTCTATCTCTCTCTCTTTCTCTCTGTTCTTTTCGGGGAGGCAGAGACAGCAGCAGCAGCAGACAGAGCACATTCCAGAGAGGGGCCCGGGCGCCCATTTCTGACACGTCTCAGTGTTACACCCCTCCCTCCTCCGGGCCCCCCTCTCCTCTCCCCCCCTCACCCCCCCACACCCTCCTTTGGACCGGCCGCAGTGCCCCTCAGACCCCTCCCCTCTCCTGATGCCTCTGGTCCTCAACGCCCCAACACCTGTATCTAAATCCTCCAGAAGTACTTGCTTTTTGTTTGTTTTACTTCATAACTACATTTACTACATATCTGCTTCATATATTTGATCTCTCCTGTATATACATGTAAAATAAAAAATACAAATAAAAATTAAAAAAAATAAGAAAAAATAACACTGAATCCAAACTTTTGCTTGATACTGTATTTACTTCACAGCTTCAGTGTAACTCTCCACATTCTCCACAGATCTGACTTGTAACTTGGCCTAACACCATCCGCTGCTTGTTTCCATGGAGATCCTTACAGTTCTTCTACTTCTTTACTGCAGTTTAAAGCCATAGTGTGGATCATTAAAGCAAAAAAATCTCGGTTGAGACGAGCAGAAAAGTTGCGTAGTGCACCTTTAAATATTTGAAATACTACAACAGATATTAAGAACGGATATTTACAGTATTTTTATAGCAAAATTACTGCGTCTAATACAATTCCTCTCACAGTACTGCTATCTGCACATGTGTTACTGTTATGCTACTTTTACTGCTGTTACTTCCATAATACTGGCTAATACTTGCAGACACTGGGGACGAGGTGGGTTAAGTGTCTTGCCCAGGGACACAACGACAGTATTCATCTGTGGGAGCTGGAATCGCACCGTCAACCTGTCACTGGATCTGACCTTTCAACCAAACACCACCAACTTTTGATCCGGTTTTGTGCAGTAAATTATCTCTACCACAGTACTGCACTTTTACCTTATTAGAAGTAAAAAGTAAACATAGAGATAGACGCTGCGTGGCATTAACGGTAACTAGGGGTAACGGAATATCACTACAGAGACGATGTTGAAACTTTGTGTCACGATTATCATGGCCCGAAACTAATTGCGATTAACGATTATATCACAATAACGATCGCACTCCCTATGAATAATTCCTAGTACTTTGTTATCAGTGAAAACAACTACGATCTACTGTATTTTCCAAAGTATAAGTCGCCAAAAACTGCATAATAATGAAGACAAAAAAACAGCCAAACTATGAAAAAAAATGTGACTTATAGTCCAGAAAATACATTATATAAAACGTCCCACGAACAATTATCACGATAAACGATATTATTGTTTATCGTCCCATCTATATCTGTATCTATTTTTTGTTTTTATTTGGTTAAAAGTTTAATATACGCGTTAAAATTCAAGCATGTGTAGTTTTTTTCAAGTACATTTTGTCACTTTAGTCCAGCGTTTACAGCTCACAACGGAGTCCACCTGCCGCTATGTATTCACACATTTTTCCCTGTCATGCCTCTCTCCAGAGCAAACAGATGAAAAGACACATGGAGAGAGAGAAAGAGAGGGAGAAAAAGAGAGCGGGAGAGAGAGAAGAGGGGCCAGAGATGTGGAGATGTTGTGATTTGTGCAGGCTCCCAGGGGACCCAGGGGAAACGGGCTTTGTGTTTGTGACAAGGCCGCGCTTCAGAGAGTGTCTTTTCTGCTCGGCTGGACACTGGCACAGGCTTTAAGCACAGACAGGAACGAGTGCAGAACAGAGGGATGAGGAGGGAGAGAGAGAGGGAGAGAGGGAGAACAGAGGGATGAGGAGGGAGAGAGCAGAGGGATGAGGAGGGAGAGAGAGAGAGCAGAGGGATGAGGAGGGAGAGAGAGGGAGAGAGGGATGAGGAGGGAGAGAGAGAGAGCAGAGGGATGAGGAGGGAGAGAGAGAGAGCAGAGGGATGAGGAGGGAGAGAGAGAGGGAGAGAGGGATGAGGAGGGAAAGAGAACAGAGGGATGAGGAGGGAAAGAGAGAGAGCAGAGGGATGAGGAGGGAAAGAGAGAGGGACTACGGGAGAACAGAGGGATGAGGAGGGAGAGAGAGAGGGAGTACAGGAGAACAGAGGGATGAGGAGGGAGAGAGAGAGGGAGTACAGGAGAACAGAGGGATGAGGAGGGAGAAGGGAGAGAGAGAGGGAGAACAGAGGGATGAGGAGCGAAAGAGAGAGGGAGTACAGGAGAATAGAGGGATGAGGAGGGAAAGAGAGAGGGACTACAGGAGTATAGAGGGATGAGGGAGGGAAAGAGAGAGGGACTACAGGAGAATAGATGGATGAGGAGGGAAAGAGAGAAGGAGTACAGGAGTACAGAGGAGTGAGGTGAAGAGGATGGAGGGAGGGAGAGCTTACAGAGGGATGAGGTGAAGAGAAAGAGGGAGGGTGGGAGAGACTACAGAACTACAGAGGGGTGAGGTGAAGAGAAAGAGGGAGGGAGGGGGAGACTACAGGGCTACAGAGGGATGAGGTAAAGAGAAGGAAGGAGTGAAAGAGACGGAGGGACTACAGAGGGATGAGGTGAAGAGAAGGAAGGAGTGAAAGAGAGAGGCAGAGACTAGTGGGCAGCAGAGGGATGAGGTGAAGAGAAGGAGGGAGGGATGGAGGGGAGTTAGATCAGGAGAGGAGAGAGAAAAGGGAGAGGGAGAGAGACTACAGCAGGGGCAGGTGAAGAGAGATAGGGAGACAGAGAAAGAGAGAGTGATGGAGAGATTTCAGCAGGTCAGGTGAATAGAGGGAAAGAGAGGGGGAGCTTGAGGGAGAGAAAGAGAGGGAAAGAGAGGGGGAGGGAAATACAGAAAGAGACTATAGCAGAGTGAGATGAACAGAGGGAGAAAGAATGAGGAAGACAGAAAGAGAGAGAATGAGAGAGAGATGAGGGGGCTTTGAAGAGAGCAATAGCAGTTTTTTTCTGTGCATTTTTTAAATGAACTATAAACAAAAAAACAAATCTCCAAAAATAATGTTTTGAGGTTAAGCATATTTTAAACTTTTTTAATTTTTTTTATGAGATAGAAAAACTAAAAAAATAATTCCAAGTAATGCTACCTCAGCCAACTTCAAGACACAGACACTGGGGGAGAGGGGGGTTAAGTGTCTTGCCCAAGGACACAACAACAGCATTCATCTGTGGGAGCTGGAATCGCACCGTCAACCTGTGGGTCAATGGACAAACACCAACTGACCTACTGTCAGTCCAGTACAACAACAGCTCCACAGTACTTTCACTCTAAAGTACTATAGTAAAGTACTATAGTAAAGTACTATAGTAAAGTACTATAGTAAAGTACTATATTAAAGTACTATAGGAAAGTATACAAAAGTATTACGTTAAAGGTCCCTGTTCATAGCTGTGTGTTTGAGCAGCACAGACTGAAGAACCTGGTTGTTCTTTCACTTCTCCATTTCACCACTGGCTTCAAAAAGGAAATATACTCCTGAAAACTCAGAGAAACAAAAATACAGGTGTGTCCAGAGTCAAAGAACAAACACGCCTCATGACTGCTCCTCTTTACTCCGGCTCCTCTTTACTCCGGCTCCTCTTTACTCCGGCTCCTCTTTACTCCGGCTCCTCTTTACTCCGGCTCCTCTTTACTCCGGCTCCTCTTTACTCCGGCTCCTCTTTACTCCGGCTCCTCTTTACTCCGGCTCCTCTTTACTCCTGCTCCTCCTTACTCCTGCTCCTCTTTACTCCTGCTCCTCTTTACTCCTGCTCCTCTTTACTCCGGCTCCTCTTTACTCCGGCTCCTCTTTACTCCGGCTCCTCTTTACTCCGGCTCCTCTTTACTCCGGCTCCTCTTTACTCCGGCTCCTCTTTACTCCTGCTCCTCTTTACTCCTGCTCCTCCTTACTCCTGCTCCTCCTTACTCCTGCTCCTCTTTACTCCTGCTCCTCTTTACTCCTGCTCCTCTTTACTCCGGCTCCTCTTTACTCCGGATCGGCAAATTGGATAAAACAGATGAGCCTAAAGAGCGGAATTACGAGGAAAATGGCTGCACTTACACCTACTTGTGCCCGGGGAACGCTTTTGGAATCTGGAGGAAAGGTTGTGCCCGGAGAGAGAGGAAGAGAAACAAGAGGAAGAAAGGGGAGAGAGCGAGAGAGAGTAGAGGAGGGAGAGGAAAAGAGACAAGAGGAAGAGAGAGAGGAAGAAAGAGGGAGAGAAAGAGAGAAGAGGAAAGAGAGAGAGAGGAAGAAAGAGGGAGAGAAAGAGAGAAGAGGTGAGAGGGAGGGAGAGAAGAGAAGAGAGGAAAGAGAGAAGAGGAAAGAGGAAGAGAGAGGGAAAGAGAAGAGCAGAGAGAAAGAGAAAGGGAGAGGAGAGGAGGGAGAAGAGGGAGAGAGTAAAGAGGAAAGAGAGAGGAGAAGAGAGAGGAAAGGGAGGAGAGAGAGGAAAGGGAGGAGAGAGAGGAAGGGAGAGAGAGTAGAGAGAATAAGAGAGAGGAAGATGGAGAAGAGAAAGAGGAAGAGAGAGAGGAAGGAAGAGAAGAGTAGAGAGAGAATAAGAGAGAGGAAGACAGAGAGGAGAGAGGAAGAGAGAGAGGAAGGGAGAGAAGAGTAGAGAGAGAATAAGAGAGAGGAAGACAGAAAAGAGAGAGAGGAAGAGAGACAGGAAGGGAAAGAAGAGGAGAGAGGTACGTATGTTTGTGGTGGGTAAGCCGCAAAAGAAAAACAAAAAAAAAGAAGGGAAATACCAAACTGCGCTGCACGCACTCCTTTAGACACACACAGGTGCAAAAACACGGAGAGAAGAAAGGAGCGCTTTGTGAAAGAGAGACAGGCAGACAGAGAGAGAGAGAGGGGGGGGGGGTCCTCGAGAAGGTGCTGTGGAGGCAGGGCGGGATGGATAGAAGAAGAGAGAGGGAGGAGATGAGAAAAGAGGTATGAGAAGGGGAGGAGGGGGGGGGGTCCTCGAGAAGATGCTGATGAGGCAGGGCAGAGGGGTGTACGAAGGAAGGAGAGAGAAAGATGTGATGAGGAGGAGAGAGGCAGGGAGAGGAGGAGGAGGAAGTGGCGAGAGGGTGAGAAGAAGGAGGAGAGAGGAGGAGGAGAGAGGGAGAGGAGGAGCAGTTGTCCAGGTTGAGTCTTGAGTGAGTTCGTGTAATGGGTCGGATAATTACAGTGATTTTAGCTGCACTGAGGAAAACCACATTCACAGATTTGGGGGAATTTGGACACACACATTCACACAGTCTCTACATTTATTTATTTATTTAATCGAATTATTTTTTTGGAAAGGCAAAGTTGAGATGATTTATTTTTATTTTTTTCTAGAATTCATAGGACAGGACAGAGGAGGTATGCGGCAGAGGGAGAGAAGGAGGAGAGGTGAAAGAGGAGAGGAGAAAAGAGGTAGGAGGAGAGAGGAAGAGAGAGGGGGTATAGAGAGAAAGGAGAGAGAGAGAGACAAGCGGTGAAGGAAGAGAAGAGAAAAGATGGAGGAGGAGAGAGAGAGGGAGGAGAGAGAGGGAAGTTTGGACACACCCCCTCATTTAAGTTTCTTTATGTCTAATACTTTCTAGATACACACAGAAGACATCAAATATATGAAGTGAGATCTATGGAATTATATCAAAGAAAACAGTGAAATAAAAAGTGAAATAACTCTTTAAATACTTTTATTATTCTTATGTTGTGGACTCATCCAAGTCTCCACTCTGTTCTGTGGACAGAGAGCCAAACTGGGTGAGCTTCAGGATGAAATCTCCTGACATGGTTTTCACTTCACAGCTACGCCAGGGTCAAGAAATGACAAAAAGCAGAGTTCAAAGCAAAGGGTAAAGGCTATTAAAAAATAAATAAATAATAAAAAAATAAAAAAATAAATCGAAAATCTCAAACCGCTTTTGAGTTATTTTGAGTTTATTTTTGTTTACTTCCTTCCATATGTGTCCATTCATAGTTTGAATGCTTTTAGTGAGAATGTACAACTTAGTTTAGTCCTGCTTTAGTCCTGGTTTAGTCCTGCTTTGGTCCTGATTTAGTCCAGGTTTAGCCCTGCTTTAGTCCTGCTTTAGTCCTGCTTTGGTCCTGATTTAGTCCAGGTTTAGCCCTGCTTTAGTCCTGCTTTAGTCCTGCTTTAGTCCTGCTTTAGTCCTGCTTTAGTCCTGTCCTGGTTTAATCCTGGTTCAGTCCTGCTTTAGTCCTGCTTTAGTCCTGCTTTGGTCCTGATTTAGTCCAGGTTTAGCCCTGCTTTAGTCCTGCTTTAGTCCTGCTTTAGTCCTGCTTTAGTCCTGGTTCAGTCCTGCTTTAGTCCTGCTTTAGTCCTGGTTTAGTCCTGCTTTAGTCCTGGTTCAGTCCTGCTTTAGTCCTGCTTTAGCCCTGCTTTAGTCCTGCTTTAGCCCTGCTTTAGTCCTGCTTTAGTCCTGGTTCAGTCCTGCTTTAGTCCTGGTTCAGTCCTGCTTTAGCCCTGCTTTAGTCCAGGTTTAGTCCAGAGTTCAAAGCAAAGGGTAAAGGCTATTAAAAAATAAATAAATAATAAAAAAATAAAAAAATAAATCGAAAATCTCAAACCGCTTTTGAGTTATTTTGAGTTTATTTTTGTTTACTTCCTTCCATATGTGTCCATTCATAGTTTGAATGCTTTTAGTGAGAATGTACAACTTAGTTTAGTCCTGCTTTAGTCCTGGTTTAGTCCTGCTTTGGTCCTGATTTAGTCCAGGTTTAGCCCTGCTTTAGTCCTGCTTTAGTCCTGCTTTGGTCCTGATTTAGTCCAGGTTTAGCCCTGCTTTAGTCCTGCTTTAGTCCTGCTTTAGTCCTGCTTTAGTCCTGTCCTGGTTTAATCCTGGTTCAGTCCTGCTTTAGTCCTGCTTTAGTCCTGCTTTGGTCCTGATTTAGTCCAGGTTTAGCCCTGCTTTAGTCCTGCTTTAGTCCTGCTTTAGTCCTGCTTTAGTCCTGCTTTAGTCCTGTCCTGGTTTAATCCTGGTTCAGTCCTGCTTTAGTCCTGCTTTAGTCCTGCTTTGGTCCTGATTTAGTCCAGGTTTAGCCCTGCTTTAGTCCTGCTTTAGTCCTGCTTTAGTCCTGCTTTAGTCCTGGTTCAGTCCTGCTTTAGTCCTGCTTTAGTCCTGGTTTAGTCCTGCTTTAGTCCTGGTTCAGTCCTGCTTTAGTCCTGATTTAGCCCTGCTTTAGTCCTGCTTTAGCCCTGCTTTAGTCCTGCTTTAGCCCTGCTTTAGTCCTGCTTTAGTCCTGGTTCAGTCCTGCTTTAGTCCTGGTTCAGTCCTGCTTTAGCCCTGCTTTAGTCCAGGTTTAGCCCTGCTTTAGTCCTGCTTTAGCCCTGCTTTAGTCCTGCTTTAGTCCTGCTTTAGTCCTGGTTCAGTCCTGGTTCAGTCCTGCTTTAGTCCTGATTTAGCCCTGCTTTAGTCCTGCTTTAGCCCCGCTTTAGTCCTGCTTTAGTCCTGGTTCAGTCCTGCTTTAGCCCTGCTTTAGTCCTGCTTTAGTCCTCGTTCAGTCCTGGTTCAGTCCTGCTTTAGTCCTGCTTTAGCCCTGCTTTAGTCCTGCTTTAGCCCTGCTTTAGTCCTGCTTTAGCCCTGCTTTAGTCCTGCTTTAGTCCTGCTTTAGTCCTGGTTCAGTCCTGCTTTAGTCCTTGCTAAAGTGCTCTGTCAGTGTTGTTTACTTTCTTCCGTACGTGT
This sequence comes from Periophthalmus magnuspinnatus, assembly GCF_009829125.3. Lineage (NCBI taxonomy): Eukaryota > Metazoa > Chordata > Actinopteri > Gobiiformes > Gobiidae > Periophthalmus > Periophthalmus magnuspinnatus. Next base: position 19,548,434 of record NC_047130.1, on the reverse strand, counting down.
TCATTCATAATCCTGATGCCTTCAGTGAAAATCTACAGTGTAAAAAGTGAAAACTCAAAACACAAAACTGTGTCCAAACTTCTGACGGGTAAAGTCTCCAAACTCCTCCAGCCCAAGAAAGTGAATCGCTTTTTCTGAACAGTCTCGTTAAACCTCCATTATAATCCCACAAGTGTCTCTGCCTTTGTCTCCATCAGCTGCACATATCCGAGCTCTGACTAAACAACATGATTCACTTTCCATAGCTAAGGACACTCGCGGGACAATCTCACTCCTCATTGGCCGATCGCCGGAGGTCGCGACCCCTGAATCAAAAGCCGTTTGTGTCTGGGCCCTCTGCTCTTATGTCCCGCTGTTCTTTTGAGACCAATCAGAGCCTACGTTTAAGGAGTCCAGGCAGGAATGAAAAATAGACACGCATTCGGTTCCAGGGAGTTACGGGAAGTTTGAGAATTCCAGTGTGTTTTTCCGAAGTGTGAACGAGTGGACACATGGGGGCAGGGTACGGAGCGCGGCTGCAGACAGGAGCGAGAGAGAGAGGGATGTCAGAAAAGACGAGAAAGGATGAAAATAAACAAAAGTGCAGATTGGGTCTAACCAAGCATTTCCAGGTGTTGAGATTTGAGAGTCTGTTATTGTTTAAAGCTACAGTGTGGAACTTTCTGGAGATGGCACGTCACCTGCAGAATTCCGTGGAAATAGAAAGTTAAAACCGTACTTTGGAACGTTCCCCGTGGACATATATAGGTTTTATGGCATACTGCGGAAGGTTAAAGCCAAAGGATCAACATTTCCACGGAAACAAGGAGGAAACGGCCCATCTCCAGAGCAAGTAAGAGTCAGGTTTGTGGAGAGGCAAGCCCGCTCACAGTAAGGACGCATGTTTCTCAGTCCAATAAACACAATCAAAATGAAAAAAAAAAGTTTTATTTTAGACAAGTAGGTGGCCGAACATCCTTGTCAAAGCCTGATCTTTTTTTCTATTTTTCAAAAGTGTTTTAGTCCTGGTTTAGTCCTGGTTTAGTCCTGGTTTAGTCCTGGTTTAGCCCTGGTTTAGCCCTGGTTTAGCCCTGGTTTAGTCCTGGTTTAGTCCTGGTTTAGTCCTGGTTTAGTCCTGCTTTAGCCCTGATTTAGCCCTGGCTTAGTCCTGATTTAGTCCTGGTTTAGTCCTGGTTTAGCCCTGATTTAGCCCTGGTTTAGTCCTGCTTTAGCCCTGATTTAGCCCTGGCTTAGTCCTGATTTAGTCCTGATTTAGTCCTGATTTAGTCCTGATTTAGTCCTGATTTAGCCCTGGTTTAGGTTTTTGTTTTATGAATAGATAATCCTTCTGTCTATATCTTGATTTTGGACGCACTGTTACACACAAAGTAAGTTAGTTCTGTAGCCACAGCTGCCTTGGCCCTGACTGACAGATATGTGGCTGTCGTTCTGCACCAGTGACATGACTTTTCTGTCCACGGCCGATCACACATCCACACACTTCAGTCCCACACAGGCAAAGAGGGTGAAGATCTGCCTCAAGAACATCTAGAGACGCTGGAGAAGTGATTGAACCATCGCCAACCGTCTGCCACAAAACCACATACAGCTCCAGATCATATTTACTATGGCTTATTTCTTGCTAATGGCTTCATGAAACACTATTCTGCACTTAACCCTATTGGAAGCAAAAAATATTAGAGAAAAACCCCCTGTTCCACCTTGTGATGTCATCATGTGGTGATACAGGAAGTGCTTTACAGTGTTTTTAAACTCCACACACCTTCACTAGAATCATTTGGATGATTTCAGACACAGAATTACCGATGTCTACTGAACATTGAAAGTTAAAAAGTAGCTGTTCACTTGAAAACTACCACTTCATGACATCACAAGGTGGAACAGCGCATTTTGAGCTTTGGAGATGTTACAGACTAATAACAAAGTGTTACTCAAACATGTGTGAATGAAACAAAACACAACTCCAGGTGTGTTTTTTGAGGAGGAAACAGCATTATAACGTGGACTAAAGCTCACAAGAGTCCATTTTGTGTAATATAGGACCCTTGATATAAAAGTCTTACACACTGTTGTCTACTTCCTGCTTTAAAATATGTAAAAATATCTCTTGAACGCAGTTTCCTCTTTTGCATGTAAACATACTTAGGGATTGGTAGACCTTGTATCAGTAATTAAGTTTTCTTGTATTCTGTCTGATATGAAGCGTACACATTGGCACAGTTGACACAAATGCGAGATTACGAGGCATTAATTAAAGTGGAACAAGCCAAGGCTGTCACCGAGCATTGGGTCTCACATGTGCAGCAGCTGACAGAAACCACGAGGTGACCGGTTCAAACATTTTTTTGTGTTATATAAGTGAGTGTGTACAGGCTGTGCGGCATCCACAAACCTGAATGTTATCTCGTGAAGTAGATCAAAAGTGTCACAAAGTACAACAACGCACAAGTAAACGCGAAATAGAAGTACGGTATGTGGGCGGAGTTAAAATGGAGTCAGCCTAATGTTAAAATATAGTGAATGGTCATAGGTGGGTTAAGTGTCTTGCTCAAGGACAACACTAGACGAACTAAGTATGATTAAAGAGCAAAAAATAAAAATAAAAATAATAAAATAATAATAATAATAACAATAATGATAATAATAATAATAATAACAATAATGATAATAATAACAATAACAATAATAACAATAATAATAATAATAATAATAATGACAATAATAATAATAACAATAATGATAATAATAATAATAATAATAATAATAATAATAATAATAATAATAATAATAATAATAATAATAATAATAACGATAACGATAATGATAACAATAATAATAATAATAATAAGTAAATAAATAATAAGAATTTTTATATTTATTTGGGGTAAAAAAAAAAAAAAAAGATAAATATTCAGTTTCGTGTTCACAGTAAACCAAACCTAAACAGAAGGGTGCAGTGTGTAGGTGTCATTCAAACGCACACACCTGTTGCTGCTGCAGGTGTAGTAAGTCTACTGGGCTGATCTCGCCGTTAGTGTCTCCGTTGGACCCGCCCTCTCTGCCTCCGCCTGCGTCTGATTGGCTGGTGAGGCTGCTGACTCCATTCTGATTGGACGGCGTTGTTCGAAGGGTCTCCGAAGCTGATTCCACCATCATCACTGGCACCTGGAGGTAAACAGAGAGAGAGGTCAGTGAGTAAACAAGGCACGCTATGCTAGCTAGTAGATGGAGACGGAAATTAACACGATGATTTTTTTTCATTCTGTGATTTAAAAAATGCTCCACGATATTTTCCATTGCAATTTGGTGATTTTTTTAAATGATTTGCAACAAGGATAGAAACCCAAGCAAACGTAATCTGACATTTTTAAGTTAGAATAAAAACTGTAAGAAACATTAATATATTTGAGTATACATTTTAGGTATGTGTACTTTATTTTTCTTTTTTACTTTTGCTTCTCTACGTTTGAAAGCAGTATCTGTACTTTCTACTACACTACATTTTTGAACAGGAATGAAAAGTAAAAGTGTTTTTTATTATTGTCTGAGACCTGCTGAAAAGGCTGAGGGTTTATTTTTAACACGTTCATAGTTTGAGCAAAAAATAGACAAATAAAAACAGCTTAAAAAAAATGTTTCTGCTGAACAACATTCTTCACAAATCTGTATCAAAATCACAACTTTTTACTCTTTAAGTACATTTTTAAACAGGTACTTTAATACTTTGATACTTTTACTTCTACTTGAGCATTTTTTTATTTTTTTTTGCTCCGGTATCTGAACAGAATTCTAGTTTCTAAGCATAAATTACAAACATAACCGCAATCACACAAAAAAAAGAAAAATCTACATATTTTTTATTATTTTAAGTTTAAAATATGGCATACTGGTAACGGTGCTAAAACAGTTTAAAAACACAGAGTTATGCATAGTACCTGACCTTTAACCCCAAATGAAAATACTGCCTCTTTAACTTTTGCTCTTAAACTAACAAACATCTTAAAGCGTCTCCAGCTCCGCACCTGCCTCTGTGTTCTTATGTAAATGTACCCGTCAGGAGCTCGCGTCGAGATCAGAGCAGCGCAAATCTAAACAGACACCAACTGTTAGCATGTTAGCGCTCATACCGCTACATAACCCACAATCCCCCATAATCAGAGGTGGCGTGCTCCCGCGGCACAAGCACGTTCGACAAAAAAAAATGCCTTTCATCCACCTTCAGAGGGCGCTATCTCCTAATTAGGACGCACTTCTTTCCTTCCCCAAATACGAAACGAAACAGGTTCCTGGATGTTGTTTTTATTTTTTTTTCACACACGGCGAAAACACGCGGAGGTTTGTGGCATCGTTAGCAGACTAGCGTGGGAGACGATAGCACAAGACGTCAAAGAGAGACAAGAAGAACTCACAAAACAAAACAAACTGTCAAACAAGCACGCGGTTTGTCGAACGCCTTATAATCTCGTATTTCCAGTTTTCGAAAATTAACTCCGCGCTTCACAGGTTGAAACTTCCCGAGCTAACAATTTCTGATTTTGGAGTACAAGTACACAAGACGCAGTTGAGGTATTTTTCGTAAGCAATTTCAAATGTTTTCAAGCCATGCCTTCAGGGAGGGAGAGATAAAAGTGTGTAAGTTCTTTTAGCTAACAGGCAGGTGAAGGTGTGTGTGTCTGTGGATACACTTTTTTGACTTTGAGAGTAGCTAACAGTCGCGTGGAGAAGCCGCTAATAAAGGAGCATAGCCAGACGCTAGCTTAATGAGGCCTACAGGTATGTGCTACGGGAGATTAAAAAAGTCTAATAAAACAATATTTATTTGTGCCAATTTGTATTAGTATGTGCAAGTGTTACTGTGGCAGAGTGGTTGTCCTGTCTCCTCCCTCTCACCAGGAGGTTGTGGGTTAGACTCCCGATCCACCTTTTAGATTCAATGAGCAAGCTGCGTGTAAAACTACTCATTTTCTTCTCCCTCAACCTCGGCTCATACACTGATCCCTGCCGCTGTATTATCGTCGCAATAAGGCTCGCAGAATCACGTTACCACCAAAGTACTTTACAGTTTAAAAACCTACAAATCAGGCCAGCCTTTCCTCGCTGTCAAGAACTGTCTTTAACGTTAACAGTCTCTCACTCTCTCCTTCCTGCTTCCTTCCTGTGTTAGAGTCACCGGTCCATTGTCCTATAGGTCATTCTGTTCCCCGTGGGCCCATATCACCAAGTCCAGCCTTAGCTCAGCCAACGTGTGTCTGTATCGAACCACCTCTGTCACTTTTAAAGAGCTCGTGTTACGCTATTCTCTGATCTGTGTTATAATGTTGTTTCCTCGTCAAAAAACGATCTGGAGTTGTGTTTTGGTTCACTTGCGCATGTTTAACACACAAATCTTGCATATTTAGGCTGAGTTCTTCGCTCAAACTGAAAACACTGTGCTCCACTTTGTGATGTCATGTGGTGATACAGGAAGTGCTCCATTGTGTTTTTAAACTTCAGACACCTTCACTAGAATCATTTGTGTAATTTCAGCCCTGGAATTGCCAATCTCTACTGAACTAAAGGTAAAAATCCAAATATTTTTAACAAAAAGTGTTCATTTACTATTGTTTTAACCCTAAAATCCATTCATATCTGCCGGGATTAAAATGCCATATTAAAAATCTTAGACAGACTGTGACCACTGCCTTCTTACTCCTCCGTCATTACAAAGCTCCCACTAAAAATGAATCACTCTCGTCACTATCCCCAACTTACTGCCTAATGTACTACCAGCCCATCTGCTAGCTACTCTTACTCATTGACCTTATTAGCGCATATCGAGATTGGCTAGCACTCCCAGGTAGACAGGGACCTAATGGGGAAACGGGGCTAGGAGGTACGCTGGTCGCAGTAAAGGATGTGCGCGGTGTCATATCCCGTAATGGGTGTATATAAGGCGCTTTAATGGAGGTCGGGGAGAAGGCACGAGTATAAATCTATCACCGAAGCTGAAATTAAGGCCGTCAAACACACAGCGCTGTAAGTGATTCTGGCACAGAGAGGAGACGGGCCTGTCCCAACCCGTACAGAGGCGAGAATACAGGGGGAATGTTCAAACGATCCCCCCGAGCTGAACTATGAACTTTGTATGCAGACTCAAAGTACTTCATGAGAATAGGAAAAATGTAGTAATGAGTTTGAAGTATCAGTATGTTTAGATGAGTTGGTAGCTCAGGGTGAGTGCGTGAGTGAGCTGTTCTGGGTTGAAACCTGTTTAGTCCTGTCATAGTCCTAGTTTAGTCCTGTTAAAGTCCTCGTTTAGTCCTGTTATAGTTCTTGTTTAGTCCTGTTATTGTCCTTGTTTAGTCCTGTTATAGTCCTTGTTTAGTCCTGTTACAGTCCCTGTTTAGTCCTGTTATAGTCCCTGTTTAGTCCTGTTATAGTCCCTGTTTAGTCCTGTTATAGTCCCTGTTTAGTCATGTTATAGTCCTTGTTTAGTCCTGTTATAGTCCTTGTTTAGTCCTGTTATAGTCCTTGTTTAGTCCTGTTATAGTCCTTGTTTAGTCCTGTTATAGTCCTTGTTTAGTCCTGTTATAGTCCTCGTTTAGTCCTGTTATAGTCCTTGTTTAGTCCTGTTATAGTCCTTGTTTAGTCCTGTTATAGTCCCTGTTTAGTCCTGTTATAGTCCCTGTTTAGTCCTGTTATAGTCCCTGTTTAGTCATGTTATAGTCCTTGTTTAGTCCTGTTATAGTCCTTGTTTAGTCCTGTTATAGTCCTTGTTTAGTCCTGTTATAGTCCTTGTTTAGTCCTGTTATAGTCCTTGTTTAGTCCTGTTATAGTCCTCGTTTAGTCCTGTTATAGTCCTTGTTTAGTCCTGTTATAGTCCTTGTTTAGTCCTGTTATAGTCCCTGTTTAGTCCTGTTATAGTCCTTGTTTTGTCCTGTTAAAGTCCTTGTTTAGTCCTGTTATAGTCCTCGTTTAGTCCTGTTACAGTCCTTGTTTAGTCCTGTTATAGTCCTTGTTTAGTCCTGTTACAGTCCTTGTTTAGTCCCGTTATAGTCCTTGTTTAGTCCTGTTACAGTCCTTGTTTAGTCCCGTTATAGTCCTTGTTTAGTCCTGTTACAGTCCTTGTTTAGTCCCGTTATAGTCCTTGTTTAGTCCTGTTATAGTCCTTGTTTAGTCCTGTTATAGTCCTTGTTTAGTCCTGTTATAGTCCTTGTTTAGTCCTGTTATAGTCCTTGTTTAGTCCTGTTATAGTCCTTGTTTAGTCCTGTTATAGTCCCTGTTTAGTCCTGTTATAGTCCCTGTTTAGTCATGTTATAGTCCTTGTTTAGTCCTGTTATAGTCCTTGTTTAGTCCTGTTATAGTCCTTGTTTAGTCCTGTTATAGTCCTTGTTTAGTCCTGTTATAGTCCTTGTTTAGTCCTGTTATAGTCCTCGTTTAGTCCTGTTATAGTCCTTGTTTAGTCCTGTTATAGTCCTTGTTTAGTCCTGTTATAGTCCCTGTTTAGTCCTGTTATAGTCCTTGTTTTGTCCTGTTAAAGTCCTTGTTTAGTCCTGTTATAGTCCTCGTTTAGTCCTGTTACAGTCCTTGTTTAGTCCTGTTACAGTCCTTGTTTAGTCCCGTTATAGTCCTTGTTTAGTCCTGTTACAGTCCTTGTTTAGTCCCGTTATAGTCCTTGTTTAGTCCTGTTATAGTCCTTGTTTAGTCCTGTTATAGTCCTTGTTTAGTCCCGTTATAGTCCTTGTTTAGTCCTGTTACAGTCCTTGTTTAGTCCCGTTATAGTCCTTGTTTAGTCCTGTTATAGTCCTTGTTTAGTCCTGTTATAGTCCTTGTTTAGTCCTGTTATAGTCCTTGTTTAGTCCTGTTATAGTCCTTGTTTAGTCCTGTTACAGTCCTTGTTTAGTCCTGTTATAGTTCTGGTAGCCCTAGTTAAGTCCTAGTCTAGGTTTGGACCCTAAACTTTATGTGTATAGTGCTGTCTGTATGCGTAATTGCCAAAAATGGTAAATGGGAGGGTCTTTCTGAACAGTATTCAAAGCTAAATGGATAAAGCTTTACTTACTTCTGTCAATCCTGAATAAAGCTTTTGTAAAACAGCTACAAAGTCGACTAATATACTTTAATATTTTGGAGATTGAGTTGTTAAGACATATCAGTGTTTCTATTGCCTTTAGTTATTGCTTCGCTAGCATCAGTGTCATGAGATCGATTACTATCTCTGAATTTTTTTTTTTTTAAACCTAAAATTATGTTAAGGTATTATCTGCAGCTGTATAAAGCCACAATTGATAAGTCGATTTGTTACGTGGGATCCTTAAATATGAGTTTAGTGTTGGTTTACATTTTTGTTTTTAAGTTTTTCTTCACTTTTCTGTCCTCTTTTCAGCTAGTTTTGAGCTGGTTTCGATACAGTAATACTCCAAAAGTCAAGTATTTTCTTAGCTGACACTTATATTTGAGAAACACTGAGGTAAAAAGTCATATTTACCAACTTAGGAATGTGCTTTCTATTTCTGTCCTTCATTTCCTTCTAAAAATACAAGATTTGCACCCAATAACTTTTAACTTTTATGCTAAAACTTTCCTCCACACCAGTCTGTATTTGATTCAATTCATGGGTTTCAATTTCCTGTTACATGCAACATTTTGAGAACTTTTTTCCCATCCAAAACATCTAATAAGTTGTTTTAAATGGTTAATCACTATGGGAACAGCCCTAAATTGTCATCATTGTGAAACTTATGGCTGTTATATGGAACATTTTGAGGACTTTTCCCATTCGAAACATCTAATAAGTTGTTTTAAATGGTTAATCTCTATGGCAACAGCCCTAATTTTTCATCATTGTGAAACTTATGGCTGTTATATGGAACATTTTGAAGACTTTTCCCATTCGAAACATCTAATAAGTTGTTTTAAATGGTTAATCACTATGGGAACAGCCCTAAATTGTCATCATTGTGAAACTTATGGCTGTTATATGGAACATTTTGAGGACTTTTCCCATTCGAAACATCTAATAAGTTGTTTTAAATGGTTAATTGCTATGACAACAGCCCTAATTTTTCATCATTGTGATATGTATGGCTGGTGTAAGCATAGACAGTCCTTTAGCCCGAGGGAGCTTCACATCACAGAGATGAAGAATGTTTAGGGGGGCGGGACAAATAAAAGACTTCTGCCGTTTAACTGGACGACAGCCAAAGACGAGGAAGAAGACTGGACTTGTTTTTGATGACACCTTGTTTGTCTAGAGGCGCATGCACAGCTCCTCTCTGTGGTAGATTAGCTCAGAGCTGCTACTATAGGTGAAGCATGTTTACACCGCGCTGATGAGAAATAACCCACTTATAAAACCTGTCTGGACAAGCTCGAGTGTTCCCGAAAATAGACAGGAATAATCACTCTTTACTGCAGGTGCCAGGACACTTTGGGTCATTTTAGTTTGGGACAATGTGAGCTCTTTATGTTGTGTTTTTGACAGACTTTTGCTTTCCTAGAGTTTAGTAAAGTGACCAAATTTCAAAACTGCATGAGAAAATGACAAAATGTTCGAATTAACAGGGCCGTCGACAGAAATTTGGGGGCCCGGGGCAAGCAGTCTCACATGGGCCCCCCTTCTAATGTAAATGAAGAGGGAGAGGGTCCTATTCTGGGCCTTTAAGACTCTGAGGCCCGGGACAACTGACGCCTTTGTCCCCTTATGTCAACTCCCCTGCTAATTATTTAAGTATGTTTTTGTTTTTTTTTTTGTTTTTTTTAAATGGATAAAATTATAGCCAAAAGCTGATTTTAAGACATGATATGTTTTTTTTTTCTTGTTTTTTTTAATGTTAAAAAAAAATGCAAATGTAAAAATAAACTGTAAAATAAAATAAAAGAGATCTCCTAAGTTTGAAGTACAATTCGTTACAAGGCATATAGTTTCCATTGGGGGGTCCTACGTTGTTTGTACATGATTATTTTGCGTTTCCGTGGTCAGAAAACTATTAAAACACGAGTAAAAAGAACCTGCGTGGCTTGTATTTTTTTTTTTTTTTTTAGCTTCCACTGTATCTAACCAAAGACATGATAATTCAAACGCCACATGAAAGCCTATTGCATGATTGAGTGTAGATACTGGATCCCCCCCCTCCTCCTCTCTCTCTCTCTCTCTCTGTCTCTCCCTCTCTTTCCTCCTCTCCTCTCTCTCTCTTGCTCTCCGCTCTGTTCTCTGCTTAATAAGCCGCGTTCCTGCTAGCTGATGCAAGGCGCAGGAAACCGAAACAGCCGAACTGGGACCTCCGCCGCTGTTATTCCCACCAGTGGAGCCAGATGATAAAGACGCATTATCGGGCTAAGCTGTTGTAAACATGCCTCATACACACAGAGGGTACACAAACACACACACACACACACACACACACACATAGAGAGAGAGAGATAGAAACACAACAGAAAAGATGGTGAGGGGTCAGGCCTGTGAAGAGCAGTGACCAGCAGGAATCTGACAAGCCAAATCCACTCCACAAAAACATAGTCACACAGGATAAGCCACATAACCAAGGCATTTGGGCACAGCGTTCAGTTCGATCTGTGTTCATGCGAGTGTTGGCTATGGTGGGATCACAAACTACAACCTAATAACTGTTCTTTTCTCTTTTACTGTTATTTTATGATGATTATTTACGTTTTGTGTGATTTTAGTGTCTTTCTTATTCTGTAAAGCACTTTGAATTACAGTTTTTAGTGTAATTTTGCATGTATTTTTTAGAGTGTACGAAGGTGCATTGTGTTCTACGTCAAGTTTTCTCCCCGACAAAACCCACAATGTCGATGAAACGTTCTGCACCGACAAAGACGCCTACGAAGGTTTGAACTTTAAGAGAGTTTAAACAAGAGAGAAATGTGAGAAAATGTTAATGCCTGTGTGAGAAAAGTGTATAAAGTGTGTGGTGAGGGGTTTTATAGACAAAAACATATAGAATAATGTAAAAAATAAAGCTGATACTTCATGGATTTCGACTATTGTGGGTTATTTTCAGAACTTAACCGCGCGATAAACGAGGGACGACTGTAGTTTGTGTACGAGTTGTGCTATACAAATAAACTTGCCTCACGTTGCCTTGTTAATACATACACATTTGACTTTTGAAATCTTTTTCTTTTTTAAGGTGTTGTACTTGAAACTTGAAAACTAGTTCATTTAAAAGTGTCCGTGTCACTTTCCTATGCATATTCTTATCATGTAAATGCTAACAACATGTAGCCTGGCTCACTTCCTGGTTCGCAGAGGATAAAAAGGTTTATAATTAGATGCAGCGATCTTATTTTGACCCTGAAACCTGCTTGTGCAATATATCTGTACTTCTAAGAGCAGTTTAATCACAGTATACGTTTTACTCGAGCAGTTTTGGAGTAGGTTTTGGTTACTTTTCTCAGTCAGATGTTGATGGACTGGAAATAAAATGCATAAATAACAGTTTGTGCATTAGTTTTGTATTCCAGATGATAAATAGGATAAACGTGACATTCACTGTGCTAACATGCTCAAATTCTCTTCTTTTTCAATTCTAATTATATTAATGAACAGCACTTAATTAACCTAAAACTTTCACCTATGTACGCCAGTATATTATTAGCTCTGCATTGTTCATGAACTCTTCAGTAACACACGCTGGTAGTAAGCTAGCGACATTACCCAGGGGCAGATTGCCACCACAAATTACAGAATAAACACAATTAGTTCAAACATAGTTGATGAAGTGTCTTGCCCAAGGACACAAAAAGTACAATGCCAGTGACAGGGATTGAACCGCAGTCGTTTGGATTAGTTGGCCCATGTCTCTACTCCCACTAATAAAAACATAATAGTTACACTGTAGCCTTGTAGTCTATATAATACAATGTTAATAGTTGTGCAAATAGACATAAAAACATGTCCCTAAGCTGTTAAGCTAATAAAAGAATTCCACCATCTTTGTGAATTGAAATACTTCCTCTTTTCCTGAATGGGATTTTTGGCCTTGAACTCTGCCAGACGTGCAACAAAAGCCAGGTTTAGTCTTCTTTATATCAACTCAATGCTACTAGCTAACAGCACCGCTCGAAGCTACATCGACAGGTACTCTGGCCGCCGTCCAGCGCTAACAAGTTGGCTAACATTAGAAGCTAATGCTATCAGTGTGCGGCTGGTCTGGCTCGGCTCCAGTGCTAACAGGTGAGCGCTATTATCCAGACACAGACTCATGAAGAGGTTAGCCAAAATCTGCTACGAGCGGCCTGTCTACTCTGTCTGCCGCACCAAAGAGCAAGAAGCTAACAATGTGACACGGATAAGGTAGGTAATGTTTATGTTAGCACTGCTACTTCTACGTGTCAGAGTTCCAGTGGTATCTATATTAGAGTTGTTCCGATACCGATACTGGTTTTGACAAAAGCTCTGATACCGCTTGTTTTTCAGTTGTCGGTGTTGGCGAGTACTCAGACCAAATCACTGATCCGATACCACTCTGTAGTTTCCAGAATGAGTACCAATAGATGCGAGTAGCCGCTGTTGAATTTTGCGGTTAATGCTAAAGCTAACGCCCAGAGAAGGTTAAATGCAGAGTGTGGAGGCTCTGCAGACATTTAAAACATGCTGATAATGACAGAAAGGACATTTGTGTTAGCTCGTTGATACATTTATTTAGCTTTTGGTGTGGACAATGATGAAAATAAAATAACTAGGGAGCGTGCAGCCCGACAACAGCGCTAACATTGACTTTATTTATGCTGCAAGACCATTATATATTTGACTTTAACACTTTAGTCCTCAAAATCTAATTTATTCTTGCAGTTTTCCTATATTAGAGTTATTTTTTGCTCTTTTTTGCTATGTCTTCACACTATGCAGTATCAGACTAGTATCAGTATCTGCATTAAGGCCAAGTTTCTGCACTGAATCTGATATTTTAAAATGGTATCAGACCAACACTAATTTATACATTGGTTAATCTTTTGTTACATTTTTTAAAAGAACTTTTGAAGATTCATTTTTGTGTAATTGCTTGGTCATAGTTTAGGCTCACTCCACATGCTTTCAATAGTTATCGGTTTACGCAGCTTGTCAACACAGGCAACAGCATTCCTCACGTGAAGTACAAATATGAAACCTGTTTACGAAACTACATTAAGACATACAATTTTACATGTAACAATATTAGTAAAGTGTTTTTTGATTATTTTTATTTCCTTTTAAATGTGAACTAACTGTGCTCTATGGACGAGGATACACACATTAAACGTATCAATCTCCACGGAGACAAGAATGCATGTATTTCAAGGTATGTTTTGAGAATAAATGCTACAAACATAGATTTCATCCTGGGAAAAATCCAGTAAAAGCAAGTACATGTCAATGGAGATGCCAGCGCTAGAAAAGTTACAGAGTGCAACTTTAAAGAGTCCATATTCTTCTCTGATCTATGTTATAATGTTGTTTCCTCATCACAAACAGACCTGGAGTTGTGTTTTGTTTCATTCACACACGTTTAACACACAAACCCTGCATATTTAAGAATTTTTCTCTCAAGCAGAAAACGCTCTGTTCCACCTTGTGATGTCACGTGGTGATACAGGAAGTGCTCCGTTGTGTTTTTAAACTCCATACAGCCTCACTAGAATCATTTGGATGATTTCAGCCCTGGAATTGCTAATCTCAACTGAACTAAAGGTAAAAAGTAGCTGTTCTTAACTTGAAAACTACCACTTCATGACATCACAAGGTGGAACAGAGCATTTTAAGCTTTGGAGATGTTACAAACTAATAATAAAGTGTTACTCAAACATGTGAATGAAACAAAACACAACTCCAGGTGTGTTTTTGAGGCGGAAACAACATTATAACATGGCTAAAATCTTAACAAATGAATTTATATCAAACTAAAAATGACAAAAAAACAAAAAAAAAACTGTTTTGTGTAGAAAAAGACACATGGAGTCATTCATACATATGGCCATGGCCTTCAACAGCGCATTATCGGGAGTACTTCCTCTATCCTCCACACTCCTCCTCTCCTCCTGAAGTGAACCGTTGTGTCTGAGGTCTCTGAAGACAAAGTCCGTGTTTACAGAGCGCGTAAAGATTAGCCTGCCGCGCTCAGGTGCAGCTACGCGGAGGGCCGTGGGTAAACAAAGCGCGCATTCCCCACCGATGAGATCTACCCTGACCGGGGCAAGTATACACAACTGCCCCTGCCTCCCCTGTCCACCAGAGCGATATACCAGCCACAAACCAGGCCCAGACAGTCACACAAACCAGCGCGTATCACACACACACACACACACACAAACCATATCGCACACAGCACAAATATTTGTACAGGGAGCAGGCTTCATGCACACCCCATTTATCTCTCCAGCTCAAATCCTGCGTGGACATTCCTAAAGAGGTAAAGAAAAAGTGTGCGTCGGACACATATGGAAGAGCTTGACTTTCAACTGTGTCTATAGAAGGTCGCTGTGGTAGTCGTAGCGTGGAAAAAGTAAAGCCAACGACAATTTTGGTGAGGAGTAGTGACCGTGATACACAACGTGGATTTAGATGTCGGTATAAATGTTTGTGAAAGTGGCAGCAGTGGTTATGTGGTTTTGGCGTAGGGATACACTGACTGACACCTTTTCACTTCTGATACTGATACCTGGGCTTTGGGTGGTGTCGATTATCATGGCCAAAAAAAAAAAAATGTGATTAACGGTTATATAATGTTCTAGATATGAATAATTGTAACTTTAACAGAGAATATTATGGAGGAGCAGGGCCGTCAATTGAAATTTGGACGCCCGGGGCAATAATCCTCACATGGCCCCCCGTAATACAAATTAATAGGAAGAGGGTCCAATTCTGGGCCCTTAAGACCCTGGGGCCCCGGACTACAGACCCCTTTGTCCACCGCTGTCGACTCCCCTGTGGATAAGTTGTTTTTTTTTTTCCCCCTGCGCATTCTGGTGATATAATTGCGATTATCTTTGATTATATAAAATGTCCCGCAAACGATTACTGTCAACCCTTTTTATGACGATAAACGATATTATTGTTTATTTTTCCATCTCTAGTTTTGTGCGACTTTACTTCACTCACTGTCAGGGGTGTAAGCATCAAATTTTGGGACATGGGTAGAAGTCGTCTTGGGCCCCCACTACACATCTAATGAAAAATGCCCATTTATTTATTTTTATTTATTTATTTATTTAAAAAGGGGACAATGCACATTAATAAACATTACAAAAAAATAATGTAAATGTGCCCGAGTTAGCTGACTAGAGCTAATTTTCATCAGTTGTCCCCAGGCCAGATGTATCAAGGCAACCTACAATTAAGAAAACATTTCAACATTCAAAGATAAGAATTAAACATAATGAAAGACTAGGTTAGACTAGGGACATCTCAACTGCATTTGACCGGTCGTTCGATGCCGCTGGGGCGACCTGTCAGGGGACCCATCTCCAAATCTTGAGCTGGGCTTGGTCGGGGGTTTACTTGTTGAGCATGTTTTGGGATGATGGGGGAAATCGGAGTGTCAGAAGGAAACCCACCCAGACACAAGGAGAACATGCAAACTCCACACAGACCCATGAATCAAACCGGGAACCTTCTTGCTGTGTCGCACCAAAAGGAAACCGTCTGACATTGACCTAAAAGGGTTTTCAAACTCATCTACACATATTTTCAGTGTCGTAGCTGGTAATGAGTTCTTTTCAACTTTTAATTCTATTTGAGTTACATACATTTAAGTAAATTTGAAGGTCATTTTGAGGTGCAACGTTTCTGGTGATGATCCGCCATGTAACTGCTTGGTCTAGAATGTTCCACAATATGGCATTAAACTTATCCAGCTTGCACCGCTTCAATTGCGCCTTGAAAAACACGCGTTCTTACAGTGAGCATGGTCACCTCTGCACAGATCTGACCAGTAACTTGGCTTGATGGCGCTACCGACTTGATTCCATGGAGAACCACACTGTAGAACATATCCACGGAGACAAACAGGTGATGGAAAAGTTACATGGTGGACTTTAATCCTGCTGTTACTTGCACTAATGTTTGAAATGTGAAAGCACCAAAATCCAAAAGGTCCAACGATCCCAAAAACTTCAATTTTCATTGAATTCTTGCCCCGATACCAGAGGGCACACAAAGGGTCTCTGCATTTACCATGGGGTTAGAAACAGGAGGGAGGAGGAGGAGGGAGAGAAGGAGGAGGAGGAGGAGGAGGGAGGAAGAGGGTGAAAATGGCGCTGTATTGAGAGCAGAGCGGCACTGAGCAATTAACAGCTGTGTCCTCCGAGGGTCTTTATGAGAACGACCTTCAACATGAATGAGGGGGCGGGGCAAAGGACGAGGGGGGTGGAGCCAGGGGAGCCGAGCAGGAAGTACACATGAAAAGATGTTTGAGTGGTCTGAACTACTCAATGACTGCATAGGGAGAAGTAGAGTGGGTTATATAGGGGACTTCATTAGGCCGTTCATTAGGCCGTCACTGGGCATGCTCAGTACTATAGATGCACGCCACATTCAACTTCTGTTTCAAAGTAGAACAATGCTTCAAATTCAAAATGGTACAGGTGGAAAACAGCAACGTAAACTCCCAAAAAACAGTCTATAAAAGAAACTACGCATTGTTATTTTTAAACTATATTACCAAGATAAAACTGAAGTTAGCTGGTACAAGCGCATTTCTGTTTTATGGGAGGTATTTCTGCTATAGCCGTCTCACTTTTCAAACACTTTTAACTGTTACAAGTAAAGAATATGGTGTAAAAGGAAGGACCAAATTATAACAAGTCCCGACAAAAAGATCATTTGCAGTAAAGAGAATAAAAGTGATAAAGATTCACTTTCATATTTCAGGTTGATTTTGCAGAAAAACCTGGTTTAGCACTGGTTCGTGTTAGGGATGCACCGATCCAGCGCCTTCTGTTACGATACTGATGTCGATACTTTGGCGTTAAGTATCTGCCGATCGCCGATATCAACCGATACTGAGACTGAAGTAGTGTATTAGTAGTATTTAAGGGGATGCACTTGTCATCCCCTCCATAATTTTCACATTTCAGACTTTATTATAGTTTACACTCCACGCTGCCGCAGTCGCCCTGGGGCTGACAGAGATGTGGCGTCCAACCTGTGCAACAGCATCTCCAGCCATCACCGGTTACATGCAACATTTTAAGGATTATTCCCATTCAACAGTAAAATATTTAGTTAAAATTGTTAATCGCTATGGTAACAGTGATTCTTGGGTGACTCTGGAGCCGTGGACACTTGTTTGGATGTCGTCCGGTTTGAGTGGACTTGGCTTCATTTGTCGTCATCGAGTCCAGTCAGTTCATTTACGTTGGATACAGTGATATTGTACAAAGACACTGGCCCAGTTTTCACTCAACATAATTAAACCTCAACTTAAACGGACACGATTTGCGTTTAAGAGCGTGAAAATGAGAAAAGTTTTCTTTGCCCAAGAGCCGAATTTACCGCAAAGTTCAAATTATTTCATTTACGATCAGAAATTAGCATTACAAAGCAGATTGGCTGCAGAGATATACCTGCAGTAGGAAGAACAGCCAGGTTTCCATAAAACAGTGAAATATTATTAATAAAAAATATCAAAGTGGACGTTTTAATTTTAAAAATCAGCCTTTCATGTCTGTGCATTTTCTAGTTAATTAACAGATTGGATCAGAGCGAGTTTAATCAAATGAAATTGAAAAAGTAGAGGCGAAAAAACAGAGGAGGACTTTAAAAGGAATCCATGCCGAGAAAATGATAGCATGTCCACTTTCACATATTAATTGAATTTTGGTACTTTTGAACTGCGTTGCGGCCGTTACCGTGGTAATTAAGTCAAAAAATATATATACAAGCTGATATTCCAACACTGTAAAAGTGAAAAAGACAGAAACATTTGTTGAAAATACTTAAAGAGCTCATGTTACGCTATTTCCTGATCTGTTATAATGTTGTTTCCTCATCACAAACAGACCTGGAGTTGTGTTTTGTTTAATTCACATGTTTAATGCACAAACCCTGCATATTTAGGCTTCTCTCAAAACACTTTGTTCCACCTTGTGATGTCATCAAGTGGTAATACAGGAAGTGCTCCACTGTGTTTTTAAACTCCACTCACCTTCACTAGAATCATTTGGATAATTTCAGCCCTGGAATTTTTTTTCTCTCTATTGAACTAAAGGTAAAAGCTAGCGGCTAACTTGAAAACTACCACTTCGTGACATCACAAGGTGGAACAGAGTGTTTTGCGCTTTGGAGATATTACAGACTAATCATAAAGTGTTACTCAAACATGTGTGAATGAAACAAAACACAACTCTAGTTAGGTTTTTGACGAGGTAAAAACATTAAAACATGACTTAAAGCTCACAAGAATCAGTTTTGCGTGACTTGATTCTTTAAGTTGAGCTAAATCTTGTATTAGTCGGCAGTTTTACAAAACAGAGCGAACAGACCAACAAAAAATCCAAACAAGACCATTTTTTTGAAAAGTAATCCTTGTAACTGGATACTTTTTTGCAAATCCAAACTAGCCAAGTGAACTTTAGCGACTGCATACCCCTGTAACTTTTCGTCTCACAACTGAAATACTCATCATTTGTACGACAGTGTATTAAGAATGTCTGCTTTATAATTTAGCATGGAAGGAAAAATCTTTGTTAAAGTGACAAGCGCGCTAATTAATAGGACCGGAGCCGCAACAGAAGTGGTGGGAGTCAGTTGAGGCATGCTAACATTAATAGAATAATTTATGGAGCAGTATAAATAAATTAGGAGAGTAATTCGTTTGAAAAGAGGGGCCTTTCGTTCAATTTAGGAAAAAGAACAAAAATTATACGGAAAAAAAAAACACAAGGACGTTATTAGCAGATGTTCATAAGAGGCAAAACTAAATGTGCCGCGCTCACTTTTAAAACGCATCAATATTTTAGCTGGTAATGAAATTTGGATGAATAACACTTGTTTTGACTGTCCACGCACTTTTGGGAGGAAATTAGCAAAATAAAAAGCGATTGGTCTGGATCAAATCTGTACTTTTGCTCTTCAGAGTTTGATTTAGTTAAAGAGGTCGTATACAGTCCATGTGTGTTAGCGTGACCGTATAAACACACATATGAATACTGTTTACTCTTCTCCCTGGCATTTAATAGCAGCTAGACAGGGCATCTGGGTGTTTTTGGGTGTTCTTTTGATATGTATCGTGTTATCTGTATATTTGTTTGTTTTGTTTTGCTGATATTTATGTGAACCACTTTTCATTAGCTTAAGTAGTTTTAAATGTGCTATATAAATAAACTTGAATTGAACTGAAAAATGTCAAATTATATAAATAAGTGATTTTAGATTTTGTACATTTTTTTAATCAGTATTTATTATTATTATTATTATTATTATTATTATTATTATTATTATTATTATTATAGTAGTAGTAGATATTTATTATTTTATTTATGTTTTATTATTTTATTATTATATATATATTTTTTTTATTTTCTGTGTAAATACTAAGATGGAACAGTGACCCAGTTCGTGTTTAGGACCAATCAGAGTATGAAGCCTGATATAAAAGCCGACTTAAAACTCTCGTCCATATCTTCACGTGGATAATTGCAGTAGCAGAAAGTATTAATCCTTAACTTCAAATGAATATTCAGATATACACACTATATACAGTATGTGTTTAAATGAACAAAACGTCCAAGACATGAAATCTTATGAATGCAACAATAGTGAAATTATGAGGAGGAATTATGAATAAACATGACCAAAACCGCTGTGAGTTCTGAGTATTTCTGTGACATGAAATCAGTTACAAATATTATTAAAATATAATATATTATTGCATTTGATGTCATTTTTACTACTGAAACTGAAATGACCTGTGCATCTGATTGGGTCTTTGCACAAGGCGACCACAGCTCAGTTGGTTGTGCGTTTCTCCACTGATCTGAAGGTTAGCAGTTCGAATCCCACTCTGTCATTATGTCCACGGGCAAGACACTTTACCTACAGTGAATGGGTGAGTGTTTCCTTGATATGAAGCGCTCTGAGTGACTTAAAAGTGGGAAAATGTTATATAAAGATGTGACTATTTACTGTTTTTACGTGTCCGAACCGTATCAACACAAACCTTACATTCAACTTTTTCACTTCCCCATTTCAGACTCTCCATTCGACAAACACGGCCCTGTGCAAAACTAACTATTAATTATAATAAATATTAAAAAAGCATAAAAACAAAGGATGGGCAGAGGTACAAAGAGGAGGAGAAAGAGAAAGAGAGCGATGGAGAGGGGGCCGAATCATTAGCATCCTTATTACTACTCATTAAAATACAGCCGTCACGTGCGCGCCCCCCTCCCGACGTGCACGTGCCTCTGTGTCCCTCATGCAAAAGTAACACAAAAAAAGAACAATATAATTGGAGAAATGTAGGCAGTAATAATAGGTATTCAGAAAATGATAATTCATATTAAACAGGGAGCACAAAGTCAGCCTCATTTGCATGTTTTAGATTATATGCATTTCAAAAGTCATTTCCGCGGGGCATACCAATGACATTAATTCCCGGGCGATAGCGGCATAGACCTCAAACTATCAAACACTCAACGTTTAACAGAAGAAAAAACGCACTCTGCCTCTGCCACCGCGAGGGGACGGCTCAAGGTTACACAATTACAAAGATGGTTTTTTATTTTCCATTTTTTTTAAACTTGAGTGAGTCTTCCCGGGTTGTTCAAAGTTCCTCCGAAGCTTCGAAGGAGAGGATTTGGAGATTTGGAGTAAAGAAGGGTTTTCAGAGCTGCCGTTATGATGGTGGTGAGACAGTTCTGTTCATTTGGACTTTTAGTTGAGGAATTTCTATGGTTGAGCGATTTGGGAAAGAAAAAAATATATATATCGAATTGGGATTGGGATAAGGTTTGCAGTTTATGTTTGGATAAGGTTTGGATTCTGTTCAAAGTTCAAAGTTTTAAACGCATCCCAAAAAATGTAACATGATCTGATAGAAAATACAAGAATCACATTTCAGAACGTGTTTGTACAGATCGAAACTACAGGGTTAGCGGTTTTTATGATGAATAAGCCCCCATGGAGACGCAGGGAGGGCATCTGACACACACAGGGAGGGCATCTGACACACAGGGAGGGCATCTGACACACACAGGGAAGGCAAATGAGACACAGGGACATTTCAGAACATGATTGTACAGAGCTAAACTACAGGGTTAGCGGTTTTTATGATGAATAAGCCCCCATGGAGACACAGGGAGGGCATCTGACACACACATGGAGGGCATCTGACACACAGGGAGGGCATCTGACACACATAGGGAGGCAAATGAGACACAGGGACATTTCAGAACATGATTGTACAGAGCTAAACTACAGGGTTAGCGGTTTTTATGATGAATAAAACAGGATATTTTGTTGTTTTTGGAGGAAATAAAACTCGCAGCTGTTGTGATTAGCGTTTTCCCCACTCCACTATTATTGATACATATATATATCGATCAATACTGCTAATAAAACCACTACTGCTTTCACTAGTACTGTAATACCACAACTACTACTTACTGCTACTAGTGCACATACTATTACAAAAACTACACCAAATGGGCAACTTCTCATTAACGACAACCAGGACAAAACACATTTTATAAACTATTACCATCAACATCCGTCAAAACAAATACAAAGACTGATCATTTATTTCATTTTGGTCATTATAAAATAAATTTAAGCACAGAAATTCCTCAAAATTCCATAAATGTTCTTGTTTTTTGTTCCTTCATTATGTGACTTTAACTATAATATAAATAGTATCATATAAATATAAATGGTATAAAATGAATGTTAAAATCACACAGTTAGGAAAAAAATTATAAAAAATATAAAGAACATTAATAATAATAATAATAATAATAGTAATAATAATAATAGTAATAATAATAATAATAATAATAATAATAATAATAATAATAACTTGTGTGGTAAATCGTTAAGCGCTTGGGACATTTTAAAGTTAGAATCTCGTAAAGTCGTTGCACATAAAAAGAGAGAGATCATGGAAACTTCCTCAATAAACGAACAATAGGCCTGAACTGTCTTAGTCACTCTCTTAGTCATGTGACAGACGGAGAGAGAGAAGAGGGGGAGAGGGAAGAGAGACAGACAGACAAGGAGAGAGGGACAGACAATAAGGGAGAGGAAAGACAGACAGATAAAGAGAGAGGGGGAGAGAGACGAAGAGAAAGAGAAGGAGAGAGCGCTAAAGAAAGAGAGAGAAAGAGAGGCAAAGAGAGGGAGAGGAAAGTGAGAAAGAGAAGAGAGAGGGGGGGAGAGAAACAAAGAGAGAGGAGGAGAGAAAGATACAGAAAGAGAAACAAAGAAAGAGAGAGGAAGGGAGAGGCAGAGAGACAGAGAGGAAAGTGAGAAAGAGAAAGGGAGAGAGGGAGAGAGAGAGAAAGAGATGGAGAGAAAGATAAAGAGGGAGATGCAAAGAAAGAGGAAGAGAGAAATAGAAAGGGAGAGCAATGTGAGGAACAGAAAGGGAGGATGGGAGAAAGAAGACTGTGGGAGAGAGAAACAAAAAGAAAGAGAGGGAGAGAAAGAGAGAGACAGAGACAAGGAGAGGAAAGTGAGAAAGAGGAAGGGAGAGAGAGAGAAGAGAGGGGGAGACAGAAACAAAGAGAGAGCGAACGAGAAGGAAAAATGACAAAGAGAAGACACAAAGAAGGAAAGGAAGAGACACACAGAGAGATGAAACAAAGAGAGAGAAAAAGAGAGGGAGGGAGGGAGAGAAAAACAAAGAAAGGCAAAGAGAGAAGGAAAAGAAAGTGAGAAAGAGGGAGGGAGAGAAACAAAGAGAGAGATAAAGA
The DNA here is from genome assembly GCF_009829125.3 of Periophthalmus magnuspinnatus. Lineage (NCBI taxonomy): Eukaryota > Metazoa > Chordata > Actinopteri > Gobiiformes > Gobiidae > Periophthalmus > Periophthalmus magnuspinnatus. The sequence continues at coordinate 19,525,544 of NC_047130.1, read as the reverse complement.
GAGACAAAAAGAAAGAGGCGAGACAATGAGAAAGGAAAGAGTGAAAGAGAAATGGAGACAGAGATAAAAAAGAGAAGGGGAGAGAGAGAGAGAAAGTGATGAAAGGATGGAGGAAGGGTGTAGGAACAATAGGAAAGAGGAGAAAGGACAGAGGGCACAGGAAACGGCCACAGGAATGTGTGAGAGCCACGGAAAAACTTGGACAGAGCCACGGACACAGAACACGGATCATCAGGAAAACTGCAGTCACCCAATCCTGACGGGAGGGCATCCTTGGTAAACGCAGAGTCACATATTCACACGCAGGACCTTTCAAAACGATGTGACGGCTGGACTTAGACCTAGAATGGGCCTACTGTAGTAAGAAAAGAGTAAGGTGAAGTTTTTTAAGGGATAACCTGCTTAAAGTTTAGTCATTTTAGGTGTTTAAAAAAAAAAAATTGAAAAAAATTAGAAAAAAATTAGAAAAAAATTGAAAAAAAAATTAAATTTGGCCCACTGTGACCTGCCTCGCCTCTCCACAGATCTGACCTGTAACTTGGCATCACGACACTACCTGTTTGTCTCCATGAAGACAGATATGTTTAATGCTATACTCTGGGACATTCGAAGTAAAGCAACATCAACTCCATGGAGACAAGCAGGTGGCTGTCCCAACACGATAAAAAGTTACACAATACACCTTTACACACTGCTCCAACTGTAAACTACTGGCTCAAATTGGTTCAGACTAAAAATATGAGTTTGAAAATGTGACCAGCGATCAGTAGCCAACAGTCTCGTGTCTCTGTTAGCGTTCAGATTAGCAGCGGGACGTTAACGGCTCACTCATGTATAAAAACAGTGTTGCTAGCTCCTCGGTGAGCCGCGTGCTAGCCGCGTTTGTTGAACATGTGTCTGCAAATACGCACAAACAAAACGAGACGCAGAAGTCCTCCATTCTTAATGAGATAATGACACGTTCCACTCCCACAGCAGCGGCGGCCATGTTTACAGATGTTTACACGTGTTTACAGATGTTTACACATGTTTACGCGTGTTTACAGACGAGGGGAACCACAAACACACACACACGCTCCTCTCTGGCTTCTCTCTGTGTCTCACTAAGTCGCGTAATTAAAACAAGATTTAGACAGTCAAAGTACTTAGAATATCAAGTACTGTTAGTTTAAAATGAGGCTACACAGTCATAACATGGTACATTTGTTACACGAATGGAGGTTACTAAGTAGCTGCTGAATACTACTCGCTAGTACTTCTACTACTACTAATACTACTACAACTACCACTGCAACTACTACTACTACTACTTCTACTACCACCACTATAACTACTACTACTACAATTACTAGTACAACTACTACTACTACAACTACTACTGCTACTACTACTACCACTACAACTAGCACTCCTGTTACTACGACTACTTCTACTACTCCTACTTCTCCTACTACTACTAGTACTACACCTACTACTACTCCTGCTACCTCTCCTACTACTACTACCACTATAACTACCACTACAACTACTACTACTTCTACTACAACTACTACTACTACCACTATAACTACAACTTCTACTACTCCTACTACTACTTCTCCTCCTATTCCTACTACTACTATTACTACTACTACTTCTACTACTCCTACTACTACTTCTCCTCCTACTACTACTACTCCTTCTACAACTCCCACTACCACTACAACTACTACTTCTACCACAACTACTACTACTACCACTATAACTACCACTACAACTTCCACTACTCCTACTACTACTTCTCCTCCTACTCTTCCTCTTCCTACTACTACTTCTACTCCTCCTACTACTTCTAGTACCCTTCCTCCTCCTACTACTACTATTGCTACTATTATCACAACCACTCCTCATACTACCACTGTTATCAACCATCTTTGTTTATAATTGTTCCAGATTTAGTTTAGAGCGTGTACTAACATATTGTTTACTACTACAGAACTTTCCCAGTCATGGAGACACATTTTACTCATCTTTATATATTTCCTGTCTTTGCCCATGTTCCAGCAGATGTTTCTATCCAAGCAGACGTAGCCTAGCGAGCGGATTAGCCCGTGTAAGCCAATCGACCGCGCCAACACTGACTGTCCATAGTGCCGTCATGGGGAGTTACCATCGACTTCGACCTGTCCATCTACTGCCAAATGACCAACAGAGTCCAGCTGCTACTTAGCCTTATCAATACACCGCCGGGGCCCCCCATTCACTCGCACACAGCCCCCCCACTATCACACTGTACTACGCAATCAATGCTACGAGTACTGCCGCTAACCAGAGACGCTCTAACACCAGGACCGCTCCAAGATGGCCGCCCCCTGGGGTCAGATCGTTCCGCTAATGGAGGGTCCACTGGGAACCCCCCCCCCTCTTCCCCTCCTTCTCGTTTGGGCTGTTGTTTAAAATAGGCTGTTTAAAACGTAAAAACACAAAGGAGAGCTTGGAGTCAGGGTTATTAAATTATAAACTCGTTAACCTTAATTTTTATATTAAAGGTGCACTGTGGAACTTTTACGGCAGAGGGGCACCACCGCGCATGTCTCTATGGAGATGTTATCTATGTGGAGACGAGATGTTGACGCCGACAGACCGAGTTACAGGTCAGGTCAATCAGCGGAGCGGCCAGATCCACTGACCCACAGGTTGGCGGTGTGATTCCAGCTCCCGCAGATGAATACTGCTGTTGTGTCCTTGGGCAAGACACTTAACCCGCCCACCTGAATGTGTGTGTGTGAATGGGGGGTTGATGTAGAGTGCTTTGAGAGCCTTGAAGTTAGAAAAGTGCTATATAAAAATATGAGAGTTTATCAGGTCATACTGTAGAACACATGTAGAACTCAAACTCCGAACTCAAACACCATGTAATTATATGTGGCCCGTGAGATTATATCAAATGTGGACTCGAGCTGGCCCGCAGATATACAGCACATGCACCACTAATACTACAAATCCCAGAATGCTTTACTAGTACGCTGCAGTTGAGACTGGCAGTTGCCCCTCCTTTTCTGTTTGACACGCATTAGCAAACAAGCTACTGGTCACCTCGGCCAAATGAACTGCTACAGAGAGAGACATGATTTATTTTATTTACTTAAACAAGAAATGAATACTACAGATGCATCTTTTATTTCAAATTTAATTTCTCATATGTTTGTAATATCAAGCTTGAGTTGTTCCAGATTTTGTGTTTAAGCAAAACTAAAGTTTGTTTCCATGTGAAAAGGTTAAACACTACATGTCCATTTTTCAATAAATATTGGGTTTGGCCTGTGAATTTGTCCCACTGTGAATATGAGTCTGAAGCCCCTGCTGTAGAACCAGGCAAAGCAATAAAATCTCCATGGAGACAAGCAGGTGGCAAACCCTCCAAAAAAGGTCCATAGTGCAGCTTTAAAAAAGTTTCTCCAAATGTTTTTCTATGTAAGTTCCATGTCAGATAAAAGCAATGTACCAGCAAAAATCCAACAGTTTGTCCCATTGCAAATTGAGTCTCACTTTCCTTGTGTTTCCCGTAGTTGGTTTTACATCTTCAGATCGTTTCTACGTCACAGTAAACACACAGATCCATCCACTGTTACTATGACGCTGTACGGAGCCATTGACTCTATGGATTGGTGCCCGTCTTTGAGCCTTCACGACACAAAGCTTCTATCGTTTCCATCCAAGTTTCTATCCCAAAACACACTTCTGACATGAAACTTTTGAGCTCATAAAGCGTGCTATAAAACATGTGATTCTTTGAGCTCCAGTGTGTTTTCTGTGGCGTCTTGGTCTTCCTTAAAAACTCTGCACAGGCCAGTGGAAAGATCCGGCATATTTGTCATTTCCAAATGTTTACCTTTTTCACGGCAAATTGATTTTTACATCTCGTGTTACTGGAAGCTCCCTGCCTCCTTCTCTCTCCTCCCTCTACCTCCCCCTCCTGCTTTTCTTACCCTCTCTCTTTCTCTATTTCCCTCTCTCTTTATCTCCAGCTTTTTCTTTCTCTCCCCCTCTCTCCTCTTTCTCCTTTTCTTTCTCCCATCTCTCTCCTCTTTCGTTCTTTCTCTCTCCCCCCTCTCTCCTTCTTTCTCTCTTGCCCCCTCTTTATCTGCAACTCTTTCTTTCTCTCCCCCTCTTTCATTCTTTCTTTCTCTCTCACCCCCTTTCTCTCTTCCCCCCTCACTCCTTCTTTCTCCCCCGTTCTTCTTTCTTTCTCCCTCCCTCTTTATATTTCTCTATTTCATTCTTTCTCCCTCCCTCTCTATTTCATTCTTTCGCTCTCTCCCTCCTGTCTTGCTTTCTTTTTCTGTTTCCTCCCTCTACATTTCTCTATTTCATTATTTCTCTCACTCCCTCTCTTTCTTTTTTCTCCCTCCTTCTCTATATTTCTCTATTCGTTCTTTCGCTCTCTCCCTCCTCTGTCTTGCCTTCTCTCTCTCCTTCCTCTCTACATTTCTCTATTTCATTCTTTCTCCCTCTTTCTTTCTCCCTCTCTTTCTTTCATTCTTCTTCCCTCCCTCTCTTTTTTCTCCCTCTTTCTTCCTTCCTTTCTTTCTCCCTCCTCCCTCTCTTTCTTGCCAAACCCAGTCCTCCGCTTTATGAACTGGCTGTGCAAAGAGTGTTTCTCTCCCTCTCTCTTTTTTTAAAAATAACTTTTTCAACTTGTTTCCGTCACACAATGCAACCTTTGTTACCGACATCTTTGTTTTTCTGTTTTTTCTTTTCTTTTTCTGTTTTTATTGAGTCGTTGCACAGTCCTGTCCGTACCTGTCTTGATGTTTGAAGTAACAGCTTGTGTCATTAGCTTTAGCATTATAAGCTAGCTCAAATCCACATCCCTAAATCCAAGTTTGGTTTTAGTTTAGCTGGCTGTGAAATCTGAGGTTTTGTTTTAAAGATCACTCGAACTTGTTGAATATTTAAAAACGTCTGATCCTAAACAGTTCTCGTCCACCTCTTGTTCCGAAAGTACATTTCCCACAGACGTTTCAAAATATGATTAAACTCGTAAGAACAATTTGTGCAATGAATTCAAAACACAATTATTTAGGTATGCAGAACTATTCCAGTACTAAATGAGTTCCAAACCAGGATATCAAAAGAACTAGGGTTACACAAGTTAAAAACACAGAAACGAGGACTATTCCAGGACTAAACCAGGACTTCACCAGGTTCTAACAAAGTCTAAACCAGTTCTAAATAAGAATTGAATCAGGTCTAAACTAGGACTATTCCAGGACTTCACAAGGTTCTAAAGAGGTCTAAACCAGTTCTAAATAAGAACTGTGTCAGGTCTAAACGAGGACTATTCCAGGACTATTCCAGGACTATTCCAAGACTTCACAAGGTTCTAACAAAGTCTAAACCAGTTCTAAATAAGAACTGTGTCAGGTCTAAACGAGGACTATTCCAGGACTATTCCAGGACTATTCCAGGACTTCACAAGGTTCTAAAGAGGTCTAAACCAGTTCTAAATAAGAACTGTGTCAGGTCTAAATTAGGACTACTCCAGAACTAAACCAGGCCTTCAGGACTTCACCAGGTTCTAACAAAGTCTAAACCAGTTCTAAATAAGAACTGTGTCACGTCTAAACTAGGACTAAACCAAGACTATTCCAGGACTAAACCAGTTCCAAACCAGGATTACTTCTCGTGAATTTCTTCTCTTTTGGATATTTTCTTTCAACAACCAAAACGAAACAAAAAAACAATAAACTCTTTTATGAGTAACAGGACTACTGCAGTACTAAACCACGATTAGGGCCAGTCTAAACTTGCCAAAAGATTCATGACGACCACCAAAAGTTCGACTTCACAATTTGAAAACCACTATCTACTTATTTTATTTCAACAACCGAAACTAAACAAAAACATTTAACTCCTCCACGAGAAATTGGATTAAACCAGAACTTTGCCAAGTCTTAACTAGGTCTAAACCAGTTCTAAACAAGAATAAGAAACCAACATGTCAAAAGAGCTAGGAGCCAAACTAGGACTACTCCAGAACTAAGCCAGGACTATCCCAGGTCTAAATCATTTCCAAACCAGAATTACAACCGGTCTAAACTCGCCAAAAGATTCATGAGTACCGCCAAAAGTTCCCAGCTCTTCTCAATTTGAAAACCACTTATTTATCTCCTTATTTTCTTGCAACAACCAAAACTACACAAAAGAATCAACTCCTCCATGAGAAATAGGACTAAACAAGAACTAAACCAGGATTTCGCCAAGTCTACACAAGAATAACATCAGGTCTAAACTGTGACTATCCCAGGTCTAAACCAGGTCTAAACCAACATATCAAAAGGACTCGGACTATGCAAGAGCCAAACTAGAACTACTTCAGAACTAAACCAGGTCTAAACCAGGTCTAAACCAGGTCTAAACCAGGTCTAATCCAACATATCAAGAGGACTAGGACTACGCAAGAGCCAAACTAGACCTAATTCAGAACTAAACCAGGACTATCCCAGGTCTAAACCAGGTCTAATCCAACATATTAAAAGAGCTAGGATAATGCAAGAGCCAAACTAAGACTACTCCAGAACTGAACCAGGTCTACTCCAGGTCTAAATCAGTTCCAAACCAGGATTACAACCGGTCTAAACTCGCCAAAAGACTCATAACGACCAAGTTCCTAGCTCTTCCCAATTTGAAAACCACTTTTTCATCTCTTTATTTTCTTTCAACAACCAAAACTAAACAAAAAAAATCAACTCCTCCTTGAGAAATAGGATGACTCCAGAACTAAACCAGGACTATCCCAGGTCTAAATCAGTTCCAAACCAGTATGACAACTGGTCTAAACTCGCCAAAAGATTCATGATTCATGACTACCACCAAAAAAACACTTATCTCCTTATTTTCTTTCAACAACCGAAAGTAAACAAAAACATTCAACTCCTCCACGAGAAATTGGATTAAACCAGAACTAAACCAGGATTTCACCAAGTCTTAACTAGATCTAAACCAGTTCTAAACAAGAATAAGAACAAGAAACCAACATATCAAAAAAGGTAGGACTATGCAAAAGCCAAACTAGACCTACTTCAGAACTAAACCAGGTCTAAACCAGGTCTAATCCAACATATCAAAAGGACTAAGACTACGCACGAGCCAAACTAGACCTACTTCAGAACTAAACCAGGACTATCCCAGGTCTAAATCAGTTCCAAACCAGGATTAACACTGGTCTAAACTCTCCAAAAGATTCATGACTACCACCAAAAAAGTCCCAATTTGAAAACCGCTTATTTATCTCCTTATTTTCTTTCAATGACCGAAACTAAACAAAAAGACTCAGCTCCTCCATGAGTAATACTTTGACAGCTGTGTGTTGGTAGCTGGCGAGCTCGCTGTGCAGTGGTCAGTGCTTGTTGTAGTCCATTGCCCTTCGAGGTCTGTAGTTCTATTCCCGTCCGGCTCTTGTTTACATTTGTTTGTGCGCCTCTCTCATGGACACCAGCCTCCCTCTCCCTGTTTGTTTAGCTTAGCCCCTCCACACACACCATTAGCCGCGCTCCACTGCTCCGACCCGGGACGCTATTCCTGGACGCGGGCCGTAGCGTTAGCCTGGGTAGCTTCACCGGAGGTCCGAGCGGGGCTAACCTCGGGGCTAACCTCAGGACTACCAGATCTACGGAGGAGCGAGACCGCAGCCCTACGCCCTGCCACCGCTGTGAAACTCGATCTGCAAAGAGGCGCACCCCAAGACAAAACGCTAACAGGAGAAAGAGCTCAGGGACTGGGATTTAGGTGGAAGACGAGGTTTGGGGAAGGTTTTGAGCCGATAAAAGTCATTTCAGTGGGTTTAAATATATTTGATGATGACGTAGTGTATACACAAGTTTGTACGAGGTATTTGTTACGGGAAAAAACATGGATGGCAATAATTATACCTTATCTGGCCTTAATAAAACATAAACTTAAGGATAGTTCAGAATGATTAGGAACTACTTCAGGAGCAGTGGTGGAACGTAACAAAGTAGTGTACAAATTTTAGGTATTTGTACTTTAAAGTGGATGCTTTTTACTTTTACTTCACTACATTTGAGGGCAGTATCTGTACTTTCTACTCTACTACATTTTGAATAGGACTGAAAAGTAAAAGTTTTTTTTTTATTATTGTTTGGGATCTGCTGAAAAGTCTCAGGGTTTATTTTTTTGAGGTTCAATTTGTTTCTGTTGAACAAAATTCAGCAGTGTCTTAAAATCACTACATTTGAATCTTCATAGAAACTCAAAAACTTTTTACTCTTTAAATACATTTTTAAAGGAATACTTTAATATTTTTTTCATGTAATACTTTTACTTGAGTATTTTCTGTGTGTAGGTTTTTACTCTGCACTCTTCTCTTTCAATGTTAATTTTACGATGATTATTTATATTTTGATTTGTTGTATTGTGATTTTAATGACTTTTTTATTCTGTAAAGCACTTTGAATTACTTTGTGTATGAATTGTGTTATACAAATAAACTTGCCTTGCTTTCCAGTATCTGTACTTTTACTTAAGACCCAAAATTGAGTACTTCATCCGTCACTGGTTAGGAGTCATGGTATTAACTCTTTGTTCATGCTTAGACTATTAAAAGTGCATTTTTAAAAGAAATTATTTAGCAAAATTTCAAACTTTCATTAAAAAATTCTGTGATTCTCGACATACCGTGAATATCTGGCTTCCCAAATACAATGTTATGTACCAAACTGAAATTCATAATAAGGATTAAACATGTTACACCAGGTCTAACTCTGAACCCAGCCTGAACCAAAAAATAGTCTCCTTAGCGTCCCAAGCTCGGATGAATAGACCAGGCTGCATCTGGGAGGGCATCTGCCATATAAAAATAATACAGTACAAAAATAAATAAATATTTGTTGAATTAATATTACAAAGTGTTCTTCTTCCCTCCACTTCGCCTTGCCCTCTGTCCATCTTCCTCTCCGTCTAACAATATCTTTCACATTGCATCTTGTATTAGCATGTAGCTGCCTAGCGTCTCTATACATTCATTCTAATGAGACTAAATGTCGTCAGTAATTACTCCCTGAGGACCAAGGCTTCTGCTCAGCCCCGGTCCACAAACGCCACGCACTCATATACATTTCTTTCCATCTTTGAAAAATGCACAATTTCACCTGCTTGAAAATGTGCGAGTAGAATTCACGCAAGCATTAATAACACCATATCATTACGACGAGCCAAGGACGCCCGCTAATTAAAACCAGGGCTAGCTTAGCGCCTGGCTGTGTGTGTGTGTTTAGAGCATGAAAAGGGCATTTCACAAACAAACATTAACACCGCTCACCTCAACAATTAGGCCTGTTCATTCTCCTCCTACGCGGGGCACTCACGCATTCAAGCACATGGCCCGACGCGCAGGAACACACTGCTATAGCGAGCGTTTGTCAGACCACACAACACAAAAGGGAGCTGTTTTATACAAAATAATGATAGATTTTTAACCACGATTTAGACCTACACACCTTTAATCCAAGGCTTTTAACCTGGACAATTAAAAGCCACTTAAATGTGTTATTGTACGTGTGTAATCACTACGTTTGGAGCCACAGAGCTGCTATTCATGGTTTCAGGCGACATTTTGAGGACTTTTCACCACTGACTATTGTATTTAATTTTTAATTGCTATGACAGCTAACTTTTTATCGTTCTGAAAGTCATGGATAAGTAAACCATAGTTGTGTACTTTGTTAAAACGCCGCGTTAATGTGACTCAGTGCTTCGCCAGTTGGCACAGAATGAAAGCCACGATTATGTCATTAAGCCCCAGGGCAGATGTGGCTACGAAGTTAGCATATAACATCAACACGCGTCTAGGGTGAATGAATAATGGACTACTGGAATGATTTGAAAGACTGTCAAACTCGTTAAAAACAAAGATACCCTGCTAAGTTTCAGTGTAATTCTGGGCGGAATAACTTGCGAGATAGGGCCAAAACAGTTCCTTTCATTTGCTTCCTGTCTCCTTTCCTTCCTAGCTTCCTTCCCTCCTAACTTCCAACATCGTCAATGGCAGTCTTTAGCTTCTCGTCACCGCTGCCAGTTGTATGTGACACATCTATGCAATCATTTTGTCTGTCTGAGAATAATACGCACGCACGCGAGCTAACACACGCGAGCTAACAAACACTCGCGAACAGAAATGCGAACGCACAAGCTAGCACACACGCTAACTCGGGGTCTGCTGTGTGTCTGTGGTGACCGGCGCAGCTGCTAACATCTGGATGTATTTTAGCTCTGTTTACATTTCCAAAATACTGCAAAAGAAAAAAAAACATGAAAAAAGGAGAGACAGCGTTCTGAAAAACATCGCAGGTGCCAGCAGCGTAATAAAGAAAAGGCCTCGAGATGGAGATTGTTTAAAATCAATCACTTGTTCCAGTTACTGCCACGAGCCGCGTCCAAAAATAACCAACAACTGCAGCGCTAACTGACAGAGCGGCGTCTCGGCCTGACGTTTGTCCCACTGTGCTTCCCGTAGCCAATAAAATAAAGACTTCATGTCTTTTTATTTCGGCCTTTGAAAGGGTACATTGTTTTAACGTTTAGGTTCAGTTAATGACATGTTAATTAATGCTTTGTTACTTCTCTGTAAGGAGCTCGTGCTATGCTCTTTCAGTATCATATCTCCTCCATTTTAAATTCTAGTTGTAACAAACGAAGCTAAGTTAATTTTATTACTAGAATATTGTGAATTGCATATTTATTAAAAGTCCTGGGTTCCGTTAATTTCATTTTTCCTCACTTTTTTCTTCTCCAAAAAAAACAATAAATAAAAATATAGACTAATTGGTCCAGAAATTGGTCCAATTTGGCTTACAATGTGAATTACATAGTGGACAGAGCTCCTTAAGATGTTACTTGGACGGCTCTTTTGATAATTTTTGATCATTTCTTGTTCAGAAATACAGTAGAAATGATGTAGTCCACTTTTAAACCTGGTCCAGCCCTAGATTAGCCGAGGAATAGTCCAGTTACATACTTAAGATCTGACGGTACCCAGAAAGTCAAACGTTCTCTTTGATGCTAGTTCGTGTGAGACGTTTCTAGATTCGTTTCTCTTACGTCCTACCTCCTACTTCCTCGGTTCCTTTCCTTATCCCTTTGATACTTTTGTTCTGTCAGTCTTTACCACCTTCTCAATTGCGTCCATTTTATTGTCAAATATCAGTGACGTATTCTGTGGCTATAATCGCGATCCAAACATAACCAACCAGATAACTGACAAAAAGCAGCTTCTCCGTTTGACTTTTGTCCCGTTTCGCTTCCCGTAGCCAATGAAAACCAAACTTTTTTTTATACCTCTCCATTGCTTTTAGACAGACTGCGGCCTGCCTGTTTTAACCAAATCATTGACAACACACACGCCACCAAAAGCAGCTGCAGTTTCCATTCAAATTCCCCTAAACGACAAAAACACGTGCATGCTAGCACTTCTTCAGCGCTAATCAGGGGTGACAGAGGAGGCATGACGTCAGGGGATGAGAGCCACAATAACATACTAAAAGTCCATAGGGATGCCACTGCAGTGATTGGTGTAATTTAAAGAGGAAAGTTGAAACCCGGGTGACTGGAAGTGAATAGGAAAGATCAAAAAGTTGAAAGTGCATGTTTGGGTTAGCAGATGGTAGCAGATGGATTCTCGTATTACCAGTTAGGAAAAGTTTGGTAAACTGTCCGTGCCGATGTCTGGCCGTAGAGATCTGATTTCAGCGCCTGGTGGTGTTGTTTATACACCTGCTAGTCAACGCATTCCTCTGAAATATCTTTGTACGCGACTTTGTTTGCAGGTATGATAGGTAAATGGTCAGTGGTCCAATTTTTATATAGCGCTTTTCCACCTTAAACGTACTTTACATCAGGAAACCGCTCACCTACTCGCACCGCCAACCTGTGGTCAGTTGTGTTGTGTTTATGTTGTGCGTGGTATTCAAACCGCCAACCGTCGAATCATTGGACAAACACTCTACCAACTGAGCTACTGTACGGCGGCCGTATAGGTATAAACCAGGCTACCTCAGGACAAGTCTAGGACCAAACCACGCGTACGTCGGGACTAAACTGGGCTCAAAATCAGGACCAAACCAGGACCAAACCAAGACAAGTGTACGCACCATCAACATTAGAATACTTAACTGATTTATAACAGATTACCACAGGTCTTCCTAATCCATTGGATGAATTACAAAGACTCAGCTCCCATCCTTAGTCTTTCCCAGTCTTCATCTGGATTTACAGACCTGGTATCGCGACATCCTGCTGCTAATAAACCCTTGCAATCTACTAATCCAATGAAATTAAGCTTTACAAATGAATTCAACAAGATACTTTTTAACTTTGGCTCAATCACCTTTGCTCTCAAGCTATCTACGCCGTCTCCGCCTTTCTTCGTGTTGCTGTTTCGTGTACGTTCCACCATCGTCCATCTCCACTGTCATCGCAGAACCATTTGTCTGGGTCAAGGAGTATTTTTATGGAGTTTGCATGTTCTCCTCGTTTTTAGATAACTTTACCAAAAACATTCTTTGCGTACGCCAATACTCTCAACAAGGTATTCCTGCATCTACCTCAAGGAATAAGTCCATGTAGGTGCCACTCTGCTCTGCTCACGACCTCTGACCGGTCACAGAGGACATCAACGCGCACCTCAAAAACCTGAAACATTCCGAATGGTAACTTTATTAACACTGATAACACATAATGGGCGCGTTTAGCTTTAGTTGGCTTTAATCCTCTCAGGTATGGGCCGAGAGTTCCCATGGCCCGCGCTAACCTCCCAAACATCAGCGGATTACGCAGGTTTCTGATGGATTAAACATCAGGAATGACTGCTCACTTTTAGGGCCTTTAAACTCAAACGGATCAGGACAAACACCGCACAGACGTGGTCACATGACGCAGTGGGACCCCTGGGAAAGGCGATCCGTGTCCCCTCTCACCATAAAGAGTCTGCGTAAGGAGGGCTGGAGAATATATCATGATTTAAGGACTGTAGAACACATGCGAGAGGAGCTAACTTAAATCTAATACGGTTGGATTGATGGCATGCTGGGATGTGCGATCTGTGATGGACGCCGTTTCATACGTTTACATGGATACTTAGGGTGTCCATGTTTTTTCACGGCGTCGTTTATATACTGGCATATGTGTAGTACAGTATTTTCTAGAGTATAAGTCGCACCAGCCAAAAAAAGGCATAATAATGGAGTCCAAACTATGAAAAAAAGTGTGACATATAGTCCGGATAATACTGTATATAAGAAGCTGGAGTGTGTAACTGTGTATATGCTACGTGTGTGTATGTATGTAGCTGAAAAATAAATGTAATTAAATCTTTTTTGCTGTTTTTCAAAATAAGAGTGCGATAAAACGCTTGGATTCATTGGTTCTGGGCGTGCGACGGTATTGAAATTTTGTTTTGCAATAAACGATTATATCACGAAAACGATTAAAGTTGCTGACACTTTAAAAATGTTATGAATACGGACAATTACAACTTAAATGTTATGAATACAGTCCATGTTTAAACAACTTTTATATAATTGTACTTTGTTATCAGTAAAAACAACTACGATCTAGCGGAGAACTTTGTGGATAAACGGGGCCGTCGACGGAAATTTAGAGGCACAGATCAAAAAGTCTGACACTTCTGAGACCCTAAAACCCTGGAGTCTGGGACAACAGACCCTTTTTGGCCCTTTTCTTTGTTGGCGATTCTCACGATTATAAAAAAATGTCCCATGAACGATTATTGTGTTCCCTTTTTATCACAATAAACGATATTATTGTTTATCATCCCATCCCTAATTGGTTTATTAAAACTCCTGTCCTAATGGTTTTGTCCTATAGTTACTGCTGCTTCAAATTACTTACTACTACTACTACTATTACTTATTGTACTGTTCATCATTTAAGTACGATAGTAACATATGCACGAGCTCGAAACTTAAATCTAATATGGCTGGACTGATAGCACGCGATAAACACATTGCGATAAAACATTTGGATTCATGGGTTTATTGAAACTAACCAAATCATAATTACTCAAATACTGAAGAAGTAAATTGAAAAAATGCTCCCAGTTCTGCTTGTACTGTTCATTTCATGATTTAAGTACTGTGAAATAAATTTATACTTAGAAATATCATCATTTTACGCTTACAACTTACGAATTTTACATGTACAAATCTGAAAATTACAGTCTCAAAAAAAGTTAAATAAATAAAATTGCCAGTGTACAAATCAACATTAGTAGTAGAAGTAGTAGTAGTAGTAGTAGTAGTAATAGTAGTAGTAGCAGTAGTAGTAGTAGTAGCAGTAGCAGTAGCAGTAGTAGTAGTAGTAGTAGTAGCAGCAGTAGTAGCAGTAGCAGTAGTAGCAGTAGTAGTAGCAGTAGCAGTAGTAGTAGCAGTAGCAGTAGTAGTAGCAGTAGTAGTAGCAGTAGTAGTAGTAGCAGCAGTAGTAGCAGTAGCAGTAGTAGCAGTAGCAGTAGCAGTAGCAGTAGTAGTAGTAGCAGTAGTATATGGTTCCTTCAAAATAAAATAACTCAAATATTGAATGACTCTACTTGCCTATATTTTTTTCTACTTTTACTACTATTACTGCTACTACTTTTTGGGGACTATAAAAACTACTACGTATGCATTTAATAAAGTAAAACTAAATAATTAAAACATATTAAACGTACAGCAAAAAGCCCGATGGCATTAGGTTAATTTCACGAGTAAAAGTGAATCCAACCATTTCTATACATTTTAATTCATTTCACTTATATTGCATTAGGGGTTTTTAAATACGACTGACCATTTCATTATCAGTATTTTAAATAGACTTTCCATTTTCTATATAAAACCGTCCAGCCCCAGTACCACAATATATAGACCCATCAATGCCCATTCAACATTCAGACCTACGAACGACGTACACTTGAGCGGATTTGCCCGTGAACGCATCAACGTCGCACTTTTTTTTTCTTTTTTTTTTTTGAGAAAGATAATCACTGTGAAATAAATTAAACCTATTAACGGGGACGTATGCTCCAGGTGAAGGAAGAAATTAATTTGGCCCAAGTATAGAGCCCCCCCAGACCCCACGCGCGACAGCCCGCCTCCAACCTCCAACTAATTATCACGCTCCACTTTGAGATATAATAAGCAAAGTGCCTAATAGATTGGGATTCACCCTTTTGCATTCATTTGACCATTTAACATCTCACACATGCTAGCTCTTAATGTCATTTCACGATTCAAAACGCGGCAAAAGAATTATACATTTCAAGCGGATTTTGAATGTACAAGATATTACCGTCGCCGGAATATTATTAATATATAACGTTTTTCTTCGGGATTACGATACAGATTACCAGTCGAGTCTTGTATTTTTAATTTTGGAGGTTTAATTTTTAAAGGGAATTATGGAAAAGGCCCCCGAGTGATGGCGACAACACAACACGGCGATGTTTATCTAGTGAGACATTTGTTCCAATTATAACAACACGCGCAAATGCAAGTATTGTCTCAGATCAAACACGGAATTTCAATTTTTTCCGATGTATACGCGATTACCACTGGAGGCGAGAAAAAGGAGCAGCTAAAAGTCATAAAATGCATTGTGTTCATTAATCCCAGCGCAGTGTAAGTGAAGTATATGATAAATACTTACAAAAACGCCTTAAGAAAGTGTTTTGCAATTTATATTTTTGCCGCTGATTTTTGAAGTTGCTAATTTTATTTATGTATTCTCAAAAAAAAATCGTGAACTTTTTTTCTGTGATATGCGACTCCGGTGCCCAAAGACAAAACAGGTTTAATTATGGCTGTTGTTCATCATTTTTGCGTCAACAGTGAAGCCACATTGTAAAGAAACTCCTCGACATTCAGTTAATTTGTACTTTTGCTGAATATGCTGAACTATAAGAGCAGAGGCAGTAGTAGTAGTAGTAGTAGTAGTAGTAGTAGTAGTAGTAGTAGTAGTAGTAGTAGTAGTAGTAGTAGTTGTGTAACGTAAAACACCTACTGTTTTTGTAACTATTTATGTGCTGTTGTTAACGTAATTGCTTTTTATATGTGACACTTGGTTGCTATGGCGACAAGTTCTATCGCTCAGTTACTGGTCAGTTCTAGGGTCTGGCGCTAGCGAGGTGAGACTGATGTTATTTTTTTGGTCTTGTTTTGGCGTTGGTTTCGGCCTCTACTTTCGGCCTTCGCGCTCAGAAAATAAACCAGAAGAAGATTGGCTCACATCAGAATGCTACAGTTTTGTAATAAATTTTCAAGGGCTTTGACTCAAGTTTTTATGTTGAAAACTTGTTTTTTTGGATCCTGTTATTTTTTCCTAGGCTTATATCATACACTGAGCAAAACGACTTAATTTTATTTTGAAAATCTGAATCAGTTTTAACAGCACATTTCACAAACTACCAAGTGACTTCGGGGATGAGGTGCAACTAAAACAACGTTATGACACTGGTAAATACAAACTATGATGAAATTAAAATTAAAAACAGATCTTTAAAAATTTTGAAAAATACTTATATAAATACTAAATATACAGTACGCTCAGAATAACTGCAAATTATAGTTCAATTAATTTGTTTAGTTGTAGGCCTAGTAGTTGTAGTTTTATATAAATATTTCAAATAATAAGCTTTTAAAACAGCAAGAGTTAGGAATATTCACTGTAATATTTTGTAATTAATTCTGAAATCTGGAGAATTGATATAAAAATGTTGGAAGGTGATGTAGGTTTGCTGGTTTCCTAAGGTTTGGTCCCCGTTCCTTTGGTGTTTTGTGGCTGCGGCGGAGACGTCATTGAGGGTCTATTAAAACAGCATGTGTCCCGTCCAGCACAGGGAGGATCACGCTCAACTTTTAACCCCAAAGAACTGCATCAACGGGAGTACAAAAGTGTCTAAAATGTCTCAAAAAAATACACTCATTAAAGGAGTTGTTTGGTTTAACACTGCCGAGAGTAAAAGTTTGAAAAGATTAAATTAAAGCTGATTTTATAACTGTGAAAAGGGGATTGATTTAAGTAGCTTGTAGCATATGTAGCTTTAACTATAGAGTTTGTCACGATGTTTTACACATTTGAAATACAATTAAATACACGAGATCAGCGTCAGAAAGTCTAGATTTTACTTCTGTGCAGATCAAATCGAATGGTGAATGGTGTTTCAATCTCGATTTTGATACTAAGGAATAGACTCGATACCGATTCCCAATACGACAATGATAATAATGATAGAAACATAATGATTTTCCACATTAAATGGTAGTATTTTCTTTTTTATTCCCATGTGGTCTTATATCTGTGTAATCCCTCAGTCGTCCAGTAGGTCCCATAGTGGTCCATGGTTGTATACTAGTAATAATATCGTTTATCGTGATAAAAAGGGTCGACCATAATCGTTTCATATAATCGTGATAATGGACAACAAAGATAATCACCATTATATCACCAGAATGTGCAGAAAAAAGCAGATACTAGTCTATTCTATCAGGTCTTGCACGTTTTCTGATGGATCATTCTAAAGATATTCAGGAAAGGTTCATTTTCTGTTGTGTAAATGTGACTTTAATATCGATACTTGATATTAAACTTAAAAGAGTATCTAGTTTCGATATTAGGTTTAATATTGCCTAGTATCTGATTTATTTTTTATTTTTTTTTACTTTTGACAACCTTCTCCCATACATTGACTGGTTTAGCTAACGTTTTATCAGTGTTTTTGATTCAAATAAAAGTAGTAAAAATGCGATGCTACCGTTGCTACACCGCGAGGCTTGTTCTGCTCGTGCGACTTCATACTCGAGACATTTTCTTATTCAAATTTGAGATGCGTATCAGCCTAACCTGTATTAAGATGTCATCTGTTCTGCGACCGGCGCTAACTGGAATTAGCCACTTGCTTATTTTCAGTGCTTTTCAATACGCACGCCATGGCCCCAATTCAATTAGATCCACCACAGCCTTTAGCCACGTCTTTTAATATGGAGAGATTGTGATCAGGTAGATGGAAACAGTGATTTTCTTTAGCTACGCAAACAATCGGGGCCGCACACGCACAAGGCCGAGAGACTGGGGCCGCACACGCACAAGGCCGAGAGACTGGCATATTCCCTTAAAAAACACGTTGGACTGTCACACTCTGATCCCAATCTAGACAAGGCAAATGTGATAAAGTCGCCCGGCAACTGCACCAATCAATACAAGTCATTTATTTACCTCAGAGGAACGGTCCTGCTATATGTCTTTAGAGAGAGAGGGAGGAGGGGGAGAGGAGAGAGGGGGGGGGGGGGGAGAGGAGAGACAGAGAGGGAGGAGGGGGAGAGGAGAGAGAGGGAGGAGGGGGAGAGGAGAGAGGGAGAGGGAGGAGGGGGAGAGGAGAGAGGGAGAGGGAGGAGGGGGAGAGGAGAGAGGGAGAGGGAGGAGGGGGAGAGGAGAGAGGGAGAGGGAGGAGGGGGAGAGGAGAGAGAGAGAGGGAGGAGGGGGAGAGGAGAAAGAGGGAGGGAGGAGGGGGAGAGGAGAGAGAGGGAGGGGGGGAGGAGAGAGAGAGAGGGAGGAGGGGGAGAGGAGAAAGAGGGAGGGAGGAGGGGGAGAGGAGAGAGAGGGAGGGGGGGAGGAGAGAGAGAGAGGGAGGAGGGGGAGAGAAGAGAGAGGGGGAGTGGAGAAAGAGGGAGGGCGGAGGGGGAGAGGAGAGAGAGGGAGGGGGGGCGGAGAGAGAGAGAGGGAGGAGGGGGAGAGGCGAGAGAGCGCGAGTGAGGATGGGGAGAGGAGAGAGGGAGGAGGGGGAGAGGGAGGGAGGAGGGGGAGAGGAGAGAGAGAGAGAGGGAGGACGGGGAGAGGAGAGAGGGAGGAGGGGGAGAGAGAGGGAAGGGGGGAAAGAGGAGAGAGAGAGAGGGAGGAGGGGAAGTGAGGAGAGACAGAGAGGGAGGAGGGGAAGTGAGGAGAGAGAGAGAGGGAGGAGGGGGAGAGAGAGAGGAGGGGGAGAGAGGAGAGAGGGAGAGAGAAGAGAGACAGAGAGGGAGGAGGGGGAGAGAGAGAGGAGGGGGAGAGAGAGAGGAGGGGGAGAGAGGAGAGAGGGAGGAGGGGGAGAGAGGCAAGAGGGGTGGGGGAGAGAGGAGGGGGAGAGATGAGCGAGAGAGAGGGGGAGAGAGAGGGAAGAGTGGGAGAGAGGAGAGACAGAGAGGCAAGAGGGGGAGAGAGGAGAGAGAGAGAGGGAGGGGGGGAAGTGAGGAGAGACAGAGAGGGAGGAGGTGGAGAGAGGAGAAAGAGGGAGGAGGGGAAGAGGGAGGGGGTGAGAGACAGAGAGAGAGGAGAAGGGGAGCGGATGAGAGGAGAGAGGGAGGGGGTGAGAGACAGGGAGAGAAAGAGGAGAAGGGGAGCGGGTGAGAAGAAAGGGAAGAGGGATTGGGGAAGAGAGGAGAAAGAGAGAGGGGGGTGAGAGACAATGAGAGAGGAGAAGGGGAGCTGGTGACAGGAGAGAGGGAGGGGGTGAGAGATAGGGAGAGAGAGGGGAGAAGGGGAGCGAGTGAGAAGAGAGAGAGGGAGGGGGGAGACACAGAGAAAAGAGGAGGGAGAGAGCGAGAGGAGAAAGGGAGTGGGTGAGAGGAGGAAGAGGGTAGAAAAGAGAGGAGACAGGGGTGAGAGGTAGAGAGAGGAGAGGAAAGGGGGATGAGGAGAGAAGGGGAGTGGGTGAGAGGAGAGAGAACGGGAGAGAGAGAGATTTGGCAAGCCTCAGTGAGTGGTTTGCAAATTAATCTAGCAGTCTCCAAATGTAGTCGGCCATTTTTGAGTTCATAAAACGAAAGGAGGAGGTTGGGAGACCGAGTTTTTAGGCAAAGAGCCAAGACCAAAACCACTGCTGCTGACTTCAGAGAGAGAGAGACAGGGAAGGAGGGAGAGAAGAGGAGACAGGGAGGGAGAAAGAAAGAAAGAGAAAAGGTGAGAGACAGAGGGAAAAGGAGGGAGCAAAGAGGTGAGGGAGCGAAAGAGGTTGAGATGAAGGTAGGAAAGAAGAGGTGAGAGAGAGACAGAGAGAGGGAGGTGGGAGAAAGAGAGAGGGAGGGAGAGAAAGAGAGGGAAGATGAGAGAGAGTACTTAGGAGAAAGAGAGAAAAGGCTGGGCAAAGAGGTGAGGGAGAGAAAGAGGTTGTGATGAAGGTAGGAAAGAAGAGGTGAGAGAGAGCGAGGGAGAAAGGTGGGAGAAAGATAGAGGGAGTGAGAGAGAAGATGGGAGAAAGAGAAAAGGCTGGGGCAAAGAGGTGAGGGGGAGAGGAAAGAAGAGGACAGAGAGAAAGTAAGTAAGAGAGAGGAGAGACAGCAAAGTTGAGGGAGAAGGGAGCAAGGGAGAGAGGAGGGAGGGAGAGAAAAGAGAGGGAACTGAAGAGAAGGTAGGAGTGAAAGAGAAAAGGGGCAGCGAGAGGGGGGGGGGTTAGAAGAGGAGAGGACGTCATCTCTGGCCCGTTACTGCGGTGGGATCTCCCAAAACGCCATTAAAAGATGAAACAGAAAAGCTTAAACTTCTTTCCTCCTTCTCGCTCAGACCATCCGCGGAAATGTGCTCATGAAACTGAAACCGTAATCCACTTTCTGCTCCAGATCCACACACACGACTTTAAAACACTTCCACACACTTTCCCTCCTCTTTACAAACCTTTCTGGGTCTTTTCTTTGGTCTGTGCACATCTGTATTATGTTTTTAAAGGTGCACTATGTGACTTTTCTTGCTCGTCTCCATGGAGATGCCATTGATTCTCTTGGAATGTTACGCTGTGGTGTTAAGTGTAGCTATCTCAGTGGAGAGAAGCAAGTGCAAGCCGCCAGGTCGGGTTACAGGTGAGATCTGTGAAGAGGCGAGCCCAATGATAACGAGTGTAATTCAGTAAATGAAACATAGAAAGGATGGTTTTAATGCCATACTGTGGGAAATTCCAGACAACGCAATAACTGTATGGGTGCTGTACTTAAGTAAAGTACAAATACCTAAAATTCAAAGTCATTCTTAAAGCAAATACTTTTTACTTTTAGTTTTATTATAGTTTGAGAGTGAGGGTTTATTTTTAACACATCCATAATTTAAACAAACAAAAATATACAAATAAAAACAGCTAGAAAAAACAACCACGATCAACTGTTTCTGTTGAACAAAATTCAGCACAAATCTGTATCATACTTTTACTTAAGTAGAGTTTTTCATGTGATACTTTTACTTGAGTTTTGTTTTGTTTTTTTGCTCCCATATCTGTACTTTTACTTAAGTAACAACATCATTGAGTATTTCTTGCATCACTGATAAAAACTGAGAAGAAGAGAGAGAGGGACAAAGAGAAATAAAGAAAGAATGAAACAGAGAGACGGGGAGAGATAGAAAGAGAGACAGACAGACAGAGAGATAGAGGCAGAGAGAGAGAGACAGAGATAGAGGTAGAGCAGAGAGAAAGAGATAGAGACAGAGCAGAAACATAGAAACAGAGAGAGAAAGACAGAGAGATAAAGACAGAGCAGAGCGATAGAGACAGGGAGAGAAACAGAAAGCGAGAAAGAGAGAGACACACAGAGAGGAGAGAGACAGAGATAGAGGCAGAGCAGAAAGATAGAAACAGAGAGAGAGAAAGACAGAGATAAAGACAGAGCAGAGCGATAGAGACAGGGAGAGAAACAGAAAGCGAGAAAGAGACAGAGACAGAGTGAGACAGAGACAGAGTGAGACAGAGACAGAGTGAGACAGAGACAGAGTGAGACATAAATAGTTGATATTTTCCCGTGTACAGCCTAAACTCGGGCATCTGCTCGTGTGCGTTCTGTCTCCTCTGACCCAGCGACAAGAGGCCTGCCGCTCCACAGCTCTTCACTCTCCCTCAATGAAATAAAAGGCTCTCAGCTCCTCCGGGTGCTCCTGAACGCCTGCATGCTTTATACACACACACATACACACACCCCTACACGCACACACCCGCACACACACACGCGATGGATCGGGTTGGGTTTTCTGTACTTTTTGGGGACATCACATTGACTTGAATTCATTTCTTGGCGACTGATCCAAACCAGACCTAGTTAGAAACCAGTGGAGAGTTTTGTTACGACAACTAGCATGGTAACAGCGCACTTCCTGATTCTCGGACAGTAAATTGCCTTCTAATTAGATACAGACAGTGGACTTCTTCTGACCTCACCTATTCATACAATACAAATATAAGTACAGGGGAATACAAAGCCTTTACCAAACCTTAACGTAAACCTTAAAGAGGGATTTTTTTGGAAGCTCTGGAAGTTTTTGGAGCTTTCTACCATGTTATAACGTTGTCCCCTCGTCAAAAACATATCTGAAGTGGTTTTATATGTCATCCATGAGTAATCTAGTGATCTCTCCCAGGCCATATCAAAACCCTTCTTACGATTAGCTGTAAGATTCTGTCCAAAGCTCCGCCCCTAAGCCAACATCACCCACGCTCGCACACGACAATTCTCCATAAATACACAAAAGCATGACACAAAACAATACACTACAACTTCACAAACCTGGTGCGATGTGCAGTAGTTTCATTAACGCTGGACCAGGAACTAAACCAGGACTAAATCAAGACCTAACCAGGACTAAACCAAGACTTGACCAGGACTAACCCGGGACAAAACCAGGACCAAACAAGGACAAATGTGAACGCTCCCTAAATGTGTACACAGATTTTAGTCCCCACAGTGTGACAAAAACACACCCACCCTTTTCCAGGCTCGTCTGTACTTCATGAATATTCAAATGTGGGCTGATTTATGCGTCCTCGCGGGGGAGCAGCGATCGGAGCACCAAGCCGGCACGCGGGTCAGCTCATTGGTAATTCAGTGCTCCGTTTATGGACGAGGCTGTGTGGATGGGAGAGGGAGGGCGCCGTGTTGGGCATGTTTGGGGCGGTAGATCTGAACAGCTGTAAGTTAGCGAGGTCGCTAACAGGCTAATAATAGTCATTTATTACAGCAATTGGTTGTTTTCTATTTGTGGTTGGTGTAAAGTATATGGGGATTTAGAGGTTGGTGTTTGGGTTTATCATCTGCTTTGTGATATTCAGACACCTTTTGATTTGGTCCCGGTTTAATCCTGGTTTGGTACAAATTTTGACTGATAAGGCGGAACAATTACAGTATTTTTCTATGTAACTTTTCAGGTAGACCAGGGGTGTCCAATCTTTTTTCACTGAGGGCCACAAACTGAAACATATTTGAAGCAGAGGGCCACAAACCAGTGTCGATACAGAGAGTCAAATGGTGCATTTAACACAGGTTTGACAGACATTTTACCGTTAATAAGACTTGGAAGATTATTTTGTCACAATGCAATGTGATGTTACCCAAGTTATATAGGTAGAATCTCTTCAGTTTGGAGTAAAAAATACTTCCTGATCAATTGGGTCAGTTTAGGAGGAGGCATGAGGGCCAACAAAAATTGGTCTGAGGGCCGCATTTGGCCCCTGGGCCATAGTTTGGACAGCTCTGAGGAAGACGGTCGGTTACTTGGTTGTCTCCATAGAAATGCTATTGTCTTGTCTGCTCCATTATATGACATTAAACTTCTCTATCACCATGGAAACAACAAAGTTAAATAACACCAGGCCTAGTTACAGGTCAGATCTGTGGACAGGTGACACTGCTCAGAGTAAGATTACATGTTTTCAAGGTATTTTTAGGATACAGAAACACCAATAATTGAATACATGAATAGTTTAAAGCCACGCAAGGTAAAGTGGGAATAGTGGCATAGTGGTCGGCCTTCTACCTTTCACCATAAAGGTTGTGGGTTTGATTCCTGGCCTGCATGTTGCATTTATGGGTGTGTTCTCAGTGACCCTGGTGTCAGCCCAATTTTATTCTGCTGTATAGGCTTAAATGAGTCCTTTTTCAGTTCTGCCTTAGCTCTGGTCTAGTCCAGGTTTCGATCCGGGTTAAGTCCTAGTTAAGTCCCAACTTTTATGTAGCGTTTGCAAGTGTGAAGTGGAGTTTGCGTGTTATTCCCGTGTGTTTCTAAGTTTTCTCAATGACTTTTAAGGTTACATAAAATACAGCGTCCTAAATGTTCCATAAGTTAACGTGTTTTCAGTGAGATGTGTGAAAAGGTGCAGTGTCCCTTTAACCGGAGCGTGACTAAGTGAGTGTTGGTCTTTGTCACATGTTGCTCCGCCCTCGCCCCTAAACAACAGATTTGGGTTGAACTGGACAGCTGCAGGGCCCCTCCCTCTCAGACCCCCGTGTGCCCCCAACCAAGGGAGGAGGCGGCTGTTTACCACCAGCTCTGGACCGGGGACAGAGTTTAAGTCGTGAATCGGAAAATATGTGTTTGAAATGGGAACAAATGTAAGTTTTATAAAGAGTTAACATTTTACTTGGGCTATTAGAGCACTTTATAATAACTACGCTTTAATTGGCCCAAGACTTAAAAGCGCTCTACCAGATTTTTTCCATGTATCTGACGTCCGTGTAATCCCTCAGTCATCCAGGTCTGATACATAGTAAAAGCCAAAAGTTAAATGTGTCAACTGGACAAAAAATTGTACAACTTTTTCTACAACTTTTTGTCCCGCTGACACATTTAACTTTGGCTTTTACTATGTATTTGAGCAACTTTAGCCTTTCCCCAGTACAAACACATTCCCTGAGCGGATCGTCTCTTACAAAGGCTTTTACTGTCCGATGATCAGGAAGTGCACTGTTAGCATGCTAGTTGTTGTTAGCGCAAAACGTGACGAAACAAAACTCCGTTCTCGTCTCTAAAAGCGGTGAGAAGAGCTTATAAACTCATCGTGGTGAATAATCAGGATGTTCGGAAAGCATAAGGTAAGTGAGGAATGACTTTGGACCAACGGCAAACTGTTTATTTCTGTTAAATAAAAATGAAATCAGAAAAAAATGTGTCCAAATATGTTACGTGGCTGTCGTCTCTCACGTAACAACAGAATAACTTTGTATAATTAAAAGTTCAAACATTATGAGACTTTTTGGGTCAACTACGACCTGTAAATATTCAAATTACACCGATTTATACGTCCAACCTGGATATCAGATGAACCGATTTTTGGAAGCCGATCCGATTCCGGTGTTGGCTTGGCGTTGTACTAATTTTAAGTGGGGTGGAATTTAATACGTTTTCTTTTTCCCACTCCTTTTCGAGATGAAATATGAACAAATTTGGTGAAATGTGCTTTAAGTGTACCTGATACATGTGCTCGAAATAAATAAATAACCTTTAATTTTGGAATTTCACTTAAATTGTCAAGATCCGGACGGAGTTATTAGCTTTAAACCACTGTCTCATTATTAGCATGCGGTGAAATTTCAGTCAGATTGCATTCAAAACAACACAAACAGCAGCACATCACTATGTCGTAACGCTGTGTAATGAACATCTAGCGCTTTATACTTCTCCCAATCCTTGTATTCATGCAGCTGTATCCTCGTCGTAAATACACTCTAGACGGGGCGCGCGCTAATAACACAACAAGTGCCTTTTGAGTGAGAAAAATAAAAGCACATAATCACATTTCAGCGGATTGCGACACCAAACGCTGAAACCGCGCGTTCCCAGTGGAGCGTCTAAAAGGCTTACTGCCATTTTGAATACACAGCATAATAGCTAGCATAATCGCACTACAAGCTCGTGTTTGTTTGTACATAAGACGAGCATGTGTGAAACAGCGACCGCGACTGTCAACCATATGTCTGCTGCATGCCTATAAAACTCCTCCGCTTCCTTATAGCGCACGCGGCCAGGCGCAGGAACAGGAAAAGGGGAGGGAGGAAGGAAAAAAAAAAAAAAACACAAAAAAACCGCATGCACTTGATTAGGAAAGTAAACACAAGTGGTGTCTGAAGTGGCTAATTAGCTGCTAATTACTCCCCGCTCGTTACTAATGCAAATGAGATTACGCTGCTTAACTTCCTCGTGTCCACAACGCCGCTGTTAATTGAGGCCTTTTGAAATTAAATTACCCGCTAATTAGCATATCAAAACCATTAATTCTGCGCGCGAAGGGGAGGGGATGGAGGGAGGGTGGGAGGAGGGAAAAAAACAACAACAAATGCCAAGTTTTGCTAATGAGTTTTGCTAATTGAATATGTAGGCGCGGTGCGATGCGGCGCGGTGCCAGGAATACCTTTTGAGCCGATAGGAGCGAAAGCATCAGAAGAGAGAGATAATGAAAGAGAAGAGGGGTTTGGGCGAGGTTTCATGGTTAAAAAAAAGGCCAAAAAAACCGCGACGATGTTGTTTTAGAAGTATCTGATGAGGAGAGGGGAACGTGTGGGTTGAACGAGCAGGTAGAGGAATCCGGGTTGCCAAGTTTGATTGTGTAACTGGAATCGCTAGCTAATTGAAACAAAGAGGAACCAATTGAGCGTAATTGCGGGTAACGTACCTGATTAGCGTCGCGTGTTTACAGTTTAGCAACAACAAATGCTAAGTGTTGTTAATGAGTTTCGCTAATTGGATAAAAGGACGGCGAAATGTGCGATGCGGTGCCAGGATTTTAAGCCGATAGCAAAGATGCGATAATGAAAGTCAAGTGCAAGTGATACAAGCTAAAGCGGCAGGCTAGCTAATGGAAGTAAAGAGGGAGTAATTGAGCATGATTGAGGCTAATACAAATCATTATTGTTGCATGTTTACAGTTTAAATATACAGCATAAGGCTAAGCAAGAGCAATCGCTAACAAGATGATAGCAGGCAGGCTAACCAGGCAGGTAAAGGAACTTGTTTTGCTATCGACGTTTGATTATAAGGAAGTAACTGAGCTTAAAGGTCCTATATTACACAAAACTGACTCATGTGAGCTTTAAGCCGTGTTATAATGTTGTTTTCTCCTCACAAACAGACCTGGAGTTGTGTTTTGTTTCATTCGCACATGTCTGAGTAACCCTGGATTATTAGTTTGTCTAGATCTCCAAAGCTCAAAATGCTCTGTTCCACCTTGTGATGTCATGAAGTGGTAGTTTTCAAGTTAACAGCTACCGTTTGAGCTTTTTTCAGTACAGATCAGTTCAGTAGTTCAGTAGAGATTGGGAAATCCAGGGCTGAAATCATCCAAATGATTCTAGTGAAGGTGTATGGAGTTTAAAAATACAGTGGAGCACTTCCTGTATTACCACTTGATGACATCACAAGGTGGAACAGAGCAGAGTGATTTCAGTTTGGTAGAAGAACTTGAACTTTACGGTAGTGGACTAATAAGACAGTAGCGTAGGGTTAACAGGCAAATAGGGAAGTCAAGACCAACAACTTGAGACGCTTGCTAATTAATGTAAACAGGAAGTAATTGAGTTTGTTTGTGCAATTACATGTGGATAATGTCCCATGTTACTAGATTAAAGGTCCATATTACACTATTTTCTGATCTGTGTTATAATGTTGTTTCCTCATCACAAACAGACCTGGAGTTGTGGGTTTTTTTTGTTTCATTCACTCATGTTTAACACACAAACCCTGCATATTTAGGCTGAGTTCTTCTCTCAAACTGAAAACACTCTGTTCCACCTTGTGATGTCATGCGGTGATACAGGAAGTGCTCCACTGTGTTTTTAAACTCCACACACCTTCACTAGAATCATTTTGATCATTTCAGCCCTGGAATTGCCGCTTTCTACTGAACCAAAGGTAAAATGCAGCTGTTAACTTTGAAAACTACCACTTCATGACATCACAAGGTGGAACAGAGCATTTTGAACTTTACAAAGATATCTTTTTTTTGTTGTTTTTTTTTTGTTTCAGTAAAAAAAATAAAAACGTTTAGCTTCAGAAACTGGCGCCTTAACCTCAAATATGTAATTTTTGTCCGCTGAAAGGACTTTAAACCCCAAGATTAATCCGAGCATCAAAAGTTTGGATATTTCTTTCAATCTCCCGTCTGAAATTACGCCGTCTTCAAATTCTCGAACGTGAACGCAACCCATTAAAAAAGGATCAATGAAACACGGGGAAGTTGAGCACCACCATATAAAGCCCGCTCCACCTGCAGACCGGCCCTCCTTTGAGCGGGACTCGGGGAGCGGACTCATTACGAAGCCGCGGTCCCCCCCTGAAGTAGCGCGCTAGTGGAGGTTAGCGAGGTTAGCCTGTTCCCTTTGAAGTCCACGGCTCGGCGCGCGGGCTAAAGCTGTGGGACCTCCGGCAGGTTTCTCGCTCTAAAAGTCCCACCCCCTTGTTCTTTTATATAGCCCACCTCTTCACCTCCGTCACCCAATTAGGAAAACACACACATGCACGAGTTTAACCACCGCGGGCCTGGTTCACGCTAGGCTAAAATGAAAGAAAAGTGTCACAGTTTCGCTATTGTGCGCACATACAGGTAGATCGGCGTCGACGTGATTACGGACGGGGAGGAAGACGGAACCATTTTAATCTAGGCTGGGAAATAAAAGAATTGGAACATCTGAAGATCTTTTTTTTTGAACGCGAAATCGAATCGGAATAATGTAATACAGCTGATTTGCCTAAATATAACTGAGGTGATTGAAGTTCTATCCTAATAAGCTCCCCGACTTTTCATTCTCCATTTAAAAGCACATGAAGAGCACCATTGGTAAAACTGAGAGGTTGCCAGACAAAAAAACGAAATAAGCGCGGAAATGAGATGTAAAGATATTATAATTCCTTTAAGGCGATGCATAGAAAACTGCTGCTCGACAATATTTGGCCTAATTGGCGGCATTATCATATTAACCAGTTACCATTTGAGAGAGTTGATTAAAAAATTGATTATTCCTCTATTTCTTTTAGGACTTTCTTAATCAAAATCTAGCATCCTTGAAAAATTAATTTGAAGCTGGTTCTTATCAGTTAATTAAATCGGGTTGGAAGTCGGGGGTTTTTTTCGGTTGGGTTCAGACATGACGTTACAGCGGAGACGAAGGGGGGAACTTTTCACTGTCTCATCAAACATTCAAAACACAAGAAAAGCACTTCTTTGAAGGAGCGGCGGCGGCGACCACGCTGCTCTCTCACGGTAAATGGCGAGACACAACCGTGGAGCGTTTTTTTGTTCGTTAACATGGATTTGTTAATTTAATGGAGAGAGAGAGAGAAGGAAAGAGGGAGGGAGAGAATAGAAGATGAGGCAGGAGAGGTAAAGAGAGAGGAGTGGATGAAAAGGTCCTAAATGATCAACAAAAGAATTAAAAACTGTCAACTCAAAAACTGAATTTTAAAAACCCGAAGCAGCTGAAATGGAGTAACCAATCCCCGTGGAGACAAACAGGTGGTGAAATATTACAGAATAGGGCTTTAATTAAATATGCCAGATATTAAATGCTCATTGTTGTTGTTCGTTAACATGGATTTTTTTAATTTAACGGACAGAGAGAAGAGAGAAAAGAGGAGAACAGAAGACGTAAAGAAAGAGGAGTGTATTAGAAGGTCCTAAATGACCAACAAAAGAAAACAAAATGAGTGTAAAAACTGTTTCATAAATTAAAATACTACATTTTTTCCATGTAAATTTGGAGAAAGATTTTGCTCAGTCAATTTGCCGGTTGGTGGTTCAATTCCCACTGGAGCCATCGTGTCCTGGAGCAACAAATAAACCTTAAATACGATAACATGACTATGACTGATGTGGGCTGGGAGTTCATTGGCACAGAAAGGCAGCCAGGAGCAGCCAGTTGACCCAGGGCAGCTGTGGCCACAAGTAGCTTACCATATTTCGAGTGTGATGGATTGTGGGTAAAGAAATAGCGGTGAAAAGCATATATAGCGCTTTAAGATGTTTGTAAAGACCAGCTGAATAACATTATCTTCCACAAAGAGACAAGTCCAGTTAGACATCTTAATCTACCCTCCTCGCCTTGCTAATATCCTCTTCTTCCCTCTTTTCCAGCGTTCCCAGAGAACACACTTGAGAGGATGGCTTCACCTCTCCAAACTAGTTTTTCTATTTCGGTCAAAGGGAGGGAAGAGGAGCAGAATCAGCAGACTAATTATAAAACCTGTGCCCCTGGGAGAGGAAAAGCCCAGTCTCTTCGATCGGCGTTTGGTTTGAGATGCTTTTTGGTTCTTGGGCGAGCAGTGAACCAAAACCAGGACTGATACAAGCTCCGCTCCTCTGTCTGTTCCACTGCTCTTCCTCCTCCTCCTCCTCTTCTCCCGGGGGTCTCAGAGGGAGGAAGGAGGGGAGTTAAAGAGGTGTAGAGAGAGACGAGGCTGATGGGATAATGGAGTGAATGATAGGGAAGAAGCTACAGTGAAATGGGCTGGTCAGTGTCAATGTAAAGACGTCTGTGTAATCCCAAACTCGTCCAGTAGGGCCCATAGCGGGAAAAGGCGGAATTCTGTCAACTCTACACATGTTTAGAGATTGAATACGTTTCGCAGCTCATCTGGTTGTGTTAGCTTCAGCGCAGTTAGCTTTTTCCTTTTGATATTTAAGCCAGTCCTTTACCAGAGCCCTGTCAGAACTGAAGAAGCTACTCGATCGAGCGCTGGAACGTATTCACGCCAAAAACGTTTGTTCAGCTGACAGAATTCGAGCTTGTCCGTTTTAAAAAATTCAAACTATGTAAGTGAATTGAATGGACAGAGAGCGAACCAAAAGTGTATAAACATTCAATTTAAACATAATAGAAACGTAAAAGAGGTGACTTCAATTTTAAAGCGTATTCATCTTCAATACATTAAGGATAAGTACATTTGAGGTAACTTTTGAATACCAGTACTCAATTGTGTTACTTAAGTAAAAGTACCAATACCAGAGCAGAGAAATACTCAACTAAAAGTAAAAGTATCACGTGAAAAAATCCACTTGTATAAAAGTATTTAAGTCCCAGTTTTATAATGTACTTAAAGAGTAGAAAGTAAAAGTATTTTGCAGCAGTTTTGAGATGTAACAAAACTTCAAATGTAGTGATTTTGATGCTCAAATTATGAACGTGTTAAAAATAAACCCTCAGACTTTTCAGCAGGTCTCAGGCTATAATACAAAATACTTTTACTTTTCGGTCCTGTTTAAAAATGTAGTGGAGTGGAAAGTACAGATACTGCTCTCAAATGTAGTGAAGTAAAAAGTATGCAGAATTCCACCAATTTTGATTACAACTTAGGGGCCGGTCTAGATCCAGTTTATTTTGCCAAGAAAAAGAACCATTAGCCAACTATGCTAACATTTGGAGATTAAAAAATTAGCTAAACAGGCAAAATTTTGAATCCTATAACCAAATTTTCTGTTTGGACGCATGTCTGTCCACGTATTCTGAACATAAATTGTACTGCACACATTCATTTTAACAATAGATTTACAAATTTACACAGCGACCTCACCTTGTTCGGCTTATTTAATCTCCACTCCTACATATTCCATATCCCTACATCACCTCCTCCTCTTCTCTCCTCCTCCTCTTCTTCTTCTCTCCTTGTCATTCTGCAAACGAACTGCCTCACTGGGAGCCGCTGAATTCTCAAAGCCACAATTACCGCAAAGAACTATCAATTTCCCTTCAATTAACCCTGTGGGGAGAAGCAGGGAGCGAGCGGCAGCCGAGGGGGAAGACGCATTCAAATTTGGGACATCACACAAGCACCTCCATCTACCAACCCACCCCCTCACGCGGCGTTCATTTAGCCCAGGGGTGAAGCCTTGTGCTGGGGGTAGAGATGGCAGGAGAACACCCCTTCCCCCTCCTCCCGCCCCGACCCTCCTCCTCTGGGTGAACATGACCCAGGCAGCCGCGGGTCAGATAAGTTACTATTCGTCGCTATAGGCCCCTCTTCATTACCAGCGGAGAGGATGGAGAGAGTATGCAAATAGAGAAAGGAGGGAGGTGAAGGAGAGAGGGAGGTGGAGCGTGGCTGAATGACTGACAGTCCCATGCCTGGATAAATGGACAGATATATAGGTATGTACATAGAACTGTTCCACACTTACGCCTATGATCAAGCCGAACGAAGACAAGTGAACAGTGGTGGCGAGCGGTCCACCAGATATGGAGCTTTAATTACTGTATTTTCTGGACTATAAATCGCATAGTTTGGCCGGGGGTGCGACTTATATGTGGAATATAAGTCGCATCTGAGCATATAATTTCACATCTTTATTATGGTCACACCGACAACCTGACAACCCCATTTTTTTCTTTATTATTATTCATTTTTTGATGTAAACTCCAGAGCGACTTATAGTCCAGAAAATATGTTGAATAAGCAAATGGACGTGAGCAGGTACATTTGAAAGGTTTGAAACTCGTACGTCAACATTTCATATTTGAAAAGTTTCCATGTATTATTACTACAGACTGTATAAAGAAGTGGATGTCGCCCATAGCGTTCGGCTCCGGTCAAATGAAGCTCATCAAGGCTAGAGCAGTTATAGAGCTCAGTTCCATATTCGCGAGTATCATAGCAACCAAAGAGCCAATCCAGAGCGAGGCTGTTGTAGGTAACGCCCTTTCCCACCCGCACCACCGGTTTAGCAGGGAGCGGGCGCTTAGCAACGCTGTCAATCAAACCTGTTGCTAATGGAAAGAAGGCGCCTGATTTGTCTGTTATTAGTGTTTATATCTTGATTTACAGACACAATAGCAAAATAAAACCCCATGGATCATGTAGAGCGGGTTAATACAAACATTTTAAGACCAAAATGACGAGTTTGACAGCAGCAGTTACAGAGAGAGGGGCCACAGTTTTTCAATAGAAAGTGAATTGGAGCCAGAGTCGATGGAGCCAAAAGCGCACCCATGATCACTTCTTATTTGGAACACAGCGGCTAGCAAGTTAGCTATTTCCATTTATATATACAGTCTCTATAATTATTACTAAACGTATTTATTATAAAAACACGATTCTTTCGTTTTTGTCATCTTTTTCGGATATATATATATAAAAGAGTTTTTTGTGGTGTCTGGACTTTAGTTTGCTCGGCCTTATAGCTGTGATGGCACGCTCTCATTCTCTCACTCTGTCTCTCCTCTGTCTCTCCTCCCCCCTTTCCTCCACCCCCACCCCCACCCCCTTGGGACCCTAACCCAACCCAGCCGCGAGCAAACTTTTTCAGGCAAACTTTCTCAGTAAGCCCCCTGGAAGCTGAATCGGAGCATGACACGACCGGGCAATGCAAGTGTGTTTTTCTTTAGCGAACTTTCCCTCTTGTCTTTTGTCCTCTCTGGCCTGCCCTTTAGACAATGGTATCCCACGGTGAGTAACGCTGTAATTAAGCCCCTTCAGTTGCATGTGGCAGATTTGACCTTTCTACAGGAGCAAGTGGACAATCAAACCTGCAACGTGATGAAGTGGGCCCAAATTTTGATATGATTTTTGGCTTTTGGTGATTGCAAAGAATTAAGAGTGATTTGGACTTTGGAGGTTAGAAAAGGGGTTTAAAACGACTCATTTTGTGACATGTAGGAGTGATTCGGGAGTGTTTTTTCTTCAGATACATTGCTGCATACATCCTATTAACAGGTAATTTGCAAACTTTTTATTATGTATAACAGAATGTCTAAAGATTTAGCATTTCTAATCCGATATTTTATTAAGAATGATTCAGGTAACCATTTAAAGGTCCTATATTACACAAAATGGACTCTTATGAGCTTTAAGTCGTGTTATAATGCTGTTAAATCATCAAAAACATACCTGGAGTTATGTTTTGTTTCATTTACACATGAAACACTCTACATCTCCACACCTCAAAATGCTCCGTTCCACCTTGTGATGTCATGAAGTGGTAGATTTCAAGTTCACATTTACATTTTACCTTTTAGTTCAGTAGAAAGAGGAAAGTCTAGGGCTGAAATTATCCAAATGATTCTAGTGAAGATGTATGGAGTTTTAAAAACACAGTGGAGCACTTCCTGTATTACCACTTGATGACATCACAAGGTGGAACAGAGCCTAAATATGCAGGATTTGTGTGTTAAACATGTGTGAATGAAAAAAAAACACAACTCCAGGACGAAACAAAATTATAACATAGATAATTAAGGAGTTAGGGTATAGCCGCACACAAGCTAGCTCACTGTCTCTCAAAGCTAACAGTCACATTTATTAAAATCTAAAACATAAAACAACCTAAAACGAACCTATTAAAATTCTAATTCATTAAAATAAAGACTGCCTGATTATTTTTATGTGTAGAATCGGGGCAAAACTCTCAATTTGGTCTAGGGTGGGACAATAAATCGATGGAAATTAGAGCTATCCTTTGAAAGCGGTTGTAACGATACCTATGTTATTATGATGAACTGTGTGGATACTGTATACATTATGATTTTTAAATTATTTTTTTTAACCATAATTCGCTATTTTTTATAAAGCGTTAATGCAAGAGAGAGGGGAACAGTACGAAGGTCAGCAAGGGGGGGTCCGGACTGGATTTCCAACCATATGTAGAATACTTCAGTTTGTGATGCTGTTTTAATATTTATTATGCCTCAAAATTAGCATTAGCATTAGCATTGAGACACAAACATCTCTTTGTCTAAACACAGACGCGTCCTCTGGTGAAGTATTTATTTTATTTGTGTAGTGTTTAACATGTCGTCAGTGCCATCCATGCACAAAAACCTCATAGAGATACAATTGGACAGGAAGTAGTGACGCTAACAGTGAGGTTAGCGGCGTTATTGTGCACAGAGCCTGTTAAATATTTAGTAATTCAAAGTATTTGTTCATTATGAATTAACCTGTATTCATGTTTATTAAAGTTGATTAAGGTGCCGTTATAGTGAAGTGGAAACACATTTTCGGGGTGTGATTGTGTTAGCCGTAGCTTTAGCCTAATCCCTCTATAGACGCGCCGGGTTGGTTTTCCATTATCATGTGAAGGAAAGACTCCACG
Source organism: Periophthalmus magnuspinnatus (assembly GCF_009829125.3). NCBI lineage: Eukaryota > Metazoa > Chordata > Actinopteri > Gobiiformes > Gobiidae > Periophthalmus > Periophthalmus magnuspinnatus. The sequence goes on along the minus strand of NC_047130.1, from coordinate 19,490,704 downwards.
TGTCAGAGCGGAGGTATAGAACGCACTCGGAGGTAACGCACCACGACACATGACTGAGATGAAGAGGCCAACGCAGTGATAATTAAATACAACAGGCATGACAAGAGCGAGGGAGGGAGGGATGGAGGGATGGAGGGCGAAAAGAGAGGGGAGACAGAGAGAGAGAGAGAGGAGCAAAAGACAGACAGGAGACAAGGGTGAAAGTGAGAGCGAATGAGTTGAGAATGATGAAGAGAGTGATGAAGGGGAGGAGAGAATGAGAGAGAGAGAGAGGGGAGAAGAAGTGGAAGGGTAGAGAGGGGAGAGAAGGGACGAGAGAGCTGGAAAGGAAAAAGAGAAAAGGAGGGGTGAAAGAAAGAGGAGACAAGGGTGAAAGTAAGAGAGAATAAGTTGAGAATGCTGAAGAGAGTGATGAAGGGGAGGAGAGAATGAGAGAGGGGTGAGAAGAAAGAAAGAAGAAAAGGAAGGGAAGAGAGAGGAGGGAAGGGATAAGAGAGGGGATGGATTGAAAAGAGAAAGGAGAGAAAGGGAGATGGACAGTGAGAGAAGAGAAACAGACGAGGGAGAAAGTGACAGAGAAAGAATTGAGAAAACTGAAGAGAGAGATGAAAGGGAGGAGAGAGAGAGAAAGAGAGCGAGAGAAAGAGGGAAGAAAGAAGAAGAGGAAGGGAAGAGAGAAGAGGGAAGGGGTGAGAGAGAGGATGGATTGAAAAGAGAAAGGAGAGAAAGGGGCAGTGAAAATAAGAGAAAGAGTTGAGAAAGTTGAAGAGAGTGATTAAGGGGGCAGAGAATGAGAGAGAGAGGGAGAGAGGAAAGAAAGAAGAGGATGAAGGAAGGGGAGGGAAGGGACGAGAAAAGGGATGGATTGGAAAGGAGAGAAAAGAGGGAGTGAAAGCGAGAGGGGAAAGAGGAGACAAGGGAGAACGTGAGAGAGAAAGAGATGAGAAAACTGAAGAGAGTGATGAAGGGGAGGAGAGAATGAGAGTGGGGGAAAGAAAGAAGAAAAGGAAGGGAAGAGAGGGAAGGGAAGGTATGAACTGAAAAGAGAAAGGAGAGAAAGAGGGAGGGGAAAGCAAGAGAGGAGGAAGAGGAGACAAGGGAGAAAGTGAGAGAGAACGAGTTGAGAGAGTGACGAAGAGGATGAGAGAACGAGAGGGAGAGAAAGAGGGAAGAAAGAAGCGGAGGAAGGGAGAGGGAAGGGAGAAGAGGAGAGAAAGGAGGGAAGAGAGAAAGCAGAGACAATGAAGGAGAGGGGTGAAAGAGACACAGCAAGGAGCGAAAGAGACGAAGAGGGAGGAGAGAGAGTGTACGAGCGACTGCAGTGGAGGAAGAGAAAGAGCAGGACTGTGACTGCTGTGACAGAATGAGAGCTCAGGAGAAACACGGGGAGGACATTTTCTAATAACTAAACATTATTATTATTATTATTATTATTATTATTAGATTCAGTTATGCAGAAAAATATAAGAAAAACACACAGAGCTACGGACGAGAGGAAAGTCCACCATTTTAGGTCATGTTACATAAACCATTTTAAAATAAAAGGTGAATTTTGTTGAATATTTGGACTTGTGAGCGCAGAGTCTCGCCCAAGAACACAGAGAGCGGGATTCGAACCGGCAACCTTCAAATCAGTGGACAAACGCTCTACCAACTGAGCCACCGTCACTATATTAAGGATGAAATTGAGCTTAAAAATCCACTTTGCAGCCGTTTTGTTTTGTCAAATTTTATGTGCTCACGTAGCAACAAAATAGTCACATTTCTACACATTTTTTTCATTATTATTGTTGCTAATTGCGGCGTCTCGTTAAGCTAACAGAACAATAAAAGGTGTGAGGGAAATCGCGTAAACGAGCAGCGCAAAACCGAGGCCGTGCGGTGTGTCTTTGTAGATAGAGCTCACAGTTTTAATGACGGTTTGTTTTAATCCAGGAAAATTAATTTCATTGTTCAAACTGAGGAATTATTTTGAATTTCCAAATTGATGCCTTGAACCTAAATGAGGAAGTTTGTCCAATTAACTGAAATCTGATAAGTGCGTTTGACGAAGGGGGTCCCAAAGACTCGCAAAAGTGTCCAGGAAAAACTGCACTTTCTTGTTGTTTTTTTTATAATATTGTTTAAAATTCAACAGCTCACCGCACTGAAAGAAAGACAATTCTAGTTCAACTCATAATAAGAATATTGTTTTGAATATATTTGTAAAGTTAAAATGTTTTCCACTCACATTATAGGATCATGTGACACTAAATACTTTGGGTCAGTGTAAAATAATTAGTTGAAAAAGACGACAGAGGTGGAGCGTAACAAAGTAAAAGCAGCAAAGTAAAGTACTTGAGTATACATTTTAGGTGTATGTACTTTACTCAAGGATAATTTAAAGTAGATATGTTTTACTTTTACATACATTTGAGAGCATTAACTGTACTTTCTACTCCACTACGTTTTTGAACAGGTCTAAAAAGTACCGTAAAAGTACCGTATTCTGTTGCACTTTTTTTCATAGTTTGTCCAGGGGTGCGACTTATACTCAGATGCGGTTTATGTGTGAAATATATGTTTTTTTTCTTCATTATTATGCATTTTTTTGGCTGGTGCGACTTATACTCCAGTGCAACTTATACTCCAGTGTGACTTATACGGCAGAGAATACTGTAAAAGTGTTTTTTCTATAGTTTTTTATAGTTTGAGACCTGCCGAAAAGTCAGAGGGTTTATTTTAATTTGAGAAACAAAAATATACAAATAAAAACAGCTAAAAAATTCAGCAAAAATCTGTATTAAAATCCCTACATTAAAATACTTCTACTTTTTACTCTTTTTAGTACATTTTTAAACATGTACTTTAACACTTTTACCTAAGCAGATTTTTCATTCGACACTTTACTTTTACTTGAGTTGTTTTTTTGTTTGTTTTTTTGTTCTGGTATTTGTACTTGTACATAAGTAACAAAATGAAGTACTTCTCCCACCACTGCTCCTAACACATTTCAAACTGGAGTAAAAACGTGTAAATTCCATCACATCTTTTTTTATATCACCGACGTCCACTGATCCATCTTGAAATGACCAAAAATAAAATAACCTCCTCAAATAAGACCGTGAACTCCCCTGTTTAACATCCTGCAGACATTATAATATAGAGAACTGTGTAGTATTTTTTTGCAGTGCACTCGTACTCGGAGCGAAGAGCAGAGGAAGATGTGTCTGGAGCTCGCAGGCCGCTAAATCCGCAGTGGACAGCGGTCTTGAGCTGTAGGATTACCAGACTTTTATTTTGCCCAGAGCTACAGGAACTGGAGTAGTACGGTCTATATATATATATGTGTGTGTGTGTGTGTGTGTGTGTGTGTGTGAAGGAAAGAGAGAAAGAGAGAGGGAGGTGTCAAAAATCCTTCTTCAAATGTCAGACGGCGACCGGTGACTTGGCAGGTCGCAGGGTTGGACACTGATAAAGGAAACAATGCTAAAGAAAAGGTTCCATCACAACAACACGTACAGAGCCGTGTGTGCTGCTGTTTACACTGGAAATACAACGCGCAAAATATAATGCTGCGCTTTTGTACTGCACGTCTTTACAGAAGTAGAGTTGATATGTAACGGTTAAATAAATACACGCATGTTACTAAATGAAATTCAGGTTTTGGTATAGCTAAGGATTTTGCAAAAAACTCTACACCTGTCATATACTCAACTGTGGAGCGTAAGCAAGTAAAAGTACTGTACTTAAGTATACATTTTAGGTATCTGTGATTTACTTTAGTACATTTTAAAGTGGGTATTTTTAAATTTTTACTTTTGTTGTGAATATATTTGGAAAGTTAAAATGTGATCCGCTCACATTATAAGATCATGTGACACAAAATGCTTTGGGTCAGTGTAAAACAATTAGTAAAAGTATTAAAGTAAAGTACTTAAGTATAAATGTTAGGTATATGTACTTTACCTGAGTAGATTTTAAAGTGGATATTTTTTACTTTTACTTCACTTCATTTGAGAGCAGTGTCTGTACTTTCTACTCCATCGGGATTGAAAAGTAAAAGTATTTATTTATTTATTTATTTTATTATGGTTTGAAACTCGCTGGAAAGTCTGAACGGTTTATTTTTAACACGTTCATGATCTGAGCAAACGAAAATTTGAAATAAAAACAACTCAGAAAAACTAGCAATAAAATTCTGCACAAATTTGTATCGAAATGTATCACATCTCAAAGTCTACAAAAAATACAAAACAGTACATTTTTAAACCGGTGCTTTTAATACTTTTATTTAAGTTGATTTTTTCATGTGATACTTTTAATTTCACATGAGTTTTTGTTTTTATTTATTTATTTATTTTTTTTTGTACTTTTACTTAACTACCAATACTTCTTACTTAATACTTCTTCCGCCAATACGCTTACATAACTCCTCCAGCGTTACATTCAATGATCTCATTAAATAACTGGAGTGTACTTAAAGAGTTCATAGTTGGTGTTGCAAAAAGGGAGGGCATCCGGTTTAAAAATCTTGCAGGTGCGCATGATTCTTAATAAAAAGCGCAACTGATGGTTTAGTATTTGGAAGGTAGGAGCGATCAGAGAGAGGGAAAGAGAGAAGAGGAGGAGGAGGGGGAGACGGAGGAGGGGTTACACAATTATTCAGATAACAGCTGGGAATAATCTAGTGGCAGATGTCTTTTGGTCAACAATGGTCGCCACACACCAGCGCTAACCCGGGCTAACGCTAACGGAGCGCCACACTGACAGCCACCGCGGAAAAACCATCTGAGGGGAGGAGGAGGAGGAGAGAGGAAAAGAAACGTAAAACCATATATGGCTTCGCTACTCCAGGTGTCGTGCGGAATGTGATTAAAATAGAGTCCTTTTCTAGTATTCAAAGTGAACGTAAAGATTCACCGTGTAACTTTTCCAGTGCAACGTACGCCAACTTCTCGTCTCCGTGGTGATGTTACCGCTTTGCCCGGAATGTTCCACGTGCGGAATTAAACGTATCTATGTCCGTGGTCACGCAGAAGGCGATGTTAGCAGGCGATGTTAGCGGGCGACGCTAGCAGGCGACGCTAGCAGGCGACGTTAGCAGGCGACGTTAGCGGGCGACGTTAGCAGGCGACGTTAGCAGGAGAAGTTACGGGTCAGATCTGTCGAGAGTTGAGCCCATTCACGGTACGAATGTGTGTTTTCAAGGTGGAGCAATTAAAAGTACTGGTAATAAGAATAAACACATGATAGATACGCTTAATGCCATAGTGTGGAACATTCAACAGATAGCGGCGACGTCTCTATGGACACAAGCAGGACAGCTCTTATAGTAACATCACACGGCACATTTAAAAACTGTTTTATTTTGGTATACTTGTATAAAAACTAGTGTATTTTTCTTCCATTCACAGCTGGATGGAAGTGTTTTGCCCAATGACACAACAACAGCGGCAAGATTTGCACCGCCGACCTTCAGGACAGTGAACGACCTAAAAAAAAACCTGCAGCTGCAACTGGATATCAACTGAATTATTGATTTGACTTTTAAAACATAGCCAAGATCGTCCAGCCAAGACGTTTTGTTGTTCCAGATAACACAAGCCCGACGTTAAAATATTTACCACGGTTTATTTTCGCTAAACGTTGCGGCTTTGTGGCGTGTTTACGTGTCTTTCTTGCTACAAATGAAGCTCGAGAATCAACATGCCGACAAGTTGTGTAAACCAACATCCCATTGTTCAATTAGAAACATGCGTGGAAGTAAAAACTAGCATGCTTTGACTAGCGTAGCCCGGGTTACTTGCGGAGCCGTAGCGTTTGCGTTAGCCTAGCTGGTGGAATGCGTCTGCGGCCGGAGCGCTGAGGGTCAGGCATTGATTGACACTTAATTGCGAGGACACACATGCAGAGCAGCGCTATAGCATCCTTAGGGCCTTAGTAGCCATCTCTGCTACCCCCTACCCCCTCTCGACCCTTCCCCCTTCTCCACCCTCCACCCTCCCCTCTGTGAAAAGCCGCTATAGAAGCCATAGAGTCCGATAGTGGCCAATCCCCCGCTGGGCGAATCCTACAGTCTCTTAACCTCGGAACAAGAATAGCGACGGACGTGAGCGGGAGTTGACAGGAAAAGGCAGAAGATGAGAGCGATTTATTGATTTAAAAGGAAAAAAGAAAAAAATATGTGATCTGTTTTGCTAAAAATGACTTATTATTGTCTTATTAAAATTGTCTTTTATAACCATTTATAACCAACACTCTTCCTATGTAGGATTTTGTTTCATTTACATGTTTAACAAATCGATGTGGTTTGCAAAAAAACCTGAAAAAAACAAAACACTAAAATTAAAACTCACACTTACACCTCTGCCATTTAACCAAGTCCAATTTATAACCAATCAATAACCAATTCCCCAGGAGCAGGCAGCAGATCTCAAACCCAGATGTTGGACGGGGGGAGTACCTAGTTTGAGGATTAACCTAAGTTTTATAGTGACTGGGGGAAAACAGTGAGAGACGGGAAAGAGGCTTTTAGCTGTTTTGCGTCACAAAGATGGAACACACTCCAAGGAAAAGCAAAACTGGATGCAAGTTTAATGTAACTTTATCTACAAGTCTGGTAACACTTAATACAACTATAATAACACTTTAATTAGCTTTAATAAAGCATGAACAAAGACTTAAATCATAATTAAAAAAATAATGATTCTGACTTAGTGGCTACTTCATGTACATCTTAACACTGACTCTGAGCCTTTAATTAGGTAGTAAGCCTCAATATTTCTAATTAAAGTATTTGCTTTTCATGAACTAAGTCTATTTTCATGCTTTATAAACGCTAATTAAGGTGTAGTTATTACAAAGTGGTACCAGAACGCCCTAGAGTAGCTTGATATCTCTCCTTTGAAGTAGTCTTCCAATATAAATCTTTGTTACTGTGCCTGGATAATTGTTAATAAAATGTTTTCTCACTATTAATTAAGTCTTTGTTCATGCTTTATGAATGCTAATTAAAGCCAGACACTGCACTTACATTTACAAATATCAATTTGAAACTTCTCCTGTAGTTTAATCACATAAAAGTAAAAAAAATAAATAAAAAAAATGTATTGCAAGTTTTTTATCCTGTATTGTTCATGAAAAAGTGCAGCATTTTATGTGTGAAAACAGCCAAAATTGACATTATTTGGGAAAACTTTATACTGTTGAGACCAAACTGACCAAAAATTGAAGTGTCTCCCCTTAAGGTATAGTTATTATGAAGTACTATAGTTATTATGAAGTACTATAGTTATTATGAAGTAGTCCCAAAACTTCTAACAAAAACGCCTTAGAGCAGCTCGATATCTCTCCTGTCAAATATGTAAAATAGTCCCCCAGTATAAATCTTATTGTGCAGCGAGGAGGGAGTAAAGAGGGAGTAAGGAGGAAGAGAGGAGGGAGAGAGGAGGGAGTGAGGAGGGAGTGGGGAGGAAGAAAGGAGGGAGTGAAGAGAGAGTGAGAAGGGAGAGAGGAGGGAGTGAGGAGGGAGTGAGGAGGGAGAGAGGAGGGAGTAAGGAGGAAGAGAGGAGGGAGAGAGGAGGGAGCGAGGAGGGAGTGAGGAGGGAAAGAGGAGGGAGTGGGGAGGGAGTGGGGAGGAAGAAAGGAGGGAGTGAGGAGGGAGCGAGGAGGGAGTGAAGAGAGAGTGAGAAGGGAGCAAGGAGGGAGAGAGGGGGGAGTGAGGAGGGAGCGACGAAGGAAAGAGGAGGGAGAGAGGAGGGAGTGAGTGAGGAGGGAGCGAGGTGGAAGACAGGAGGGAGTGAAGAGGGAGTGGGGAGGGAGTGAAGAGGCAGTGAGGAGGGAGAGAGGAGGGAGTGAGGAGGGAGCGAGGAGGGAGCGAGGAGGGAGTGAAGAGAGAGTAAAGAGTGAGTAAGGATGAAGAGAGGAGGGAGTGAGGAGGGAGCAAGGAGGGAGTGAAGAGGGAGTGAAGAGGGAGAGAGAAGGGACTGGGGAAGAAGCGAGAGAGAAGGTAGTGAGGAGGGAGTGAGGAAGGAGAGGAAGGAGTGGGGAGGGAGAGAGGAGAGAGCGAAGAGGGTGGGAGAAGAGGAGGAAGCGAGGAGGGAGCAGGAGACGCGCTTGTGTGGTTTGAGAGCTGTCAGTCCATCAGAGTTTGGCAGCCCGGGTCTATTGTGATTCCGAGGAACACTGGTTAACACCCACAGTGTCAGTCCGTGGATCATCCCGCAGGCGCCGCACATGCTAATAGCTTAAGTCGTGTCCCCCGGAACTAATACCAACACAAATACTAATACCATGAAAGAAAGAATAAGCTAGCCGCCGCGAGACTTTAGCCCCGGTGTTAGCCAACTTCCCAATAGCGATACGGATTAGACAGTATAATGAGATGCGTTTAAGGAGTTTTACCAACGCGCTACAACTCAGTAAGGAAAAGTTTGGAGATTTAAATCGTAGGAAAGTTGGAAAACTTCCTTTTAGTACGTTTTGTGGGCACAGGGTTACTTGGTCTATTTGAATAATTGGCTTTAGGGTTGTCAGAAGTATCGAAAATCAGAGGCTGCTACTCTATATTAAAGCTAGCATCAAAACTAGACTAGCGATACTGAAAACGTCACATTCCCAGGACAGAAATGAACGTTTTTATTATCACCATGTTACCGGAATGGGTTAGTAATGCTATTGAGTTTGAAATTAGCTAAACAACACTAGCTTAAACCGTAAAGCTAGCACTGGGGATTATTGAGAACATAAAACCAGTGTTTATTTCATCTGTCACTCTTGAATCAAGCTAATAGCCTGCACTTGCCAGACTGTAGCTTGATGCTAACAGTAAAATACGCAGCTAGGCTTTTCCAGTAAGAAGTTTGTTGGTTCCAATCACAATATAAATCAAGTTTAACCAATTTTAGCAATCCTAAAAATGTGTTTTCTTGCCATTAGCGTAAAAATTGCCAATCGCAAATTTTGTAAGTAATACTTTTCTTGGGCCTTTTCAAGTTGTCATTTGGTCTAAACTAAAAACATGATATTACTCAATGAAGAATAGCAGTTTAGGTCTGACTACTAGCAATGTGCACTGTTTTTGTGTCTTTAGGCAAGGCACTTCAATCACCTTGACACTTAAAAGTATGCCTGTAGGATATAATTTGGATTGGGCCGTACGACAACATTTAATCTCACAGCTTTCTCCGGTACGTTCAGCTTAATATTGCCCTCAAGAGTAAACGAAAGCTGTTCTATGTGTTTCTTCTGAGAGTTCCAACTTCACTGTGATTGGTTAAACCCACCTGTCACTCACTCAGAGCTAAACAGGGACCGGCCAATAGGAAGAGGTGCATTTTAGAGAACGCATCACCTCATCGATGCAATATAGCTTTCTAATGGGCCACCGCTAGCAGGATTACATATGTTTTTCGTTAGTTTACAGTAAGTACATTTTGACGTTCTTATTAAAAGCGTTTGAACTTTCAGGTATTTCTTATCACTTCCGCGCAAGTTGCCGCTCTATAAGTCTGCGTTTTTTGCTCTCCTCCGTCTCCCGTCTTACTGTACACCCTCGTAATACTGTTTAAACCCCACATCACAGGCTAACTTCTGCGCCATTGTTCTTGGGTATTTGGTCTTTTACTCCTGTGTTTTCTTGATCGGGGCCGGCGCGATTGACAGGCGGGTCGTCTTGTCAGTCTTTTGCGCGGCTTTTCGAAAACACCAGCGGGTTTTTGATGAAGTGCTTACAGAGAGGTCGGAAGAGGAGGGAGGGAAGGAGGGTAAGGAGGGGAAGAAAGAGAGGAGGAGGGCCGGAGCGAGGGGCTACTGAAGGAAAATCCATAACACAAATACAGCTGTCTGAACCGGGACAACAACAGGCCACGCACCACTTCAACCCGTCTGCAGGCTTCTGTGCGAGACAATTACAATACATGTTTGGAAAGAGAAAGTCTGGCTCGGGCGGAAAACGATATCGCAATTTTGAGCGCGATCCTCGATACCGATTACGATCCCACCCCGGCGATAAAACACGCCCCTTTTGGAGTAACAGAATGTCATTTTCAGACCAAAACAACAGTACTTTTGTTGTGATAAAGCTCAAAATGACATTAAAACAGGTCAGGAAAGCTAATTTTTGTCCTGTTAACGTGATTCTTTTGCAGTATCGGCACTTGCTCAAATGAGTCTAGTTTCGAAATTAGGTTTAGTATCGATTAGTATGATTTTTGATACTTTTAACAACCCTAGTTTAACCCTAGTATGTGTTACCATGAGGTCTTATATTTGTTCTGATAAAGCTCAAAATTAAACTAAAACAGGTCAGGAAAGCTCAAATTTTGTCCTGTTAACGTGATTCTTTTGCAGTATCGATACTTGCTGAAATAAGTCTAGTTTTGATATTAGTTTTAGCATTGATTCGTATGATTTTCAATACTTTTAACAACTCTAGTTTAACCCTAGTGTGTGTTGCCATGACGTCTAATATTCATTCTGATTAAGCTCAAAATTATATTAGGAAAGCTAAAATGATTCTTTTGCAGTATCGATACTTGCTCAGATGAGTGTAGTTTCGATATTCGCTTTAGTATCAATTAGTATCTGATTTTCAATACTTTTGACAACACTGGTTTACATCTAGAATCTTGCGTCTGTCGTTTAAACCTCTACAAACATGTTCTGGAGTCCGTCTTTCTGGATCGACGAGAACCACCTTATGACATCACCAGGTGGAATCGAGTGTTTTGAGCGCTACAGAAGCAGCCGGACAGAATTTGAAGGATTACTCAAAAATGATTGAAGGAAACAACTCTAGTACAACTCCAGGTGGGTTTTTTTTCATGATGGAACAACATTACAACATAGTTCAGATCTCCGAGATGTTTTTTTTTTAGCTAATATGAGCATTTTCATTAATTTAGTGTAATCGCTAACGCTGCAGTTTACAAAGTACCATCATTTCCTCCACAAACAACAACTTATCCTGTCTTATTCTGCGTAAAAAAACTGCTAACCCTGTAGTTTAGAGCTGTACAAACATGTTCTGAAATGTGATTCTTGCAGTAGTTGGCGTAATGAAGTAGTGAAGTATAAATCTGTACATTTTACTGTGGATACTGTTTACTTTTACTTCACTACTTTCTACTCTACTGCATTAGAAAAAAACGATGAAATAGTTTCTGTTGTGTTCAGCTCAAATCTGTATCAAAATCGCTACATTTGAAGCTTAATAAAACCTCAAATACTGCGCGAAATACTTTAACTTTTCCGTCTTTGAGTACATTTTTAAACGGTATTTCAACACTTTTACGTAATTCGTTTTTTTTTCATGTGATGCTTTTGCTTTTTGTATTCTTTTTTTTTGCTCTGGTATCTGTACTTTAACTTAAGTAACAGGTTTAAGTACTTCTTTTTTGCATTAGCGGGCCAGTTCACATTTCAGTTTCACATCTTTAGGTCAATTCTTCAAGCCGGGTTTAAATCGTTTACTCAATTGTATTACGAAAACATAAATCGTGAATCTAATCGCAATTCTTGTCCAAAAAAACAAAAAAAAAACCCGTAACATTTCCCTGGAATGGTTCAGGCCGGGTCCGCCCTCGTTCACCGCCTCCTCGTCCCTTTTGATCGTCTCACGTTGCCAGATACTTGTTGTAATGTTCTCTGTATCTGTGTGTGTCTGTGCTGCTGACTCTCTTTCCCTCCGGCCCCGAGGAGCAGAGGAAACCCTGATTTCCGCCCCCAGGGTTGGTCGGTCACTCCTCCCCACATCTATCACCTCCTAATGGGCTCCTCGTGCAGCCCTCCTCCCAAACACCACCTCCTCTTCTTCACTGTGACACCCACGGTCAGAGGAGCGGAGTCCGGAGATATCGATAAAAGCTCAAACGCTCCAACGAAAATGCGAATTTACTACTGTTTACCGATGCAAAACTGGTGAAACTTTAAATGTTTGCTAATAATTCACTTTTAGTACTACAAGTCAAGCAGTTTTTATCAACATTTACTATGACGCACTCTTTTTTAACGAGAATCTCATGTTTAAGGATCAGACTTGAGTTTTTGTAAAGTACTTAGAACTCACAGGTAACTCAATTAGCACATTCATGAGTAATAGTATTTTGAAGTAACTGTATGCCTACTTCAGTACCATTTTTGACATGAGTAATGATATTTTGTATTCTGTGTATTTTTTGAATACATATATAAAGTCTGGGATCACTACAGTGAGTATTTGAGTAGTATTTTCACCCAATACCAACATTTGTTTTTGTAGTATTTGGGAAATGGATAGAACACATTATTTTGAAGTAACTACACTCCTACTTGAATACCATTTTTGACAGAAATGAATACTTTAAGTCTAAAAAGAAGTAATACTATTTTGTGTATTTTTTCCTTACGTAAAAAAAGAATATATATATAGTCTGGGATCACTACTACTACTAAGTATTTGAATAGTATTTTCACCCAAAACCAACACTAGTTTTTGTAGTTTTTTTGATTATTTTGAAGTAACTGTACTACCTACTTGAATCCTGTTTTCAAGTCTACACTATATAAGTACTTTATTATGAAAAATGCGTTTTTTTTCTGTGTGCTAAAGTTTTATTTTGCTGATCCTCACGGAGAAACCAAACTGTGAATATTATCTGGGATTACGTCATTATTAAAACATAAACAGTACTCTAGATCCAAAGTATTTGAGCAGTATTTTCAGCCAAAACTTTTACACCACAAGTAGTTATGTGCGTGTGTACTGTTTACTCCTACTAGAGTCATACTTTCATATCTACTCCTAATAAGAATTCCTGTCCTCCCTTCTCGTCTGCACATATTCCGAATGGCTATATCTCGGAGTCCGGGATGCAGGTGGTCGGCTTAAACTCTCCTCCGTTTCTGGTGTCGTGTTTCACTCTATTTTCTGTCGTGAATCATAAAAAACCCACCTCATCTTCCAAAAATGTGGGGGCTTCATGACACAGACAGACGTGATCTACAGACCTCTGCCGCTCTCCGGAATAACACGTCCAATTAGAACCACATGGAGCATAAACCGACGTCTGCAGCACCGACCAGCGTTTATATGGAAGTACACGGAGATTAATGATGGGAAACCAGATTAAGATTAGGGATTAACAATATATATATATACACAGAAATATCGATATTGCAATATTGGCCGACACAATTTGTATTTGAGTTACGCATTGGAAAGTAATGATATGAAACCAGATTAAGATTAGGGATTAACAATATATATCAACAAAAATACTGATATTGCGATAATCATTTGGGTTATGCATCGGAGGGTAATGAGATAAAACCAGATTAAGATTAGGGATTAACAAAATATATCGACAAAAATATTGATATCGCAAGATGCAGTGGGGTTATGTATTGGAAGGTAATGAGGTAAAACCAGATTAAGATTAGGGATTAACAATCTTTATTGGAAAAATATCAATATCACAATATGTATTTGGGTTACATATTGAGGGTAATAAGATAAAACCAGATTAAGACATAAATATTGATATTGTGATTCATTTGATTTACACATTGGAGGATATTGAGATAAAAGATTACGATTAGGGATTAACAAGATATATCGGAAAAAATATCAAAATCGCAAAATGTATTGGAGGGTAATGAGATAAAACCAGATTAAGATTAGGAATTAACAATATATATCCACAAAAATATCGATATCGCAATATCGGCTGACACAATTTGAGTTACACATTGAAGAGTAATGAAATAAAACCAGATTCAGATTAGAAATGTAAACTTTATAGAAAATGAAAAATCCATATATCACAATATTGTTAATTGAAACAGAATATCAATATCGCGATACTGTCTGGCGCGATGTGTATTTGGTTTATACATTGAGGAGTAATGATTAGAGATGAAGAATACAGAGGGAAAAAAATCGATCACAATATTTATCGGGGGGAAAAAGAAATCGCAATATTGGCTGGTGCAATAATCAGCACGGTGGGAAAATTAATATCGTATAAATATGTTTTCTTATTTGGTTTTGTCAAGTTTTTATTTTGAGACAGTGTGACTACAAAATAAAGACATGTACATTTTTGGGGCGTTTAACTGAACTTAAAAGTAGGTTAAAATATCGAGGTAATATCGTTATTGCAATATAAAACATTTTGCATATCGCATGGTTTTCTCATATCGTGCGGTTCGATTTCAGATATACATTTTAAAACATATCAGTGAATGTGTGTGTGTCTGCCCAGCTCAAATACATCTGTGTAAGTACTTCATTAACCCTTTAAAGTAAATAAAACAGGTATTCAGCAGCCTATAGGCATTTGGACTCAAACATCGCCAACCAAAACCCAAACGATGCTCAGTGGACAGCACATTTGAACTTAAAAACTTGAAAATTTTTGAATTATAAACAGTTTGTTCTGTTGTATTATTCAAACATCGCCTGTCAATCAAACGTGTGTGCAGTCTTATGCCTACAGTATTGCTATGGACTACAGTGTTAATCAAAACCTACTAAATATTGTGTGTTTATGCACGTTTTAAGCAGCATAAGCAAAAAAAACTTCAACTGTTATCGCTCCATCCGGTTGAACTGCTAACATTACGTAACCCCGGCAACGAAACACATCTCAAACTGCCAGGAAAATTCGTTTCAATTCATTCACTTTTTTAAAACCAAAACCTTTAATGAATCAATACAGCGGAATTGTGTACTTGACTATATCCGCCACAGAGGTCTTTCTATCCAGATACTTCCGTAGAACATTCCATCGTACACAGCGTTCACCCACTTACGCTCCATAAACCTGCACTGGTCAATACATTTATTCAAAATGTACATAAGTTCACCAATTACAATCAAAACTCGCTATAGTGTTTGTATTGTATTGTATTCGGGGTAATCACTCGCCTCAGCGCTTTCCTCTACGCTCTCCCGTCCTAGTTTGGAAGTGTGGTTTTACATCGAGAGTTAACTACTTTCGCGATTACTACACAAATACATCAGAGTATCCAAATGTACTGCGTTAAACCCCGTTCGACCAGCGTCTCAACACTGCGGGGGGATCACTTTGAGTAGCAGTGATGCGCTCGTGGCATCCGCACCGCCAGACTCTTCCTCTTATGGCTCGGAAGCAGGATTTTAATTGGCTTTTTAAAACCTATAGAAACTGCAAAAGGAGTCGGTTTCAATATATAACCACGCGGATTACTCAAACACGCAAACTAAGTAAGATGGAAAAGAATCGGGCATTTGCACAAGGACACGTTCATACAAGGAATTCCCAAATATTTTAAATTCTCTTAAGGAATCTGGAATATTAAGACGTATTAAACAGTAGAAAAACCACAGATTTCACACACACAATGCGAGTAATTAGGATCTTAAGTCTAGCATTTCTACACATTTTGCATTTTACAATTTCTCATCCTGTAAATGCCATTTTCACAATTCCCAAAAACGATATAAAAATTTTAAATACCAACTGTTTTACATCACTGGACATCGCATTTTTCCAGACACAGCAATAGGATCACTCCAGCCAAATGACATAATCTAATTGCACCGAAAAGCAAGCAAGAATTTTCAAACCGTCCTTCGTCAACGTAGATTAATACTACAATAATTTGGCTCACCGATTTAAGTGTGAAACAATAGAATCCGTTCGCCAGTGCTGGTAATTAGGGGTACACACTCGCTGCATTCAAAGTACCTCACCCTTCTCCCACCTCCAATAAAAGCATTTGCGATACAATATCTCAACTACCCCATACTGCTAAAAAATCTAACCGTCTCTGCTTTTTAACAAATTGCTCCAATAGAACCAAATACGCGAGTGGGTATCTCTTCTAGGGTCACATCCTACACATATACCGGTAGTAGTAGTAGTAGTAATAGTAGTACTTCAACATCACTTAGTTGCCCACTCAGTCTTGTGGTTAAAAAACTAGAGGACTTAAATGAATTGAGTGAACGCATGGGGCAATTTTACCACAGCGTTCAGGCTAGTGCCGAATGGGGGAATGTTTGAAAAAAAAAAAAAAGAAAAAAACTCCAAGTGGGTATATGGTAAGTACTTGCATATGCTGTTAAGAGCTCTTCAGAACTGACGGGATGGCCTGAAACAATCAGCTTTTTCACAGGTACAATTGCTGTTAAAATGCATGCAATTCACATATCATAACAATGCACGGTAAAAATATTAATATTCTGACAAGTATAGAAAGGAGAGGTAAAAGAAAACAGGAGAGAAGGAGCGGTGTTGAGGGAGAAAAAGGTGCCGTTACAATAGGCCGATGCGAGCCAAGAAATTACCAGTCCAGATTTAGTTTCAAAAGCCTGACAGGGATGAGCAGGAGCGGCGGGCGCACTCCGAGGAACTCCGAGGAATAATTTTACACTTTAAACACTTTGAATAAGAACTTGGAATTTTCTTAGGTCGCTCGCTGAGGTTGGCAACCGCGTATCAGGATCTGTTGGATATTTGTGTGGGTGATCGAAGAGCTCGAAATTCAATTTGTGCACTTTTCACAATGGAATCTGAGCGTTGTCTGGTGTAAAACGCAAAACAGCTGTCAGTTTGGAATAAGATTTACAATTGTTGAGCTGTGTGTGAAGGTGTCCATTTTGACCGGCAGCTTTTGTGCAAGATTTTGAACAGATACAGTGAAAGACAATATTTGTATCACTGTAAACATTTGACAAAACATTATCTTAGAACTGCTTAAAATCAGAATTGAAATTAGACAGAGTGTTACAACTACACTGAGGAAAAAATGCAATGAATTAATGTGTGAAAAAGATAGACCCATGTGCTTTTTCCTGCTCATTTCTAGGTCTATAAGGTGTGTTTTCTTTTACATGTGTGGTTTAGAAATGCATAAATATTGATGAAAATATTTATATATGCGTAAAACGACTTGGCCACGTCGATTCGAAGTGAAACTCTCTTTAGATTCACTCTTTACATTACTTCAAGTCGTGCGTAAACGTGCGTAATTACGAATCTGCTGTGAAGTGGTCACTTAAATGGACTTCACCACTGACTCTTCAGCTGATACCTCTTTCCCCGTCGTATCCTTTTACAGTTTTTATTTTAATTGTGAGATAACGCAGATTTTTATTTTATTTTTTTTAAACTACTTTACCATAAATTCCCCCTCGTGTCTAAAAAAAAAGTGTACCTGCTCCTTTTGGCTGACACCAGAGCGCAGCGAGGTCACGGAGCAGAGGAGGAGACGCTGCTCCCTTTCCGCCCCCCTCCGGAGCCTTCCATTAGAGCACAATTAAAAGTGTCCAGATGCCCATGTATACGCACAGACTATTATTATTATTACTGCGTATCTACACGGAACGGGACGGGACGGGGGTGCGGGGATGGAAAGGAACGAGCGGGTGTCAGATAACGGTACGGGGGGCTGAGTAAATAAAATGTCTAGCGGTTCCCCGGACGCATCAATCACCGTCGTAAATATCCTTTTCATTGTCGTGTAATAGGTTTGAATTTGACAGTGATCTAAGCGACACGTGTCAATGTAATCCCCCCCAGTTGTCTTTGAATTGACGTAAAGATTTGAAAGTTACGCACACGGTTTTGCTTTGGTTTGTGTTTGATTTGAAGCTGGAGCGAAGGCCGGTGCTTGCAAAAAAAAAATATTAATATCGTGTTTGGAATAGTTTGCCGTGTTGCCTAGCACGACAATATTTATGTCTTGTGGTAGAGGCCTTTTACTTTTACGCGGTCGCAGCGAACAGAGGGGAAAACAGAGCCCGTGCGCAAAGCGGTGGGCACACACGTCCCTTAACTTAATTCCTACTTTTCAATGTTTTCAAGTCGTTTCTAAATATACACTTCGAGCAGGGTCGTAAAGGCGCAGGGCGAGGAAGAAAGGAAGAGAAAAGAAATGATTTGTCACACACGAATAACTGTTTTGTGTAAAAGATTTAAGTCTGTTTTAAAAGATCAATATTTGAAGTTACGCATAAGACGCACGGGGTAATTACGCACGCGATTGGAGAGGTAAGAATTGTCCTAAAAAAAAAAAAAAAGTGGAAAAACTCCAATTTCGAAAGGACTCAGCGCTTCTTTTTCCCAAAGCCAAAAGTCAAAAGAGAGCATTGTGCCTCGCTTCAAGTTTTTTTCCTCTTCGCACAAAAGCTTTTATATTACATCCAGGCGCCTTTTTGAAGTGCGTGGGTTCACTTGTGATTATAAAACCGATCCGAATCCACATTTTTATTCAAATAAGGCCGTTTTTATAAAGTGGTGAGGGGTTTTTTTTTTTTGAAGCGATGACAAAGCACGGGCGCGCGGTCGGATGTGTAAAATTACCACCACGTATAACACGAGACAGCGTTTATTATCGTGTCCCTTAACGAGGCTTATTAACGAGGCGAGTCCGAAGCGCCACTATCCCTCTCCAAATCATATCCTGCTTTTACGCAATCCACGAGCTGCTTTTGGAGATGTGTTTACGAACAAAACAAAAGGCCTTCTGCGTGCAACGAACTTTACAACCAACAAACAAACTCCCAATTGATTTTTTTTTTCTTTTTCGCAGCAACTTGCTCTGTGCAGCAGCTATGGGCGCATGTGAAAGAGGAAAAAGAGACGAGAGCCCAACTTGAAATCGCCATGTGCGCTCGTTTTACGCGTTCAACAACACGTTTCGGGCGACTTAATTCAACCAAATCGTGCGTAAAAGTGTCCAAAACACCCCCAAAAATCGCATCACCGCACTCTCACTACAAGAGCGAAGCGAACGGGACACGAGGAGAAGTTGTGAAGAGCGTTAAAGAAGGGATAAAGTGAGGAGGAAAAGAGTGTAGGAAGTAGGAGAGAAGCGATCAACCTGTTCTTGTTTCGCGAAGAAGTCAACTTTCACGCCAGCGGTTGGACCATGTGGACAGCCTTCTCTCTGCTCCTCAAAACCCGGCGTCTCCTCCTCACTCACACTCACACTCTCTCTTCCTTCCTCGCTCGTTTCCTTTCGTCTTTTTCCTTCCTCGCTATCTGTCTCTCGGTTTAGGAGTTTTTCAAAAGATTCAAAATTCAAATCGGTGGCGGAGAAGGAAAAAAGAAAAAGAAGCGTCGGAGCGTGTGGTTGTCGGGAGATCCGGGACAGGACTTTCTCCGGATAGTCCGTTTTTTCCTTTTGTGTCCTCCTTTCCTCGATCGCGCTGTGGCCCCTCTCACCGGAGTGGAGTCTTAACAATGCTGCCGCCGCGAACTCTCTCTTGTTGCACCGCGCGTAACTTGAGCAGGAAAAAACGCGTGTGTCCTGTTTACGTCTCGCTTCCTTTCTCCTCTTTCTGTCTTTCTTTCCCTGTTGTTTTTCTTTTCTTCTTTCAGTTGTTAGCGCTCCTCTTCTCTGCCGCTCTCTGCTCTCCGCGCACTTTTTGGCATCCCGTGTGCCGCGGAGTGGAGCGAGCGTGTGTGCGTTTGTGTGCCAGGCTCAAGTGTGTGTTGTGGTAATACAAGAGCACGGGGACAGTTCTTTGGCTGCGTGCGCTCTATCGGCCGCTTACCGTAATGTCTCTAAAAGCAGGTGCGCGTCCGGGTCTGAAGAAGCGGCACAGGTCACACAGCCCCGCGCCGCTTTTTCCTCATGTTTAAGGAAGAATGTGGGGAGTTTAGGACGAGATTCAAGGACAAAGTGATCGACTAATGTTAGAAAAGATAAAAAGCCCCGGGATGAACAGCAAGAACAAACGAGAAATAAACATGTGATGAAGATGAAATTAAACTGGAGGAAACAAGACTAAACCAGGACTAAACCAGGACTAAACCAGGACTAAAACAGGACTAAACCAGGACTAAAACAAGGCTAAACCAGGACTAAAACAAGACTAAACCAGGACTAAACCAGGACTAAAACAAGGCTAAACCAGGACTAAAACAGGACTAAACCAGGACTAAACCAGGACTAAACCAGGACTAAACCAGGACTAAACCAGGACTAAACCAGGACTAAAACAAGGCTAAACCAGGACTAAAACAGGACTAAACCAGGACTAAACCAGGACTAAACCAGGACTAAAACAAGGCTAAACCAGGACTAAACCAGGACTAAAACAGGACTAAAACAAGGCTAAACCAGGACTAAACCAGGACTAAAACAAGGCTAAACCAGGACTAAAACAAGGCTAAACCAGGACTAAAACAGGACTAAACCAGGACTAAACCAGGACTAAACCAGGACTAAAACAAGGCTAAACCAGGACTAAAACAAGGCTAAACCAGGACTAAAACAGGACTAAACCAGGACTAAACCAGGACTAAAACAAGGCTAAACCAGGACTAAAACAGGACTAAACCAGGACTAAACCAGGACTAAACCAGGACTAAAACAGGACTAAAACAAGGCTAAACCAGGACTAAACCAGGACTAAAACAAGGCTAAACTAGGACTAAACCAGGACTAAAACAAGGCTAAACCAGGACTAAACCAGGACTAAAACAAGGCTAAACCAGGACTAAACCAGGTCTAAAACAAGGCTAAACCAGGACTAAACCAGGACTAAACCAGGACTAAAACAAGGCTAAACCAGGACTAAACCAGGACTAAAACAGGACTAAACCAGGACTAAAACAAGGCTAAACCAGGACTAAACCAGGTCTAAAACAAGGCTAAACCAGGACTAAACCAGGACTAAACCAGGACTAAACCAGGACTAAACCAGGACTAAAACAAGGCTAAACCAGGACTAAACCAGGACTAAAGCAGGTCTAAACCAGGATTAAAGAAGGACTAAATTAGGACTAAACCTGGACTTAAAACCAGGACTAAACCTGGACTAAAGAAGGACTAAACCAGGACTAAAGCAGGTCTAAACCAGGATTAAAGAAGGACTATATTAGGACTAAACCTGGACTAAACCAGGTCTAAACCAGGTCCAAAGCAGGACTAAGCTAGGACTAAACCAGGCCTAAACCAGCACTAAACCAGGACTAAACCAGGACTAAACCAGTTCTAAACAAGGTCCAAACTAGGACTAAACTAGGTCTAAACCAGGACTAAAACAAGGCTAAGTCTGGACTAAAACAAGACTAAACCAGGACTAAAGAAGGACTAAACCTGGTCTAAACCTGGACTAAACCTGGACTAAACCAGGACTAAACCAGGACTAAACCAGGACTAAACCAGCAATAGACTAATATAAAGCTGAGCAAGTAGTACAAAATAATATCTCGGCAAAACTAGTCCATTTCTGGCCTAAACAAAAACACTTTTCAAACAGACTTATCTAAAGCTGAGTCAGGTGTAAACAAAGACTAAACCAGAGCCAGACAATGACTAAACCAGGTCTGGACCAGAACTAAACCAGGACTTTAACAGTTAGACTATAAACACGAGGGACCTGTGTGTTTTCAGCAGTTTATTTACAGCACTGCCAAAGGAAAAGCGAAAACAAGGAACGAACAGGAGAGAGGAAGAAGAGGCTGAAGCGACAGAAGCGGAGAGTGTGCGTGAGTGTGCGTGAGTGTGCGTGAGTGTGCGTGAGTGTGCGTGAGTGTGCGTGAGTGTGCGTGAGTGTGCGTGAGTGTGCGTAGAGCGTGCGTGAGTGTGCGTGAGTGTGCGTGAGTGTGCGTGAGTGTGCGTGAGTGTGCGTGAGTGTGCGTGAGTGTGCGTGAGTGTGCGTGAGTGTGCGTGAGTGTGCGTAGAGCGTGCGTGTGGAGGGAAGGCACTGATCTCTTGACCTCTCTTTGCATCGCAGCTCAGTGGTGCCTTTGTGGAGCGGAGAGGAACAGATGTTTGGCTCAGACAGAGGAGAGTCAGAGCCACGCAACTTATGCATCACAACAGAGACGGAAGAAAACAACACGGAGAAAGAGAAAAGAAACATCTGACAACTGAGCACGAGGACGGAGCCAACACACTGTCAGGAGACGCTCCAAAATATACATCCATGTCTGTGTTTAGGCAGTGGAGGAAGGGTAAAGTACTGTGTCTAAGTAGATTTGTAGGTATTTGTACTTTACTTTTCACTACATTTGAGAGCAGTATCTGTACTTCCTACTGCACCACGTTAGTAAAAAGTAAAAAGTACTTTTCGTATGATTTGAGGGAGTATTTTTACCATGTTCGTGGAAACATCCTGAATAAAGTTTTCAAGCTTCGAACTAAATAAATACACAAAATTCGTAAGAAAAACAAAACAAGAAATGCATATGTCTTTTTACTGTTGAACAAAATATGTCATTTTAAATCATTACTACATTTAACACTTTAACAAATGAAAAGTAGGCCTACATTTTTACTTTTACTTAAATACTTTAGATAGAAGTAGATTTTTTCATGTAATACTTTTACTTGAGTAACTTTTTACCTCTGTGTCTGTACTTTTACTAAGCAAAACTAGGTTAAACTTGAGTATTTTTTACATGCAACCCAAAATGGCACCGAAATATCATTTCACTTTACCCCTTTTATTCAATTAAACTAAACTAAACTAAACTAAAGTACTAACATTATGTGCGTTTCAAGGTTTTTAGTTCAAACTGAAATAATCGGCTCCTAAAAAACATATATTTGGTTTCGACAGCTGACGGTGCAGTAGACAAACTTGCTAAAGCAGCCTGCACAAATGATTACATAAAACATACCTGGTGTCGTATTTTGTTTCCTAATTCACATTCCTTCTCAAAAGCTCCAAACTGCGTTCCACCTGGTGATGTCATTAGGTGGTGCTCACTTGTCCCTGTTTTAAAACACTGCACTGATGTGATATTTTGTGTTTGGTTCAGAGTTGTCACCTTTTGTTGTTCTTGTAGCTGTTTATGTGTTGTTGTTGTTGTTGTTGTTGTTGTTGTTTATGTAAATGCTTTTGATTGTGACACTTGGTTGCTATGACGACAAGTTGATTTTTTTTGTATCAGGGGTGTCAAACTCAAAATCACAGAGGGCCAAATACAAAATTGTGACTAAGTCACAGGCCAAATTAAATATTAATTGAAAATTTCAACATCTGCATGTTGGGGTGGATTAAACGACAGGTAGCAGATGTTAATGATTGTCAACAGAAGTGGTGGGGGCCGGCGCCAACACATTTGCAAAGCATTCTGGGATTCGTAGCATTAGAGGTGCATGCACTATACTGGCGCAGCAGCCAGTGGGCCAGCTTTAATACATATTTGATATGATCTTTTGGGCCAAATATAATTATATCGAGGGCCAAATTTTGCCCAGGGGCCTGAGTCTGACCTGTCTGTTCTATTGGTTTAATTGGTTTAGCCTTATTTAAAATTCTTTGCGCCCTCTACTGGTGATGACGGTGTTTTGTAAACATAAAAATGAAGGTTGAGTTAACTTGATCTGTTTTGCAAAAATATAACCAACATTATTTCAAATTATATATAAAAAACACAAAAAACTAATTGTTTAAAGGTCCCATATTATGTTATTTGTATGTATATATGTGATCTGTTATAATGTTTCCTCATCACAAACAGACCTGGAGTTCTATGTACCTGATTTTTACAACTTCAGAAACTTAAAAAAACAGAACTAGTTCATTTTAAATGGTTTGTAGTGTAGTTAGCATGCTAACCGTGGACTTCTGTATTCTCGGACAAT
This sequence comes from Periophthalmus magnuspinnatus, assembly GCF_009829125.3. Taxonomy (NCBI): domain Eukaryota; kingdom Metazoa; phylum Chordata; class Actinopteri; order Gobiiformes; family Gobiidae; genus Periophthalmus; species Periophthalmus magnuspinnatus. The sequence continues at coordinate 19,467,148 of NC_047130.1, read as the reverse complement.
AAAACGCTTTATAATTAGATGCAGACAGTAGCGGACTTAAGCTGCTTAACGATATATCTATTCTGGGGCCAGGCAAATTTAACTTAGAGGGCCCATATTACCCTGCAGATTTAAGATGAGTTCTTTGCTCAAACTGAAAACACTCTGTTCCATCTTGTGATGTCATCGTGTGGTAATACAGGAAGTGCTCCACTGTGTTTTTAAACCTCCACACACCTTCACTAGAATCATTTGGATAATTTCACCCCTGGAATTGCCAATTTCTACCGCACAAAAGGTAAAAGCTAGCTGCTAACTTAAAAAACTACCACTTCATGACATCACAAGGTGGAACAGAGCGTTTGGAGTTTTGGAGATGTTACAGACTAATAATGCAGGATTACTCAGACATGTGTGAACGAAACAAAACACAACTCCAGGTCTGTTTTTGATGAGGAAACAACATTATAACATGACTTAAAGCTCAGAAGAGTCCATTTTGTGTGACGTAGCACCTTTAAAGCGTCTGGTTAAAGTGCAGGTTTGGCTTTAGCGCAGTCATCATCGCTACGGCTTGTGTTGTTTGGTTAAAAATACTTCAATTCTCAAGTATTCCTTTTTGATATGATTTCATTTTCCCCTTGAGGATCCTAAATGAACTTCCTGGGACCAGCCCCTCTTGATGAATAGTATTTTTAGTATTTTCACTTACGGTGTTATCTGGTCTCATACGACGTTGATAAGTGGCACTATTTTTGCTTTGAAACTTTTATCTCTCCCCTGCATCGATTCACGTCCGGGTGATTTATCTCAAACAGGACAGCGCTACCCAAAGACATTGTAAAAATTTAAGTGCATTTTGCAAATAGGCTCCGGCTCCGTCTCGGCGCTCATTGGGATTTTTTGGATTCAGGACAAGTGATTTTTTTTTTGCAAAGTTATCACCGTCGTTGCCTCCCTCCTCGCGCAAAATTCATTTACTAATTGACATAATAATCAGGGATGGGATTATGCTGTTCATGATGAGATGTAGAAAAAAGAAAAAAAAAAAAAACAGGAGATGAAAAGCGATAATTCAGAAGAGGTGGGAGAGATTTTTGCTTTGGTTGTTAAAATATCCCCGTCCCGGATGACCTTTGGCGCGCGCAGCTTTTAGCATTGCAAAAAGATAGCACTTTGAGACAATAGGCCAGGACCGTACTAATTCATTAAACAATATTATTAAAACACAATAGATAAATGAATATAGTTTAGACGAGTTTTTGATTCATATCTGCCTCACTATTTTAGAGATACTTCAAGGCCCTGGTCTTGTTTCCCCCCCCAAAGCGTTGGCTCTGCTGCTGCGTCGTGTGATGACGTCGAGGGCCGTGGCTCAGGTCGGCTCGTGCAGGTGTTTCCTCGTCACAAACAGACCGGGAGTCATGTGGTGATACAGGAAGTGCACCTGTATCACAAATAACATTGAGCTCAACAGCCTGGTCAGGTTCTGGAAGTAAATTTTCTTTTTCTTTTGGCCATAGACTTTTGAAAAATTCACATATTAAGAGTTGAAAGGCATCGTCCAGACTAACCAGCTACGTGCTAATATGTATAACACGGTTGTTTAAAAGGCAGTTTAAAATGCAAGAGTCTGTGAAATGTTTGAATAAGTTTGCAGTTTATACACTTTCAGAAGTTGAATTAACTCTTATATTTAATTTGAAATAAAATGATAGATCTTGTGGTCATTAGTTACCATGCAGCTGATTATCCCCGTGTGTTTTTATAAGATAAACTACAGTGACTTGAGGAGCTGTTCACTTGAAAACTACCACTTCATGACATCACAAGGTGGAACAGAGCGTTTTGAGCTGTCGAGATGTGACAGACTAATAATAAAGTGTTACTCATGTGTGACATGTGTTTTTGATGAACATTATAACATGACTTATATTTCACAAGAATCAATTTTGTGTAAAATAGGACCTTTAAACTAAAAATAAAGTATGAATGAAAAGAAGTGTTAAATTCTGTAACAAATAGTAAACAATGTGTGAAGTACTCAATTGTGTTACTTTAGTAAAGTACAGATACTGGGGCAAAGAAATACTCAAGTAAAAGTATCACATGAAAAATGTACTTAATTAAAAGTGTTTGGAGCAAATGTAATGAAGCTTCAAATGTAGTGATTTTGATACAGATTTCAGCTGAATTTTTATTTTTTTCAGCTGTTTTTATTTGTATAATTTTGTTTGTTCAAATTATGAACATGTTAAAAATAAACCCTCAGACTTTTCAGCAGGTCTCAAATTATAATAAAAATACTTTTACTTTTCAGTCCAGTTCAAATGTAGTGGAGTAGAAAGTACAGATACTGCTCTCAAATGCAGTGAAGTAAAAGTAAAAAGTATCCACCTCCTTAAATTTATACTTACAGTACAGTACTTTACTACTTTGACTTGTGTCGTCCCAGCGCTGGGGGCGTGTGAGTAATAATCAAAACAACAGCACATATACAAGGGCTTTAATGGAGACACAGCTGCCCTGGGACAGACTGACACAAACATGGCTGCCAATCTGTGCCATTGGCCCTCAGACCACCACCAGCACACACACACATCTCACACACACATACACACACACATCACACACACATCACACACAAACATCACACACACACATCACACACACATCACACACATCACACACACATCACACACAGAGGAGATGTGTGTCAAGTGTCTTGCTAAGGACACAATCACATTATGCACTCATCTGAGCAGGAATGACCTTTGACCTATGTAATCACACTACGTCACTATATGGACGCTGGTTTGAATCCCACTCCGCTGAGCAAGACACTTCACTTCTCACGGCCCACCGCAGTCACAGGTTAGGTCACGTGTTTAATTTGGACAGGGCATCTGACTTTAAATAAATAAATAAAATCATGATGTAGTTATTGTCATATTCCCAGATGAATAAAACAGACCAGAAATCTGAACTGGCAACCCACTGGTCAGAGGGCAGATGACTACTGATAATTCAAAAGAGGAAGGGCAGAGTTTTGCTTTAGTTGTTAAAATCCCTGATGACCTTTTGACCTTTAACACGTGCAGCTTTTACTTCTACGAAAAGACACTGCGCCAGGACGATACTACGATACTCATAAGACGATATTATTAAAACATAATATATAAATGAATGTAATCGATAAAAGTTTGAGTTTCAGTGTGAGGGCGACCTTAAAGTAACATGTTTTTTCTTATTAAAGGTCCATATTACTCTATTTTCTGTTATAATGTTGTTTCCTCATCACAAACTGAAAACACTCTGTACCACCTTGTGATGTCATCATGTGGTAATACAGGAAGTGCTCCACTGTGTTTTTAAACTCCACACACCTTCACTTGGATGACTTTAGCCCTCTCATCCAATCAGCTAATCTCGACTGAACTAAAGGTAAAAAGGAGCTGTTAACTTGAAAACTACCACTTCATGACATCACAATGTGGAGAAGAACATTTTGAGCTTTGGAGATGCACTGACCTTAGCACAAATCTGTATCAAAATCACAACATTTGAAGCTTTATAAGACCTCAAAATCTGGATGAAATACTTTTACTTTTTACTCTTTAAGTACATTTTTAAACAGGTAATGTAAAACTTTTACTTAAGTCGATTTTTTCATGTAATAATTTAACTTTTACTTGTAGAAAATTACTGCGGTATCTGTACTTTTACTTAAGTAACAAAAGGCAATAGGCTATTTAAATCATTACTTTTTAAAACTCTCTCTTCTTTCCTCTCTTCTCTCTCCTCTCCTCCTCTTGTCTCTCTCTCTCTCTGCTGTATGTGTGTGAAAAGTACCTCTCTCTCTTTTTCTCTCCTCTCTCTCCTCTTTCTTCTGTCTTTCCTCTCTCTCCTCTGTCTCCTCTCCTCTCTCTCCTCTTTCTTCTGTCTTTCCTCTCTCTCCTCTCCTCTTTCTCCCCTTTCTTCTCTCTGTCCTCTCTCTCCTCTGTCTCCTCTCTTTCTTTCCTCTTCTCTCCTCTCCTCCTCTCTTTCTCTTTCTCTCTGATTTGTGAGTAAAGCTCCCCATCTGCTTGTTTGTTTATCTCTGTCACTCTCTTTTCTTTCTCCCTCTTTCTTTATTGTTTTACTCTGGTATCTGTACTTTTACTTAAGTAACATACTCGAGTACTGCTTCCACCGCTGCTCGTATATTTTTTTTAAATGTTGAAAATACCTTTATTCTCTTTACTTCAAATCAACACCGAGGTAAGCACACACAGATCTGCTTGCCTCACCGTCCAGGCCAATCGAGGACACGTCATAGCTCCTAGCTCCTTGTTCCTCGTCTCCTCTGTCCTATGCCCTAGCCCCGCCCTGTTCTGTTTAGGCCCTTGTGTTAATCAGAGGTGTAATTATGAGAATGGACAGGTCATTAAATTAAACAGGAGAGCTACACGAGCGTCCACTCCACACGGCCCTCGCTCTGAATCATACACAAAATATGACTCTGCTCCACGACGCTGACGAAGGCTGGAGGTTCAAAACCCGCTCGCACACATGGATACTGCTGTGGTGTCCTTGGGCAAGACACTTAACCCACCTCACCCCCAGTGTCTGCGTACACTGGTGTGTGAATGTGTGAATGTGTGTGTGAATGTCCCCGTCCCCACCGATGTATTTGTGTGAAAGGTATCTCACCTTCATTGCTTGCTTACACACACACACCCCCCCACACGCACCCCCGCACCCCCCCCCCACACACACACACACTCTCTCTCTCCACTTCTCTCTTTCTCTCTCTGTTCTTCTTGCACTCTATCTCTCTCCTTCTCCCCTCTCTCTGTCCTTCTCTATGTCTCTCTCCTCCTCTCTCTATGTCTCTCTTTCCCTCTCTCTCTCCATCTCCCCCCCCTCTCTGTCCTTCTCTCTCTCTCCTCCTCTCTTTCACTGTCTCTCTCTTTGTCTCTTTCCCTCTCTCTCTCTCTATCTCCCCCCTCTCTCTGTCCTTCTCTCTCTTTCTCCTCCTCTATTTCACTGTCTCTCTTTCCCTCTCTTTCTGTCTCTCTGTCTCTCCCCCCCTCTCTCTCTGTCTCTCTCTCTGTCTCTCTTTTCCTCTCTTTCCCTCTCTCTCTCTTTTCCCCTCTGTCACTGTCTCTCTCTCTCTCTCTTTCCCTCTCTCTCTATCCCCCCCCCTGTCTCTCTCTCTCTCTCTGACTTTCTCTCTCTCTTTTCTCTCTCTTTTCTCTCCTTTTTTTGGTGAAATTTAAACCTGTGAGAAGAAATACAAGTTGGACACATTTATTGCCGGACTGTGGATTCCATTCCAGTCAAAGCCATACCATCTCCATGGCGACAGGCAGCTGGCAGGCCCCTGTATAGAAAAGTTCCAGAGTGGCCCTTTAGGCGTGCGTCTCTTTAAATCATTAGTGTATATAATAGTGTTTTATGCTCGTGGCTGTAGCTTTAAGAGCAGAACCACATGCAGCGAGTGGCAGACACATTAAAAACATCAGGCTTTAACTTCCATCTGGGACTAATGTCGTAAAATCAAATCTGTCATAAAACTCAGCCCACGAGTGTTGATGTTTACAAACACCCCGGCCAACTCTCCCACAATGCACCGGGGCAGGCCCAGTACGCACACAAACATGTACAGTACTCCGTTCGCAGAGACCAGTGTGCAGCGGAGGAAGAAGTACAGATACTGGAGCAAAAAACACTCAAGTAAAAGTAAAAGTATCATGAAAAAATGTATTTAAGTAAAAGTATTAAAGTATCTGTTTAAAAATGTACTTAGAGAGTAAAAAGTTAAAGTATTTTGTGCAGAGTTGGAGGTCTAATGAAGCTTCAGATGCAGTGATTTACAGATACAGATTTGTTGTGAGTGCAGTAGTAAATATTATAAGATCACAGTTTATCAGAACAGAGTCAGTTTGTTCAGTTTGTTCAGTTTGTTCAGTTCTTAAAAGAGGAAGAGCTGCTTTTGTTGCAATATTTTTATTCTGTAAATATCAAGACTCAGTTGAACAGGAAGTTTAAAAACAGCCTGAGCAGAGTTTAGGTCAGTCTGTCTCTGCTAAAGAGCAAAAACAAGAGAGATTAACGAAAGAAACAAAACTAAAACTATAACTGAGGGAGAGAGAAAGAGACGGGGACAGAGAGAGAGGGGGGAGAGAGAGAGAGATAGCAAGAGCTGGAGAGAAAAAGAGAGGAACGGATGAGGGGGGGGAGGGGAACAGAGAGGGAGGGGCAGAGAGATGGCAACAGATAGACAGAGAGAGAGAGAGGGAGGGCCAGAGAGATAGTGAGAGATAAACAGAGAGAGATAGTGAGAGATAAACAGAGAGAGAGAGAGATAGAGACGGCCAGAGAGATAGTGAGCGATAAACAAAGAGAGAGAGAGAGACGTCCAGAGAGATCGTGAGAGATAAACACAGAGAGAGATGGCCAGAGAGATAGCGAGAGATAGAGAGAGGGTCAGATAGATAGCGAGACAGCGAGAGATTGACAGAGAGAAAAAGAGAGAGGGCCAGAGAGCTAGGGAGTGAGAGAGATAGAGAAAGAGAAAGGGCCAGAGAGATAGCAAGAGAGAGAGAGGACCAGAGAGATAGTGAGAGATAAACAGAGAGAGAGATGGCCAGAGAGATAGCGAGAGAGAGATAGCGAGAGAGAGATAGCGAGAGAGAGAGATAGCGAGAGAGAGAGATAGCGAGAGAGAGAGAGATAAATGCATTATCCTGAAGGACCTCTTTCCCGGATACTTGAGTGTGTGATCCCTCTCTCCTCTCACTCAGGACATGAGATGTCCTCCTAAACACAAAATGCTGATGAGGAGAAATGAGAGGAGCAAATTCTCATCATGAAAATTGAAATTCAGATTTGTGTTCTGATTTTCACGCTCTGATTTTAGGATTATAACAGGCCGCTGAAAACGAGAGCTCTCTCCAGTCTCTGATAAGGCTCGAATTAAAACAGACGAAAGAATGAGTTCACCAGAATCATGTCTCTTTGTTCTCTCTTACTTTTTCTCCTCTCTCTCTCTCTCCCTCTCCCCACCTCCATTCTGTTTCTCTCTCCAGCTTATCCTCTTCCCTATCTCTCCCCATTCTCTCCGTCTTTCTTTCCTCCAATCTTTGTCTCCCTTTCCTGCCTCTTTTTCCCTCCTTATTCTCCCCTCTCCCTCTTCTCTCTCTCTTTCTCTCTCTCTGATGTATTTGTGTGTAAAGCTACTCCCTGATATCTGTTGAGATAACATTATCACTTTCTCTTCTTCTCTCTTTCCTCTCCTCTTTCTTTCTCCCCCTCTTCTCTCTCTCCTCGATGTAGTTGTATGTGGTAAAGCTACTGTAGGGTATCTGTGGAGTTGACATTATCACTCATTGTGTCTCTCCTCTCTCTCATCTGTCTTGCTCCTCTCTCTCCACCTCTCCTCCCTCTCTGATAGAGTTGACATTTTCACTCTTTGTCTCTCTCATGTGTCTCTCCTCTCTCTGATGGAGTTGACATTATCACTATTTCTCTCTTTCCTCTCTCTCATCTCTCTCTCCCCTCTCCTCTTTTTCTCTCTCTCCTCGTCTCCCTCTCTCCCTCTGATAGTTTACATTATCTTTTTGTCTCTCTCCCCCCTCATCTTCTCTCCCTCTCTCTGATAGGGTTGACATCATCACTCTTTGTCTCTCTACTCTCTCTCATCTCTCTCTCCCCCCTCCTCTCCTCCCTCTCTTCTCTCTGATAGAGTTGACATTATCACTATTTTTCTCTCTCTAATCTCTTTTCCTCTCCTCTCCTCCCTCTCTCTTCTCTCTGGTAGAGTTGACATTATCACTCTTTGTCTCTCTCTTCTCTCTCCCCCCTCTCCTGTCCTCTCCTCTCTCTCTTCTCTCTGATAGAGTTGACATTATCACTCTTTGTCTCTCTCTTCTCTCTCCCCTCTCCTCTCCTCCCTCTCTCTTCTCTCTGATAGAGTTGACATTATCACTCTTTGTCTCTCTCTTCTCTCTCCCCCTCTCCTCTCCTCCCTCTCTCTTCTCCCTGATAGAGTTGACATTATCACTCTTTGTCTCTCTCTTCTCTATCCTCTCTCTCCCCCTTTCCTCTCCTCCCTCTCTCTTCTCTCTGATAGAGTTGACATTATCACTCTTTGTCTCTCTCTTCTCTCTCTCCCCCTCTCCTCTCCTCCCTCTCTCTTCTCTCTGATAGAGTTGACATTATCACTCTTTGTCTCTCTCTTCTCCCTCCTCTCTCCCCCCTCTCCTCTCCTCCCTCTTCTCTCTGATAGAGTTGTCTCTCTCTTCTCTCTCCCCCCTCTCCTCTCCTCCCTCTTCTCTCTGATAGAGTTGTCTCTCTCTTCTCTCTCCTCTCCTCCCTCTCTTCTCTCTGATAGAGTTGACATTATCACTCTTTGTCTCTCTCTTCTCTATCCTCTCTCTCCCCCTCTCCTCTCCTCCCTCTCTCTCCTCTCTGATAGAGTTGACATTATCACTCCCGCTCAGATCTTCCGGGCCTCTTGGTTCCCACTGGACTCCCACAGCGGGCTCTTTGTGTGAGAAGGATCGCTCGGAGACGGAGGACAAATGCACAGCTCTGATTTACTCTAACACAAACAGACAGGAGCGCGCACACCTGTACTCTGTTTGTGTGTGTGCGACTGTGTGTGTGTGACAGTGTGTGTGAGACAGTGTGTGTATGTCTGTGTACGTGTGTGTATATGTCTGTGTACGTGTGTGTATATGTCTGTACGTGTGTGTATATGTCTGTGTACGTGTGTGTATATGTCTGTGTACGTGTGTATATGTCTGTGTACGTGTGTGTATATGTCTGTACGTGTGTGTATATGTCTGTGTACGTGTGTGTATATGTCTGTGTACGTGTGTGTATATGTCTGTGTACGTGTGTGTATATGTCTGTGTATGTGTGTATATGTCTGTGTATGTGTGTATATGTCTGTACATGTGTGTATATATCTGTGTATGTGTGTATATGCCTGTATGTGTGTGTGTATATGTCTGTGTACGTGTGTGTATATGTCTGTGTGTGTGTGTATATGTCTGTGTATGTGTGTATATGTCTGTGTATGTGTGTATATGTCTGTGTATGTGTGTGTATATGTCTGTGTATGTGTGTATATATGTCTGTGTATGTGTGTATATGTCTGTGTATGTGTGTGTATATGTCTGTGTATGTGTGTATATGCCTGTGTACGTGTGTGTATATGCCTGTATGTGTGTGTATATGCCTGTATGTGTGTGTATATGCCTGTATGTGTGTGTATATGTCTGTGTACGTGTGTGTATATGTCTGTGTACGTGTGTGTATATGTCTGTGTATGTGTGTATATGACTTTATGTGTGTGTATATATCTGTGTACGTGTGTGTATATATCTGTGTATGTGTGTATATGTCTGTGTGTATATGTCTGTGTATGTGTGTATATGACTTTATGTGTGTGTATATATCTGTGTACGTGTGTGTATATGCCTGTATGTGTGTATATGCCTGTATGTGTGTGTGTGTGTATATGTCTGTGTATATATATCTGTGTATGTGTGTGTATATGCCTGTATGTGTGTATATGCCTGTATGTGTGTGTGTGTGTATATGTCTGTGTTTTTAAACTCTATACAGCTTCACTAGAATAATTCAGATGATTTCAGTCCTTGAATTTCCAGTCTCTATTGAACAAAAGGTTAAAAAAAAGTAGCTGTTAACTTGAAAACTACCACTTCATGACATCACAAGGTGGAACAGAGCATTTTGAACTTTGGAGATGTTACAGACAAATAAAGCAGAATTACTCAGACGTGTGTGAACGAAACAAAACACAACTCCAGGTCTGTTTTTGAGGAGGTAACAACTTTATAACATGACTTAAGTCCCACAAGAGTCAATTTTGTGTGATATAGGACCTTTAACGTGAGGTGCACCAGAAAAGTGTATCACATACTGTACACACACAGGCTGTACATACACACATATAAATTAATCGCAGCAGCAGAACCATACGCCTCCTCAGTCTCTCCATCTCCCCTTCAGCCGCAGCAGAACTTATCTAAAGTCATTCCTGGTTGAAGTATTTCCTGAGACTTTGACCAATCAGCGATGGGATTATATCATATTATTGATTTACACTTTTTCATAACGATCTTTGAAATCCTAATGTAAACACCTTATTTTTCTGTGCTTGCTGCTGGCGTCTTTGATTATGTCGCCGGCTGCTGTTTATATTTTTGATGTTTAAACTCTTCTCCGTATAACTCCACAGAGCTGTTTATAGATTCAGTCACTAACAAGGAGCTCCAGACTCTTTACAGGCCAATCTACAGCTTCATTTTTATTCACTCTATTCAAAACAAACATGTTATGCAAAAACATTAAATTCTTGGTTGCTACCGATCAGATACTCTGGAACTTTTTTTGTGAAATGATACGAGCGTTATTCAAATTTCAAAATAAAGTCTGAAACAAGGGCTTTTTCATCTCCAACCGATGGAGCAGAGGATGAAGAAAAGAGGGTCAGATGGAGCAGAGGATGAAGAAAAGAAGGTCAGATGGAGCAGAGGATGAAGAAAAGAAGGTCAGATGGAGCAGAGGATGAAGAAAAGAAGGTCAGATGGAGCAGAGGATGAAGAAAAGAAGGTCAGATGGAGCAGAGGATGAAGAAAAGAGGGTTAGATGAAGTAAAGAATGAAGAGGACGGGGTCAGAAGCAGCAGGGGATGAAGAAAAGAAGGTCAGATGGAGCAGAGGATGAAGAAAAGAGGGTCAGATGGAGCAGAGGATGAAGAAAAGAAGGTCAGATGGAGCAGAGGATGAAGAAAAGAAGGTCAGATGGAGTAGAGGATGAAGAAAAGAAGGTCAGATGGAGCAGAGGATGAAGAAAAGAAGGTCAGATGAAGTAAAGAATGAAGAAGACGGGGTCAGAAAGAGAAGAGGATAAAGAAAAGAGGGTCAGATGGAGAATAGGATGAAGAGGAGAGGGTCAGAAGGAGCAGAGGATGAAGAGGAGAGGGTCAGAAGGAGCAGAGGATGAAGAAAAGAAGGAAGATGGAGCAGAGGATGAAGAAAAGAGGGTCAGATGAAGTAAAGAATGAAGAGGAGAGGGTCAGATGGAGGATGAAGAGGAGAGGGTCAGAAGGAGCAGAGGGTCAGATGATACCGAAAACCATAAAACTACACTTTCATCATTCCGTTCAAACTCTCCGTTCTCTTCTCTCTTTCACGGTCTCCTGGTCACTCCCTAAAGCGTCTACGAAAGCTCAAAAATCCTACTGCACCAGTGACAGCGAAGGGCACACGGAGGTCGACAAATTATGGGAGAATTTCAATAATAAGCAGCCAGGACTCCTCTTCTTCCTCCTCCTCTTCTTCTTCTTCTGTCAAATGTATCTGTCCTGTTCTAATTCCACCATCACAATATGTCCGCCGCGCCGCCTTTTCATTCTCCGTGTCTGATTCTGACAAACGCGAGGATTATCGAGGAGCCGGGATTTTTAAATATACCGTTAATGTGAGCTTCGGTGGCGGCCGCTTTAATCTGCCGAGTATTTAAAACCAATCTGAAAATGCGGAGGAAACGCAGAGGTCAGCGCGTTCCTTTGCACCTAAAAAGAAAAGAGGAGAGATTGGAAATGGAAGTTGGAGAAAGAGAATGGGGAATGATTTGGCTTTTGTGTGAATTCCGACTGGGATTAAGCGGGAATCAGACCTCATCTAAAGCGGGAGTGAAAGGGAAAGTTGGGAGCGCGAGGGGAGGCGTCGCCGTCGGACTTCGGAGCTAAAGAAGTCGGGTGATGATAAACGTGCGAGTGATGTGACGTCGAATCTTTTGAACGGGTCCTTAACGTGAACGGTATGGAGTCGGATCTCGTTTTTTTAAGAGATCCGAAGAGCAGGAAATAAACAAGGTACAAGGAAGGTAACAAAAACAAGATGGAAAAACGGTGAAATAAAGAAGTAATTTAATGTACAGGGTTATAAGAGGTAAAGTAACAAAAGCGGACTGGCCTGGGAACGCCTTGGGGTCCCAACGAAGGAGCTGGAGGACATGTCTGGGGTGAGGGAAGTCTGGGAGTCCCTGCGTAGACCGCTGCCCCCGCGACCCGGCCCCGGATAAGCGGAAGTAGGGAAGCAGGGAAGTAAAAACACCTGCGCACATACAGTTTGTGATGTAGACGTGTATCGGGGGAGTGTTTGTCACAGGTCAGAGGTCACAGGTCAGCGGTGCGATTCCAGCTCCCACAGATGAATGCAGTCGTTGTGTCCTTGGGCAAGACACTTAACCCACCCCGCCCCCAGTGGAAAAGCTCTGTATAAAAATGTGATCTTTTACCAAAAAACTCTTACATTTACAGTCATTTACACAGAGACCTCACTGTGTGTTTGTGTTTCATAATAAAAATCATCCAAAACTCAAATGAACGTGTCTTTTTTACGAAGTTGGTTGACGTTTGAAGGTCAAAGTGTCGGCCATGTCTGTTACCCCGGGCAAACTTCAGAGCTGAAATCACAGGTGTCACTCGTCGTCTGTGAAGTGAAACAACTGAAGTGAAATCTGAAGTCCTGATGGTGTCAGAGCGGCTCAATCTGACGACTTTCCCGCCTTTTTCACTTCTCCAAGAAAATCGGACCTCAAATCCTCCACCTCCGTCTGTGGCTCTGACATGTAACGAGTGTGGGATCAAAGTGTCGTCATGTGTCCTTCTCTCTCTGTCTGTCTGCTGCCCTCCTCCCACCTCTCTTCTCCATTTCTCTCTCTGCTTCTTTCCGTCTGTCTCTCTCTGCCTCATTCATCTGTCTTACTCTCTTTTCGTCTGTCTCTCTCACTCCCCCTCCTCTCTCTCGCCCTCCTTCTCTCTTTTTCTCACTCCCCTCTCATTTTCTCACTCCCCCTCCTGTCTCACCCCCCCTCTCTCTCTTTTTCTCACTCCCCCCTCATTGTCTCACTCTTTCCCTCCTTCTCTCTCACTCCTCTTTTTCTCCCTCTTTTTCTCTCTCTCCCCCTCCTTCTCTCTCGCTTTCCCACTCCCCCTCTTTCTCACTCTCCCTTTTTCTCTCTCCCTCCTTTCTCTCTTTCTCACTCCCTCATTTTCTCACTCTTTCACTCCTCTCTTTCTCACTCCCCCTCTTTTTCTCACTTTCCCTCTTGTTCTCTCTCTCTCCCCCCTTCTCTCTCTTTCTCCCTGCTTCTTTCTGTCTGTCTCTCTCACTTTCCGTCTATATCTCTCTGTCATTCCGTCTATCTCACTCTGCCTTTTTTGATCTGTCTCTCTCTCTGCCTCTTTCCGTCTGTCCCTCTGCCCCTTTCAGTCTGTCTCTCTTCCCGTCCCTCTCTCCTCCAGTCTCTCTCTCTTCCCGTCTCTCTCTCTCTTCCCCTCTCTCTCTGTCTTCCCGTCTCTCTCTCTCTTCCCCTCTCTCTCTGTCTTCCTGTCTCTCTCTCTTCCCGTCACTCTCTCTTCCCGTCTCTCTCTTCCCGTCTCTCTCTTCCCGTCTCTCTCTCTTCCCATCTCTCTCTCTCTTCCCGTCTCTCTCTCTCTTCCCGTCTCTCTCTCTCTTCCCGTCTCTCTCTCTCTTCCCGTCTCTCTCTCTCTTCCCGTCTCTCTTCCCGTCTCTCTCTCTCTTCCCGTCTCTCTGTCTTTCCGTCTCTCTCTCTTAACATCTCTCCCTGTCTTCCCGTCTCTCTCTCTCTTCCCGTCTCTCTCTCTCTTCCCGTCTCTCTCTCTTCCCGTCTCTCTCTCTTCCCGTCTCTCTCTGTCTCTCTGGTCCATCGTTGAACGTGTCAAAATGGCGTCTCTTCATTTACACGTCAGGTCGGTCCTTATTACCTCGGCCCTGTCCACCTCCTCTTTCATCTGGTCCCTTGTCTCGCGTTTTCTCTCCAGATCCGTCGACTCAAATGTCATGAAGCTGTACATTTGGAGTGAAGAGAGAGAGGGCCCAGATGTACACGACAGAAAGTTGGAGAATGGGAAGAATAAGGAGGAGTGAACTACGGTGGCCTTTAGGGTCAAGTCACAAACACAATTAAAGGTCCATATTACATTGTTTTCTGATCTATGTTAAACTGTTGTTTCCTCATCACAAACAGACCTGGAGTTGTGTTTTGTTTCATTCACACATGTTTAACACAAAAACCCTGCTTCTCTCAAACAGAAAACACTCTGTTCCACCTTGTGATGTCATCATGTGGCAATACAGGAAGTGCTTCAGTGTGTTTTTAAACTCCACACACCTTCACTAGAATCACTTGGATCATTTCAGTCCTGGAATTATTGCCAATCTCTACTGAAGTAAAGGTCAAAGGTAGCTGCTAACTACCACTTCATGACATCACAAGGTGGAACAGAGCATTTTGAGCGTTGGAGATGTTACAGACTAATAATGCAGGATGACTTAAACATGTGTGAATGAAACAAAACACAACTCCACGTATGTTTTTGAGGAAGTAACAACATTATAACATGACTCAATTTTTGCGTAATACAGAACCTTTAATGTGTCACAATAGTTTAAAATACCCAGAGTTTAAAAACGTTATCAAAATCCAGATGTTTTTTTAAAAATAGACTTCCAGTTACAGGATTATTTGTGGACTTTAAAAACAAAATCTAAGTTTCCTATGATGTTATACAGGCCCCGCCCTCCATCTCAATCATGACATCACCATATTCTCAAGAAAATGACTATATTGTTTATCCAAAAATGAGCAAAAATATATAGACTCAGTTCAAAATTGTATCCTCAAAAAATCAAAATAGCCTCACATTACGTTAGCTTGAAACATTTAAAGTCACTGTGATTTGGCTAATACACCCTACCAAAATAAAAGCAGCCTTTTCATGCTAATTTTCACACTTCAGATTTTGATTAGTTACAGATTCATTATTGGACTTCTGAAGGTGCAGACTCGTACGGCGTCCTAAAGTAGGCCAACGTCGATAGCATCTGATGTGGTTGTTTGCTAGGAGGACCGTGTTCCCGAGGAGCGTTCAAACCCCGTCTTTAAACGTCCAGGAAGCGTGTTAAAGCGCTCACTCCTTTGGTTTTCATCTGATAAGAGCGCACGCCTCCTTCGGGTGTGTTTGTCCTCAGGCGGAGACGCTGTTACTAAACATCAGGAATCACACTCTGAGCAAAGTCCCGTTCAAGTCAATATCTGTTCATTTAGGGTCTTAAACTGAGAGCTCGTTTGGGTCGTGACAACGCTGGTGATGTATAAAACCGCCATCCGCCATCTGCTTGTTTCTAAGGACAAAGGTTCCTCTATCTCTTCCCTGTATGATGACGTACTATTGTTGGTAATAAGGACAACAACAGTGGTAAAAGCTAAAAGTTAAATCTGCCAAAAAGTTGTAGGAGTGAAGACATTTTGCTGCTCATCAGTTCTGGACACTGTCTCATATCTGTCTGAAGGGAGGAGCTAACACCGTCGAGAGAGCTCCTCTGGACCCCAGTCTGCTGTTCATGTCAAAGCCACTAACCACTCCTAACCACACCTAACCACTCCTAACCACACCTTTGAAGATAGTGAGGTACAAATCTTCGCCAGAGAAAAGAAATGGTTTGAGAGAGGAGTTAAACAAGCTACTGTATTTTTGTTAGAAAAGACGCCCATATACGACTCCATCATCAGACCCAAAGCCAACAAAAGCAATCAAAGAGAACAACAGAGCTAGCCAGGATGCTAATAGGTGTGAATGAGAGTTGAATGATTATGCTAAACAGGTCTCAGGCACAGTGCACACTTATTGTAGCTCAACAGACCTAACCTACAAACATAAACTGTAAACAAAAGCTGTGTTGTTAGCTCCTTCCTTCAGACAGATATAAGGCAGCGTCCAGCAGTAATTGGACCAGAACTGAAGAGACGGCCAAACGTCTTCACTCCTACAACTTTTTGTTCAGTTGACAGATTTTATTTGGGCGGCTTGCTAACCATAGATTGTGTAAAGAAGTGGACTAAGCGTTTGGCGTTCCATATTTGGAATTCTGACCGCGAGTATCATAGCAGCCAAAGATACAATCCGGAGAGAGGTCGGTGAAGGTAACGCCCCTTCCCGTCTGCAATGCTGGTTTAGCAGGGAGTGGGCGCTTCGCAACGCTGTCAATCAAACCTGTTGTTAACGCTACAGGGAACTACCTTTGGGGAATAAGATGCCTCACTGTTATTAATGTTCATGTATTGATTTAGGGACACAAAAGTGAAATAAAAAACGAACAATACGAACATTTAAGACCAAAATGACGAGTTTGACATCAGCAGATACAGAGAGAGGGGCAACAGTTTTTCAATAGAAAGTGAATTGGAGCCAGAGTCGATGGAGCCGGAAGTGCGTCTATGATCACTTCTTATTTGGAACACGGCGGTTAGCAGGTTAGCTATGTCCATTTATATAAACAGTCTATGTGTGTGATGGTGTGAGGTGGAGCAGGGTTGCGATGGCCTCTTCTGTCGAGCGTTTTGTTTTTTGTTTTTTTTTCACAAACTGAAGCGGGTCCAAGTTCGCTGTGACCGGATGTGACTAATGACAACTCGCTCAAAACATTTCACGGTTGCTCACGGCGACAGTGCGGCAGTTGTTCAATGAAGATGGATTGGACTTTTTGGTTCTGGGGACGACGGTGGAGCTTTTCAAACAGGTGCGGACAACAGCTCAGAGAGAAGCCGCCTGTGAACATGTCCATGAGTCTTTAAAGGTCTCACGTTACGCAAAACTGACTCTCGTGAGATTTAAGTCACGTTATAATGTTGTTACCTCCTAAAAAACACACCTGGAGTTGTGTTTTGTTTCATTCACACATGTTTAAGTAACACTTTATTATTAGTCTGTGTGACAAAGTGGGCATTTGTCCCGTTAATGTCACCTTAGTTTTGTTTATTGTTCATTTCCTGTAAGTTTTAAATATTCAACTAAACACTAAACCAGTGGTTCTTAACCTTGTTGGAGGTACTGAACCCCACCGGTTCCATATGCACATTCACCGAACCCTTCTTTATTGAAAAATAAAATATATATTTTTTCAAATTCAAGACATAAGTATGTTTTACTGGTGCACAAAATGAGCATGTGCATTAACATCACTGTGTTCAAAGAATAAAACCAGTACAATGCATGAACTCACAACAAATTACATACATACCTTTTAACGAAGACATGACCTTTTTTAATACTACCACACTGAAATTATTTTAATTTTGTATTGTATTATGTATTCCAATAATGAACTTACTGTATTTATGCTTTTTTATAATTTTTTAAACATTTTAACACACACCCATCACCTAATTTCCATCAGGCTACAATAATAATGAATATTTACTGCAAATCAGTGTAACTTCTGCTGATGCCTTTGAGAGACCAGTTCAGAAACGCGTGGCTTCACCTTGGCCACTCTCATGTCATTTTCACAGCAAAGTCTGTTCCTTTTCTTCGTTTTTATGTCGTATGTTTTTATGCCGTTCGAAGTGACAGTATTCAATGACCAATACACACTGAGAGGAATCTGTATCTGCACACCCAGCTGCTCTGTTACTGCAGATTGGCATTAGCTAATGCTAATGATTACACATGGTACACATTTGACCCACAATTAAGTCAATAGCAGAATAAACCACACTTACCGATCAGGAACAGCATCCAGTCCATCAGCACATAAGGTCCTCTGCTCCTGAGTCCACCATGAGATCTTCACTCGGTTCCACGAACCGCTCCGGGTCCGAGATGCCTCTAGTTTAACTTATACAAACATCCACAGTGTCCTCGGTCGCGTACTTCCTTTGTTTTGTTCGTTTCGTCATGTTTAAAACGCAAAACTGCTGCAAAACAGTGCGTAAAACGTGCGTGTAATTTTACGCTCGGATCTGTGCTCGAGGGCGGGCCGTCGGAACGTTAAGGGGTTAAACACTTAGAATCATTAGCGAGTCTTCACTCCACATCGGCTAAAACTCTGGCAGCGGCGCATGAGGAGCCTGTCAATGACGTTGATAAGCTGCGCAAATACGTGTGTGAATCACATAATTGTCTGGAGCAGCTCGTCCCCGGTCACACTCACTGACTCACACTGAAAAATAGCGCAGAATGAATTGTTGTGTGTTTATTTTATTTTCAACTCCAGTTCGATTTTTTTGTGCGCGGCACAGATTTTCTGTGCGCGGAGACCAGGTCAGCAGTGCGCAATTGAGCACGCGCGCAGTTTAGAGGGAACAGTGTTCGATAGGCACAAGCAAAGGTGCATTTGTCGAATTAGGACACGGCCAGCGTCTGGAGACGCTCGCAGTCTGCGAATCATATGAGTCGGGTGTGTGTCTTGACCTCCGCCGAACCCCTGGGACTGACTCACCGAACCCCTAGGGTTCTATCGAACCCAGGTTAAGAACCACTGCACTAAACAGAACGATCCCGGGTTTGTTTAGTTTAGTTTTTTAGTTATGGTCAAACTTAATTTATACCACACATAGATTTTGTTCGTTAAATGTATTCAATTCAGTTACAACACATATGTATCTACTCTTACCTGAGTCTCCACATGGTCCAGACACAGAGGGGGCGTGTCCTATGTCGGCCATTTTTAAAAACTTGGGTGTGGTCGTGGGCCGGACCATGTGGACTTTTTTTTTGTTTTGTTTTAATGTCTTGATGTATTTTGTTGCATTGTTTAAATGTTTATAATTGTATTTTTTAAAACATTTTAGCGTTAAAGGGACAGTACGCAGTTTATTGTGAGATCTATATCTGGGGGAGGTACTTCCTGTTTAGGAGGGTATTTAAGTGATGCAAGTCAGTCTTTTGAGGATAACATCAGTGTAGCCTGGTACATGTGGGTTTTTCCTCAGTTTTGTTAATTCCTGTTGTTTTTGCTTAAGTTGACCAATGTTCAAAATGCTCTGTTCCACTTTGTGATGTCATGAAGTGGTAGTTTTCTTTAGTTCAGTCAAGATTGTCAGTAATTCCAGTTCTGAAATCATCCAAATGATTCTAGCGAAGGTGTGTGGAGCTTAAAAACACACTGAAGCACTTCCTGTATTACCACTTCATGACATCACAAGGTGGAACAGAGTGTTTTCTGTTTGAGAGATGCAGGTTTTTGTGTTAAACATGTGTGAATGAAACAAAACACAACTCCAGGTCTGTTTTCTAAAGAGGGAACAGCGTTATAACAGATGAGAGAGCAGTGTAACCCTTTAAAGAGTGTGTGTATACGTGGTAAAGTCCAGTTCCTCACAGTCCAATGCGTGAGGCGTGTTTGAATGTGTCATACTTTTGTACAGAATGTTTACTCAAGCGCTCCCTCCGCTCTGTTTACACAACAGCCACTTTATGATCGTCATGACCTAAAACTACAGAATAATCCCATAGAGTTTAGAAGTGTTTAGGACGACACACATATTCACACAGGACAATAAGCTCATACGTGTGTGTCCATACTCTGTGAAAAAGTCAAATCATCACATCATCATCATCTCACTGACGGGTTTTCTACTCACGCTCTACTGTTATTGGACAAAAACACTTTAAAGGCTCAATGTTACACTATTTTATCATCTGTGTTATAATGTTATGGCACAAACAGACCTGGGGTTGTGTTTTGTTTCATTCACATGTTTAACACACAAACTCTGTATATTTAGACTGAGCTCTTCAAACAGAAAGCACTCTGTTCCACCTTGTGATGTCATGAGGTAATACAGGAAGTGCTCCAGTGTGTTTGTGATGAATAGAAAGATAGATGGATAAATGGATGATAGATAGATAGATAGATAGATAAATGGATAGATAGATAGATAGATAGATAGATAAATGGATAGATAGATAGATAGATAGATAGATAGATAAATGGATGGATAGATAGATAGATAGATATAGATAGATAGATAAATGGATAGATAGATAGATAAATGGATAGATAGATAGATAGATAGATAGATAGATAGATAAATGGATAGATAGATAGATAGATAAATGATAGATAGATAGATAGATAGATAGATAGATAGATAGATAAATGGATAGATAGATAGATAGATAAATGGATGGATCGATAGATAGATAAATGGATGGATATATAGATAGATAGATAGATAGATAGATAGATAAATGGATGGATGGATATATAGATAGATAGATAGATAGATAGATAAATGGATGGATGGATATATAGATAGATAGATAGATAGATAAATGGATGGATCGATCGATAGATAGATAAATGGATGATAGATAGATAGATAGATAGATAGATAGATAAATGGATGGATGGATCGATAGATAGATAGATGATAAATGGATGGATGGATAGATAGATAGATAAATGGATGGATAGACGGAAGGACAGACGGACGGACGGACAGACAGACAGATAGATGAATGGATGGATAGATAGATAAATGGATGGATAGACAGACAGACAGACAGATAGATAGATAAATAGATAAATGTAAATAAATAAATAGATGTCTTTTTCAATGAGTCATTGTTCATAAGTCAGACAGTGTCCCGTGTGTCGTCTTTACACACTGTTTGAATGTCTGTGTGCCACATAATCATTCACTAAACAAATGTAGAGCAACATGGAGAATAATGCCCTAGAAATACAGAAAACGAAAAACCTTGACAATGAAACACATAAAATGTTGTAAATATGCAGGAAAACAAGATGGGATTTTTGGTTAACAAAATGTATTCAGCGACTGAGGTTAAGGTCAGTGGACATTTGTGAATAAATATTTATAATAAAGTTAGTCACTGCCACAAAAACAGCGAAAATTAAAAGTTTGTCCTTTAAAATGTACGAGAGCATTGTACAGGCCCAAGGATGGAGAGGGAGGGCCTTGGGAACGCACGGGTTTAACAACAAAACGGCTTCGGTGTCATTGAGAGACGCGTTCAAAGTTTGAAGGTATTTTGGATTATTTTGGAGTATTTTGATTTTTTCTATTGATATTAAAAGCAAAAAAAACTGCATCTCAGAAATATTTTAAAATGTAGAATTTGAGGATGCAAACAATGTACATGTTTTAGTAGCTCTGGTATTCAAATGAGTTCAGAACATAGACTGTATATATAAATGGACATAGCCGTGTTAGAAATAGGAAGTGAACCTCGTCATTTTGGTCTTAAAATGTTCGTATTAACCCGCTCTATATGATCCTGGGGTTTTTATTTTGCTATTGTGTGTGTAAATCAAGACATGAACATTAATAACAGACAAATCACATGGCTTCTTTCCCTGAGGTCACTCCCGCTACCGTTAGCAACAGGTTTGATGAACAGCATTGCTAAACATCCTCTCTCTGCTAAACCAGTTACTTTAAACAGCCTTGCTCCAGATTGGCTCTTTGGTTGCTATGATACTCACGGCCGGAATTCCAAATATGGAATCGGCTCCAAATTGGTCCCTATAACTGCTCTAGCCTCGATGAGCTTCATTTGACTGGAGCTGAGCGCTAAGGGTGACGTCACACTCACTTAGTCCACTTCTTTATACAGTCTATGGTTCAGAATCAGAATTACCTTTAAAGAAAGACGATGTGGTATCTTTAATAAAAAGGCCACAGACAGCATCAAGAACTTGTAATATAATAGTCAGCACATACTTTGGACGAGTTAGTTACAGATGACTTTTACAACTGCATTTGACCAAGGCAACATGGTTTTCATGAGATAACACATAACACACATCAAATGATCTCAAACTATCCAGTGTGGCAGAGCGCTTTGATCTTAAAGGTTCTATATCACACAAAATGGACTCTTAGAGCTTTAAGTCATGTCATTATGCTGTTACCTCCTCAAAAACATACCTGGGGTTGTTTTTTTGTTCCATTCACACATGTTTGAGTAACCCTTTTTTTATTAATCTGTCTATATCTACAGACTTCAAAATGCTCTGTTGCACCTTGTGATGTCATTATGTGATAGCTTAACAGCCTTTGTTGATCAAGACTGAATTCAGCGGAGTGTTTTGAATGATTCTTTTCTCCTCATTTGACCTCATTTGAGCCTGGTACGTCTCTGTAGTGTTTCTATTTAGGGTTCATATGTGTAAACCCGTGTGTTCATTTTGTGTGTGTGTTTTTGTGATCGTCCCCCTCTCTCTGACCTCTGACCCCATCTCAAACATCATTCTCACACACTTGGCATCTTGACATCGTGTCTACAGTGTTTCTCCTGTCCAGCTACAAGAACAAAAGTGGAATGAATAGATAACATAAGTTTATGTAGACATTTACTGAAATATATAAAACTGTTTCTTTTTGGTTTCTACTTTGTTAGTAATAATTTGGATGTTGACAAAAAGGGCAGATTTTGCAGTTTAGAGTTATTACTTTCACTCAAAACATGACAACTGTCATCAGGCCCGTCGGAAGAAATTTGGGGGCCCCAGGCAAGACACTTCAGATGGGCCCCCCTCTATTAGAAATGAATAGGAAGAAGGTCCAATTCTAAAACCGTGAGGCCCGTGACAAGAGACCCCTTTAAATGTGTAAATATGTGATAAAAATAAACCCTCAGTCTCAAATTATAATAAAAAATACTTTTACTTTTCAGTCCAGTTAAAAAAGGTAGTGGAGTAGAAAGTACAGATACTGCTCTCAAATGTAGTGAAGTAAAATTATCCAGTTTAAAAAGTACAGATACTTACATTTTTTACCTAAATACTATGCTTTTATTACTTTTGCTTTGTTACCTTCCAGCACTGGTCATAAATCAACAATATATGGAAGCAAAAGTTTGAATTTGTTGTTTGTTGTTAGATTTTTTTGGGGTATTTTTTTAATATATTTTTTCTGTTACGTATTTTTTTATTTATTTTTTTTTTTTTTTTTTTTTTTTTTAAACAATTTATTTATTTATGTATGTTTTTTATTTTTTATTTTTTTAATGTATTACTTTAGCTTGCATTAGGTTGAATTGTTTCTGGCCTGACTCTATATTTGATCCAGTCCCATATACTGTGTACTTGAGTGTATTCTGTACTTGATTCTGTGTGTATGTTTTCGCCCCTCGTTTCTCTCGCTCTCTGCCCTCTGACTCCATCTCCAACACCATTCTCACACATTTGGCATTTTGACATCACATCTACAGATCTTCTCTTGTCCGACCACAATAACCATTTTATTTCTCCGCTTCACCGAGCAGCATTTCCAACCCCTTTTAGCTCTTTTTACAGCATTAATGTCTTTTTTCTTCACGTTTATTCTTTCACTCAAACCCAGGCTTCCAAGGTCAAACGGGACAAACAACGGCACCCGCTCATGTCTGGGAGATGGGCCTCGCCGTCACCGCTTGCTAGCTGTTTCCATCGCAACGCGCTAACCATTAATTTTCAATTAAAGGAGACAAAGAGATGACAGCCCAGGGTCCAGGGAAGATGTCAAGAAGCAGTATTAATATAGGACAAGTGAGCATAATTGTGTTCCATTCTCCCCGCACTGCGTCTGTAAACCGGAGACATCATTTGAGGGTTGTAGTTGAAAACACTGCACTGATTTTTTATTTTTTTGTCGTTTTGATGTGTGAAAAATGGCGTTTGTGTTATTACCTTTATGAATATTTTGTCAAGGCTGTGATTATTTTCATTATCACTCTATCAGGCCGACGTTGTTCTAGTTCAAAGTGGCCTCACCTGAGCGGCGTGAGCTCGCAGACAGTTTGAGAAGATGGACTTTTATTATGATGTGGCGTTCAGACTGTGTGAATGTGTTTTTGTGATTATAGAGTGAGAATGTTATGAACACAAATGA
Source organism: Periophthalmus magnuspinnatus (assembly GCF_009829125.3). Taxonomy (NCBI): domain Eukaryota; kingdom Metazoa; phylum Chordata; class Actinopteri; order Gobiiformes; family Gobiidae; genus Periophthalmus; species Periophthalmus magnuspinnatus. The sequence continues at coordinate 19,443,436 of NC_047130.1, read as the reverse complement.
AGCGTCGGAGGACAGAAGTGGAGAAGGCCACTGCGCACAGGCCTTGGGCAGACACTACAATGAAAGATTTATTTTTTTTTATTTTTGCTTATTTATTTATTCAAACCACTTGCTTATCTCAGTGGAGTTGTTACAGCCTTGCCTGGAATGTTCCACAGTACGGTATTAAATATATCTGTCTAGTATTTATCTCATTACAGGTGTTTGTATTCCTCAGAATCTAGAAAATGATGCATCCTTACCTCTCCACAGATGTGACCTTTAACGTGGCCTGATGGTGTCTGGTTGTCTGCATGGACATAGATAAGTGTAATCCCTCCCACATTCACTCTCTTCACCCCCCCCCATCTCTCTTCTCTTTCTCCATCCATCTCTCTCCTCCCTCCTGTTGTGGGTGTTATCGAGTGTTCTCTCTCCTTCTCTCCCTCCTTTTCCCTCTCTCCTCCTGCTGTTCCTTTGGGCATCATAGAGTGTTCTCTCTTTTTCTGTCCCTCTTTCCTCCTCCTGTTCCTTTGGGTGTTATAGAGTGTTTCTTCTCCTTCTCTTCCTCTCTCTCTCTCTCCCTCTCTCCTCCTGCTGTTCCGCTGGGCATTATAGACTGCTCTTTCTCCTCTTCCTCCTCTTCCTCCTGCTGTTCCGCTGGGCGTTATAGACTGTTCTCTCTCCTCTTCCTCCTGCTGTTCCGCTGGGCGTTACAGACTGTTCTCTCTCCTCTTCCTCCTGCTGTTCCGCTGGGCGTTACAGACTGTTCTCTCTCCTCTTCCTCCTGCTGTTCCGCTGGGCGTTATAGACTGTTCTCTCTCCTTCTCTCCCTCCTTTTCCCTCTCTCCTCCTGCTGTTCCTTTGGGCATCATAGAGTGTTCTCTCTTTTTCTGTCCCTCTTTCCTCCTCCTGTTCCTTTGGGTGTTATAGAGTGTTTCTTCTCCTTCTCTTCCTCTCTCTCTCTCTCCCTCTCTCCTCCTGCTGTTCCGCTGGGCATTATAGACTGCTCTTTCTCCTCTTCCTCCTCTTCCTCCTGCTGTTCCGCTGGGCGTTATAGACTGTTCTCTCTCCTCTTCCTCCTGCTGTTCCGCTGGGCGTTACAGACTGTTCTCTCTCCTCTTCCTCCTGCTGTTCCTCTGGACGTTACAGACTGTTCTCTCTCCTCTTCCTCCTGCTGTTCCGCTGGGCGTTACAGACTGTTCTCTCTCCTCTTCCTCCTGCTGTTCCGCTGGGCGTTATAGACTGTTCTCTCTCCTCTTCCTCCTGCTGTTCCTCTGGGCGTTACAGACTGTTCTCTCTCCTCTTCCTCCTGCTGTTCCTCTGGGCGTTACAGACTGTTCTCTCTCCTCTTCCTCCTGCTGTTCCTCTGGGCGTTATAGACTGTTCCCTCTCCTCTTCCTCCTGCTGTTCCGCTGGGCGTTATAGACTGCTCTCTCTCCTCTTCCTCCTGCTGTTCCTCTGGGCGTTATAGACTGTTCTCTCTCCTCTTCCTCCTGCTGTTCCGCTGGGCGTTATAAACTGTTCTCTCTTCTCTTCCTCCTGCTGTTCCTCTGGGCGTTATAGACTGTTCTCTCTCCTCTTCCTCCTGCTGTTCCTCTGGGCGTTATAGACTGTTCTCTCTCCTCTTCCTCCTGCTGTTCCTCTGGGCGTTATAGACTGTTCCCTCTCCTCTTCCTCCTGCTGTTCCTCTGGGCGTTATAGACTGCCCTCTCTTCTCTTCCTCCGCTGGGCGTTATAGACTGTTCTCTCTCCTCTTCCTCCTGCTGTTCCTCTGGGCGTTATAGACTGCCCTCTCTCCTCTTCCTCCGCTGGGCGTTATAGACTGTTCTCTCTCCTCTTCCTCCTGCTGTTCCTCTGGGCGTTATAGACTGCTCTGTCCCTAAACTAGTCCATAAAACATGGCAGCTCGTCCCCTCTGGCCCCTCCTCCTCACACTGCACATTACTGCTTTCATTAAGGTAATTAGTTTTAGAGTAGGACTAATCGGACGCTCCTCTCTGCTGCAGTGAGCTCTGAGGCGTCTATTTAAAACACCACAGACCACAGAAGACTAAAGGAGGTCTGCTACTGTTTTCTACCCACATAAAGGCCCCGTACACACAGACTGTACATATAAGTGGACATGCTAGAATTCCTAATACAGAACTCGGCTCCAAATTCTCCCCTATAACTGCTCCAGCCTCGACGAGCTTCATTTGACTGGAGCTGAACGCTGTGGGTGACGTCACACTCACTTAGTCCACTTCTTTATACGATCTATACTCATATCTGATGTTTTTCCCCCAGGCATTTGAGCAAAACTTGTCTTGTTCCAGTACAAATATATTTTATGTTGAAGACAAAATACGTCTGCTGTGTATTGTCTGTATCTAAGTGTACAATGATCAGGAAGTGTACCATTACTGTCACACCAAAACTCCACTCTGCTCTCTGTAAGTTGTCAAACGCAGTTATAAACTCATCGTGGTAAATAATTAGGATGCTCGGAGGCATGAGGTAAGTGAGGAATAACTTTGGACCGATGCAAACTACTTAAAATGAACTAGCAAGACTGACACATCGCTAGAATTTCCAAGTAAATGTCTATGAAAATGAACATGCAGTTATAATGATCACCTAAGTGTATGCAGTGTACAAATCTAAGAATACTCTAAGCAGAGTTTGGTTTGTTTTTGATTTAAACGTCTCTTTGCACTTCTCCTGCAGTGACCCCTGGAATAGTTTAGGGCCAGTGGAACAAAATGTTGGACTAGTAACGACGTAATAGTAGCAAAGTACACATGTTAGCTACCTGTACTTTACTTAAGTACATTGTAAAGTGGATATTTTTTTACTTTTACTTCACTACATTTTTGATTAGTATTATGTATACTCTTTGAGGCCTGGTGAAAAGTCTGAGTCTAAAACATAAAAAACACAAGTAAAAAGAGCTAGAAAAAACAATTGATTCAGTTATTTCTGTTGAACAGCGAAAATATTTGTCAACATTTGAAGCCTCATAAGACCTCTGCACAAAATACTTTTACTTTTTACTCTTTAACTACAATTTCAAGCAGATACTTTAATACTTTTACATAAGTAGATTTTTTCATGTTACTTTTACTTTTACTTAGGCATTTTTTTGCTCCGTTTTCTCTATTTTTACTTAAATAACACAATCCAGTCCTTCCTCCACCACAGCTAGACAGACATATCCACTTCAGCGTCATTTTCTTTTTTTAATTGTTTGTGAATTACCTATTTTAATTTCCACCAAAGACGAGGAATATCCAAGAGTAACCTTTTTTTTTTTTTTGCCCCGTCAGGAGCTCAGGTGGGGGGTGCGATCCATCGTAGAACAGACAGACAGCGAGATTGGTGAATAGAGACATGTCTTTGGATGTGAGCCGGACTTTGACAGTCTCCTCCCGCCTCACCCACCCCCCTGTACCACCGTCATACGTGCCCCCCCCCTCCCTCCCTCCCTCCCTCACATCCCCCCTCCGACACCAAAGGCACCTTGGCTGATAATGAGCGAGAGGGTGCGCAGGTATTCGCTCCTACTCGGGGGGGATTCAATTAACGCCCTGCAGATTAATAAAGAGTAATAAGCCGCGATGCGTCCGTGTGCCCGTGTATGTGTGTGTATGTGTGTGTGTAGGGGGCCGCATCCGGGTGCCCGCTTGTGTGTGTGTGTGTGTGTGTGCGTCCGGGTGCGAGCAGGAACCCCCGTCGCTCGGTGTGATGGAGGAGCAGGAGAGGGACGACAGAGCTGTGAATAACTAAGGAGAGGAGACGAACGCAGCCCCGTGATTGGCCGTTTGGCTCCGGAGTGTTTTAATTGGTCATGTGCTTGGTGTCGCTGCAGCAGGAGGCAGTGGTCATTTAAAAAAAAACACAAAAAAAAACCCCCACATGCAGTATGGGAGATGGTATTGTAAAAAGCGATAGGACTGGAGGTTTAATTGAGATGGGGGTGAAACAGCTTTTGTTCGTATGCAGATGTGGTCGGGTACATTTAGACGTCGTCATCGGATGAGATGTTAAGCTTTTTCTGCTGTTTAGTTATCATCTATTTTACATTGATGATAAATCTGACTCAGGTCTACGACACCCTTGGATCATTATGTTATAATTTGGACATTTTAAATCACAATATTCATCCAAAACGACTTAATAAAAGAAATAAGACAGCTCACTACCGCGTTTGAAAACTGCAGTGTCCAATGGGAGCTGATATCGCAGTAAACGTCGTCACAATTGTAAAGTCGCCACCTGGATTTAACTAAGCAAATAGGTCGTCTCCTGCAGTTGGTCTGGTCGAGGTTCAGCAACAGTCTGTGCTCAAAGAATGAGGTCAGCTGACACCTGAATATACTGAATGACCAGGTTATTCCATCAGTGGATTTGTTCTTCCCTGATGACACGGGCATATTCCAAGACGACAATGCCAGGATTCATCGGGCTCAAATTGTGACAGTGGTTCAGGAGCTTGAGACGTCATTTTCACACATGGATTGTCCACCACAGAGTCCAGACCTTAACCCCATTGAGAATCTTTGGGATGTGCTGGAGAAGCTTTGTGCAGCGTCAGACTCGACCATCATCAATGCAACATCTGGGTGAAAAATTAATGCAACAATGGATGGAAATAAATCTTGTGACATTGCAGAAGTGATGTAATCAAAACTAAAACAACCAAATATTAGAGTGTGTGACCTTTTTTTTTTTTTGGTGGGGACTTTTATTTTTTGGCCAGGCAGAATAGGTCTGATTTAATCTGAAACAACGCAGCCTTTCCGTTCATGGGAGTGGATCTCTCCTTCACTGTGGTTCTCCTCGAGGTTTCGCTTTTTCCCAGTGGTATTTTTTTTTTTTTTTTTAGTTTTTCCTTGCCAAGAGACATCCAGTTCTCCATTTGCTTGTTTTCTGTTGATAATTAGCTTGTCTGTTTCTGTTTCATTGTTGATTTTCTAACTTTCTGTTGGTTAAATCAATTCTCATGTTCATCATCACATCATCACGTCATCGCTGCACAGACGTAGGGGCATACCGGTCCCACAGATGAACTGCTGTTGTGCCTTTGAGCAAGACACTTAGTCAATCTCACTCCCGGTGTCTGTGCACATTGCTGTGTGAGTGAATGTGTGAGTGGTTCCTTGATGTAAAGCGCTTTGAGTGACTTGAAGTCGGAAAAAAACGCAATATAAAAAGTGATAATTTGACATGAACGAAACATGCAACTACTATTTATGTGATACTTTTACTTTTATCTGAGTATTTTCTTGCTCTGGTATCTGTACTTTTACTTGAGTAACGACACTGAGTACTTCTTCCACCACCGGTAAACACTGACTTTTCCCAATCGGCCGTTTAGATGAGTTATTTTGGAGTTTAACACACTTCCACCTGTGAACACACTCTGGAATAGCAGTGCCTGAAATAGCCACACTTCAATAATCCTTTTGTCCTGAAAACTCTGCTCTTAGGTTTAGATTCAGTGTGGCAGCCCATGGAGCTACCACCCAAAATCTGCACTTCCTCAGCCGCGTATGGAGCACGACCCATAATTACATTTCCCGACAAAAGACATTTCAAAACAAAACAAACTGGATCCTGTGAACACTGAGGTACAGACATTATGGTCCAGGAACAGCCACCGGGCCACGGCTTTGACTTTACGAGTTAAAAGAACGGCGACGCGAAAGAGTGCGCTTTTTGTTTTGACATTAAAAAAGTCATTCAAAACATAACAGTAATTCCAAATAGTAAATTGCTACAGTGAAATACAGTTGTTCCTCACTATATCGGGGTCGATGAAACGTTCTGCACCGACAAAGACGCGTACGAAGGTTTGAACTTTGAGAGAGTTTAAACGAGAGAAATGTGAGAAAATGTTCATGCCTGTGTGAGAAAAGTGTATAAAGTGTGTGGTGAGGGGTTTTACAGCCAAAAACATATAGAATAACTGTAAAAAATAAAGCTGACTACATCACGGATTGTTTTTAGAACGTAACCCCCGCGATAAACGAGGGACCACTGTAGAACAATTTAAAGCAGCGCTCGTGTCGGCTCTTTAGTTAAAATTTGCACATTTTAAATCACAATATTCAACTAAAACGACTTAATAAAAGAAAAAAAAAGTCGTTTCACTTCTGCGTTGGAAAACTGCGGCGCCCGATGGAAGCTGACGTCGCCGTAAACGCCATCGCAACAAAGAGCTGTGGAGGCGCCTCCTATGGACGCCTGCAGATCACACTAGCGAGTAACGGACTTTGAAAAATGTGTGCTAAAATGACAAATCCTACACGTGTCATCGATTAAGAAAATAAAATTGAACGAAGTAAGTAACGAAGGTGGGCGTGTGCAAGCTGCGGCGAAAATGGGGGTTGAACTAAGCGATTAAATATTGCTCAAACATGCACGAGTCACTCCAAAAACAACTGCAGGTGAGTAAATGGTGAAGGGAAACAGCTTTAACATGTTTACAACCTCTAAAAAAAAGTAGATTTCACATAATAGGTTGTCTTTTTGTGCAAAGTCTTAAAAAGGCACCGTGTAACTTTTCTTGTTTTCCCTGTAATGTTCAACGGTATATCTATTTCGCAAGGCTGTCTCTCCACAGATCTGACCTGTAGCTTGGCCTTGTTGTGCTCCTTGCTTGTCTCCGTGGAAGTAGATGAGTTTAATTCCAAACTGTTTAACATTCCAGGCAAAGCAACAGCATCCCCGAAGAGACAAGTAGGCCACCGTGCATCAGAAAAGTGACATATTGCTGCTTTAAAGTGAAGTACATGCAGTTTTCACGTCGTGCAGGTTTGTTTGGTTAGCCTGCGCCTCTCTGCTCACGCTGCGTAAACTGCTCGTCGTCCAGCCAATGAAACATTACCTTAAATGGTGGAAGAGATGAACAGAGACAACACATTTTTGTTCTATCTAAGGGTTTGAATGGGAACGATGAGAAATAAAAACCGTTGCCATGGGGATTAACAGTTTAAATCAGACCTATTCTGCAAAATGGACTTTTCAGAGCTTTTAATCAGGTTATACAGTAGTTCTTTCCTTCACGTTTACCCTCTGGACGTTGTTTTTGGAATGTTTCGTGCAATTTTTGAATCGCGTATTTTCGAGACGCCATTTTGCCGATCGATCCTCGTTTTCACCGCTATACCGGCACACGCCCACTGCTCCGCGATTAGTTCGTTCTCTAATTTTATTTTCCTAATCTGTGAAATGTGTAGGATTTGGCAGCGTCGCGCGGTCATTTTGGTACAAATGGAAAGAAAAAAATCAGTTCCCATCAGACACTGTAGTTTTCTAACATGGAACTCAGTGGATTTGTGTTCTGCGTCCTGATTGGCTGAGGGACTGTAGACCATTGTCCAACAGTGTCCCACAAAGTCGATGAAACGTTCTGCACCGACGAAGGTTTGAACTTTGAGAGACTTTAAACAAGAGAAATGTGAGAAAATGTTAATGTCTGTGTGAGAAAAGTGTATAAAGTGTGTGGTGAGGAGTTTTACAGACAAAAACATATAGAATCATTGTAAAAAATTAAAAAAAAGTTAAAAAGTAAACGAAACCCCAGTGGAACAACCTGATAAACTGCTGGGTTTCTTGACAGTGGCTCAGTTGGTAGAGCGTTTGTCCACTGATCCACAGGTTGACGGTGCAATTCCAGCTCCCACAAATGAATTCTGTTGTTGTGTCCTTGGGCAAGACACTTCCCCCACCTCACCCCCAGTGTCTGTGCGCACTTGTGTATGAATGTGTGAGTAGTTCCTTGATGTAAAACGCTTAGAGTGACTACGTTTAGCATCTCAAACTCTCCACTGGTTTAACATTACGCGAACAAAATATTGTGTCTCGTGTTGTCACAATCCCAAACTCTAAGAAATGAGGAGTATAGTTTTATACCAGATGCCCTTCCGGACTTTCTCTCACAAGCACTGGGCGTTTATGCACAGAGAGAGCACCAAATATAGCCATAGCATTGACCTCAGTACAGTTACAGTGGTGGAGTTTGACAGGGCCTGTTCTTATTGCTCTGTGTGTGCGGGCCGCTCCCATCTGCATTTCCCATGATGCCTCAGTGCTCCTAAACAAACACACTCACAAACAGAGGCCAACACGCCCAGCCGCTGTCACTCAGAAATGTTTGTTTTACTGGCCTGATTTATCTGCACTGCTTTAAAACACTCTCTTTCTCTCCCTTTCTCCCTCTTTTTCTCTCCTCTCCCTTTCTCCCTCCCTCTCTCTCCTCTCCCTTTATTTCTCTCTCCTCTCCCTTTCTCACTCTCTCTTTCTCCCTCCTCTCCTTTTGTCCCTCTTTCTCTCTCTTCTCCCTTTCTCCCTCCCTCTCTCCCTTTGTTTTCTCTCTCTCACATACACATATAGGACCCCCCTTTGCTCTCTCTTTTTCTCCCTCTCCCTCCTCTCTCATACACTAACTCCCCACCTCTCTCTCTCTATCCCTCGCTCTCTCCCATTCTCTCACACACACCTACACACATATGTAGGACCTTTCTTGCTCTCTCTCTTTCCTCTCCCTCTCTCTCTTATTCTCTCTCTCTGTCTCCCCCCTTCTCTCACACACACAGAGATGAACATATATAGGACTTGTCATTTTCTCTGTCTCTCCTCTCTCTCTCTCACCCCCCCCACACACACGTATAGGATCACTCTCCTCTTCCCCCTCCTCCTCTCTCTCCTCCTCTTCCCCCTCCTCCTTCCTTTCCTCCTCCTCCTTCTCCTCTTCCCTCTCCTCCCCCTCCTCCTCCCCCCTCTCCCTCCTCCATCTCCCTCCTCCCCCTTTCCCCCCTTGTCCTCCTCCCTCTCATCCCCCCTCCTCCCCCCTTTCCCTCCTCCCTCTCCTCCTCCTCCTCCCTCCCCCCCCTCCTCCTCCCCCCTCCTCCCTCCTCCTCCTCCTCCCTCTCCCCCCTCCTCCTCCCCACTCTCCCTCTCCCCCCCCCCCTCTCCTCCTCCCTCTCCCCCCGCCTCCCCCCTCTCCCTCCTCCCTCTCCTCCTCCTCCCCCCTACTCCTCCTCCCTCTCCTCCTCCTCCCCCCTCTCCCTCTCCTCCTCCTCCCCCCCTCCTCCTCCTCCTCCCCCCTCTCCTCCTCCTCCTCCTCCTCCTCTCTGTACAGTAGAAGAATGCACCTACAGCTGTCTGACAGCTCTTACCTCTGTCACTGAACACACAGGCTTCACTTAAGCATTTTATTAAAAAGTGCTTCTCAAACAACGGGCCGCGTCCCACTAAAAATCCAGCGACATCTACGCGCTAATCCAAAAGTCTGCAATTTATAAACAATATTTTTATTCATTCATAGACCATGTTTTGACATTTCCTTGCCAGATTGATATAAAGTGCTTTGGTAAACTTTTGGTAAACTAAAAATACTAATTGTTGTTACACTTGTGAAACGTATTGTCACCGCAGAAACATTTGTCCTTTGCGTTTCACCCATCCCTCAAAGCCTCTGGTAAGCTGGTAAAAGTGAGTTGTAAGGCATTTTTATTCACTTTTATATATTGTTAGCATGCTAGTTGTTAGCAATGATGCTTAAACTCATCACTTCTGAATAATTAGCATGCTAGGAAGGCTTTAGCAAAGACTGGACGGCTGCAAACTGTTCAAAATCATCTACTTCTACTACGTTTTTCACATTTTAAAGATCAGGTACAATGCGTGTCAAAGTAAAAGTAGTTAAGTACTGTATTTACTTAACTGCATTTGAGAGCAGTATCTGTACTTTCTACTCCACTACGTTTTTGAACAGGATTGATTCAGTTGTTTCTGTTGAACAAAACTGCATCAAAATCACTAGATCTGAAGTTTTACTAGAGCTCAAAATCTGTGCAAAATACTTTTACTTTTTACTCTTTATGTACATTTTAAAAACAGGGTACTTTAATACTTTTACTAAAGCAGATTTTACATGTGATACTTTTACTTGAGTATTTTTTTTGCTCCACTATCTGTACTTTTACTCCTTCCACCGCTACTTTAAAGAAAAATAAATTAAATCACTTCTTCTGTCGCTGCTGTCATTTCAAACCAACACATTTTTCTTCTTTGCAACTACACAACTTTACTTCCTGTAGATTAGCCGCCAACTGCTTTTGTTTAGCCCACGTTGCTAAACCCGGACTATCTGTGGAACGCCGGCTAAATATTTGCACTTGCCTTCGATACGGCAGCACTTTTCCTTTGTGGCAGGTTTGAGAATGCATCTATGTGTTTACTGTGAGTCTGGGCGAGAGGCAGGAGCCCGGCAGATCCCAACGCCAGATAAACGCTGACATGAACAGCCAGTGCGTGCGAAGCCAAACCATTCAAGTCGTGATTTATGTAGTTAGCATGTTTTTGCACTCCCCCCCTGCACCCGCCTGCTAGTCTTTGAGCTTTTTGGGGGTGAAAAGGACGCTCGCTAGGTGCCCTCCGGCTCGTACACGTATGTGAAAAAAAAAACACACACACAAAAAAAAAAAAAACGCAGTCCCGGGACAAGCAGCTGCAGATTGCTTGAGTGACATTCAGAGCCCCACCTAGATGCGCTCTGGGTATATACGGTTCTATAGGAATGTTTAAGGGAGAGATACTGAAATGTCAACAAATATATGGTGAAGAATTTGAACATGTGACGCTGCAGGGAGAGAGCGAGGCCCAGTTCTCACAGGAAAAACATAAATAGAAAAGTTGTCTGTCAGAAAGTGAATTAATGAAGGTATGGGAATGAGCGGGTGACGAGTGTGGCAAGACGAAACGCAGGTTGGTTTATGAGTTAAAGGTGTATTAAGTAACTTTTATGGACTCCTGATTGTCTCCATTTAAACGTTTTCTTAAAAATGTATCTGGCGTTTGTGGCGGTGGAACAAATACTCAGTTTTGAAAGAATACTCAAGTAAAAGTATCTACAGAAGTAAAAGTCACTGTTTAAAAATGTAGTTAAAGAGTGTTTTGTGAAGGTTTTCAGATCTAATAAAGCTTCAAATGTAGTAATTTAGATACAGACGTTTGTTCAACAGAAAAAAAAATGTAATCTATCGTTTTTTCTAGCTGTTTTTATTTGGCTGTTCTTTACTCAAACTACAAAAGTGCTGTAAAACGTGCATTCTTTCTATAAGCAGGGTCGCCTCTCCACAGATCTGACCTCTGACTTGGCCTGGTGCTGTTGCCTGCTGTATCAATGAAGGTGTCTGGAATGTTCCACAGTATAGTATTAAACGTATCTCCATGGAAACATTACAGGCAAAGCGATAAAATCTGCACGGATACAAGATTCAGAAGTGTATATTTTATTTGACGTGTTATTGGTCACTACAGAACATTATAATATGTTTAAGAGCTGAAAATACTGTTCATTTGGCATAATATTTAACATTTACAGGTTGGTAGTTTGATTCCTGCTTCGACCATATTGTATGTTTAGTGTTCAGACTTGATAAACTTTTAAAAATGGTGATAAAAATTGAATTGTGATCTAATTTCTCATGACAATCTGCTACATCGATGAAACTGCCATATTGTAATTGACACATTTTGTCTTGAGAGCAGCTCTATGCTTAAACAAAGACGCTTTCCCCGCCCCCTCCTCCTATTGGTCAATCTAAGCAGAGCCCAAGAGTGAGTGACAGGTGGGTTTAACCAATTGCAATGAGGTGTGAAGTGTGAAGAAGCAGATCACTTTATAAAGATACTGAGTTGCTAACCTGCTAGCCGCTACGTTCCAAATAGGAAGTGAGCATAGGCGCGCTCCCGGCTCCGTCGACTCTGGCTCCAATTCACTTTCTATTGAAAAACTGTGGCCCCTCTCTCTGTAACTGCTGCTGTCAGACTCGTCATTTTGGTCTTAAAATGTTCGTATTAACCCGCTCTACATGATCCTGGTGTTTTTATTCCGCTATTGCGTCCGTAAATCAAGATAACAACAGACGAATCAAGCGCCTTCTTTCCCCGAGGTCACTCCTGTTGGCGTTAGCAACAGGTTTGATTGACAGCTCCCTCGTTCTGCTAAACCAGCGGTGCGAGCAAGAAGGAGCGTTAACTTCAACAGTCTCACTCCCTTTTTTGCTCTTTGGTTGCTATGATACTCATGGTCAGAATTCCAAATATCGAACTTGACTTGAAGTGTAAGCCATTATTATTATTATTATTATTATTATTATTATTATTATTATTATTATTATTATTATTATTAACTGCTCTAACATGCTATGGGTGACGTCACACTCACTTAGTCCACTTCTTTACACATCTATGATCTAGCTTCAAGAAAATAGAAAGTTGATATTAATTTTTTGGCATAGCGCCCCCCTCTGCTCGTAACGATGACTTTCTGTAGATAAAAACGAGAACATTAGCCTTTGTTGATTGCGTGTGAATCTCGCTTTGACATCTCTATCACGGCACCACGCGTACACTGACCTGTTTGTAATTAAAAAGGTGACACCGCGATGACAGCCTCAAAACAGCCTCATAAAACCACAGGCCAAAGCATCAGCCCGTCCGTAAACCTCATCACCGCAGATCCCCGCGCCTCCTCCGCGCCTCCTCCGACTTCGTTAGGCCTTAATTAATTCATAATACTGAAACAAATTAGGAGAATGGCACCTAAACGCACCGTGGCTCTGTGGCATTTGCTGATTCAATTATGTGAGAGATGGTGGGACAGAGAGAGAGAGGGAGGGAGAGAAGGAGGGGGAGAGGGAGAAAGGGAAAGAGGGTGAGGGAGGGAGAAAGAGGGACAGAGAGAGAAAGAATGAGACTGCGTGTGAGAGAGAGTGAATGTGTGTGTGAGAGAGAGAAAAAAAAGAAAAGGAGAGAGAGGTGATGTTTTGAGTCTTGAAAGCGAGATAGGGAAAGAGAGAGAAAGATAAAGAGAGAGAGTGAGAGGAGCGAGCATGAAAGTGTGAGTGTATATGAGAAATAAAAAGAGAGTGTGAGGAAAAGACAGAGAGAGAGAGAGAGGTGATAACTTAATGGAGTCCTGAAAGCGAGAGAGAGTGAGATAACGAGAGAGAGAGAGAGAGAAAGAGAGAGAGGTGATGTCTTGACAGAGTGCTGAAAGCAAGAGAGGGAAAGAGAGAGAGAGATAAAGAGAGAGAGTGAGAAGAGCAAGCATGAGAGCGTGAATGTATATGAGAGATAGAAAAAGAGTGTGAGGAAGAGAGAGAGAGAGAGAGAGAGAGACAGGTGATATCTTAATGGAGTCCTGAAAGCGAGAGAGGGAAAGAGAGAGAGATAAATAGGGAGAGGGAGAAGAGCGAGCATGAGAGCATGAGTGTATATCAGAGATAGAAAGAGAGTGTGAGGGAGAACGAGAGAGAGAGAGAGGTGATGTCTTGATGGAGTCTTGAAAGTGAGAGAGGGAGAGAGAGATAAAGAGAGAGACAGAGAAAAAGAGGTGATGTCTTGATAAAGTCGTGAAAGCAAGAGAGAGAGAGAGACAGAGAGAGAGAGGGGATGTCTTGATGAAGTTCTGAAAGTGAGAAAGGAAGAGAGAGAGAAAGAGAGGTGATGTCTTGATGGAGTCTTGAAAGCGAAAGAGGGGGAGAGAGATAAAGAGAGAGACAGAGAAAAAGAGGTGATGTCTTGATAAAGTCGTGAAAGCAAGAGAGAGAGAGAGACAGAGAGAGAGAGGGGATGTCTTGATGGAGTCTTGAAAGTGAGAGAGGGAGAGAGAGATAAAGAGAGAGACAGAGAAAAAGAGGTGATGTCTTGATAAAGTCGTGAAAGCAAGAGAGAGAGAGAGACAGAGAGAGAGAGGGGATGTCTTGATGAAGTTCTGAAAGTGAGAAAGGAAGAGAGAGAGAAAGAGAGGTGATGTCTTGATGGAGTCTTGAAAGCGAAAGAGGGGGAGAGAGATAAAGAGAGAGAAAGAGAGGTGACGTCTTGAAAGCGAGAGAGAGGGAGAAAGATAAAGAGAGAAAGAGAGGTGATGTCTTGATGGAGTACTGAAAGTGAAAGAGGGAGAGAAAGATAAAGAGAGAAAAAGAGAGGTGATGTCTTGAAAGCGAGAGAGGGGGAGAGAGATAAAGAGAGCTGATGTCTTGAAAGCGAGAGAGGGGGAGAGAGATAAAGAGAGGTGATGTCTTGAAAGCGAGAGAGGGGGAGAGAGATAAAGAGAGCTGATGTCTTGAAAGCGAGAGAGGGGGAGAGAGATAAAGAGAGGTGATGTCTTGATGGAGTCCTGAAAGTGAGAAAGAAAGAGAGAGAGAAAGAGAGGTGATGTCTTGAAAGCGAGAGAGGGGGAGAGAGATAAAGAGACAGAGAGGAGACGTCTTCATGGAGTCCTGAAAGCGAGAGAGAGGTAAAGAGAGAGAGAGAGGGGGTGTCTTGATGGAGTCCTGAAAGCGAGAGAGAGGTAAAGAGAGAGAGAGATAAAGAGAGAGAGAGAGGGGCTGTCTTGATGGAGTTCTGAAAGCGAGAAAGAAAGAGAGAGAGAGAAAGAGAGGTGATGTCTTGAAAGCGAGAGAGGGGGAGAGAGATAAAGAGACAGAGAGGAGACGTCTTGATGGAGTCCTGAGAACATTATTAGGCCTGAAATCACGACACAGACCCTTTTCTTTGGGGTCGGTCTGTGACAGTGATGAGGCCTGAGACGACTGAAGTGTGATATTTACAGAGGACGTGTTTTTAAAAGTCAAATTGAACAAATGCACGTCAAACCTAATTATGTACTGCTAATACAACTCAGAAATGTGCAGCGAGTGTGTGTCTGCAGCTACAGGTGAGGCAAGAGAGGACATGATCATACTCAAGTAGTACTGTTGTTACTGGGGGCGACGGTAGAGTGTTTGTCCACTGAGCTGAAGGTTGGCAGTTCGAATCCCTGTCTGTGTATGAATGTGTGTGTGGATGTGTGTGTGGATGTGTGTGTGGTTCCTTGATGTAAAGTGCGTTTTGTGCTTTTGCAGGTGGAAAAGCGCTGTATGTGTGACTGTTTATCATTTACTTCAACTTAATATTACTCATCACGTTGAAGTATGAAGTAGAAGTAAAAGTATGTCATTTCTACTTCATTTTTGAACAGGACTAAAAATCACTAAGTACTTTCTGACTGGCTTCAAAGAGGTTATTTTAGCACATTCTTAGTACACAAATACATACCGTATTTTCCAGACTATAAGTGGCACTTTATTTGTGAAAATATATGTTTTTTCTTCATTATTATGCCTTTTTTCACTGGTGTGACTTACTGTACGAGAAAATAAAGAAACATTTTAATAGTTATACTTCTTTATCAGGATCACTAGATTTGAAAATTTGTGTGGAATACTTTTTACTCTAGAAGTACACGTTCTTCAGTACTTTTCACTTATGTACCACACTTACTTTGACTTAACGCTACCATGTGTAAGTACAACACAGGTGAGTCTGAGCAACGGCCAGGTGAGGGGAGGGGCCAGGGGAGGGGAGGGGCCAGGGGAGGGGAGGGGCCAGGTGAGGGGAGGGGCCAGGTGAGGGGGAGGAGCCAGATGAGGAGAGGGTCCAGGTGAGAGGAGGGGGCAGAGGTTTCACATCTGCCGTCTACTGGTAAATTCAAATTAAATAATCTCACGGATGGTTGCTTTAAGTATTTGTTTTTTGATCCTGTATGTACCAAAAGTGAGTAGACGACATAACTTCACTAACAAACAGGTTCAATCAGGTCAAACCCATAGACAGTATAAAAAAGTGGACTAAGTGAGTGTGATGTCGCCCACACCGTTCGGCTCAAGTCAAATGAAGCTCATCGAGGCTGGAGCAGTTATAGGGGAAAATTTGGAGCCGAGTTCCATATTTGGAATTCTGACCACGAGTATCATAGCAACCAAAGAGCCAATTCGGAACGATGCTGTTGAAGGTATTGTCCTTCCCATCCGCACTGCTGGTTTAGCGGGGAGCAGCCACTTAGCAATGCTGTCGCTAACGCTAGTGAGTTTGTCTGTTATTAATATTCATATCTTGATTTATGGACACAATAGTAAAATAAAAATACCAGGATCACGTAACATTTTCGAGTTGATGGAGCCAGAAGTGCGAAGTGGAATAACTACCAGGGTAGCTATGTTTATATATATCTACGGTCTATGGGTCAACTTGGGTCAACTTGCCCAGGCCATCATTGTAAATAAGAATTTGTTCTTAATGTTTTGCCTGGTAAAATAAAGGTTAAATAAATAAATAAAAAATTTACTTTACTTCGTTTTTCTGTGTAATCCCTCAGTCGTCCAGGTCTGATCCATGATAAAAGCCAAAGTTAAATCTGTCAACTGAACAAAACGTTTTTTTTTAACACTTCTTCATAGAGGCCATTAAGACTAAAACTGAAGACAATAGCTGTTTACAGTTTCAGTGTAGTTAGCACCTCCCTTCAGACAGATATAAGGCAGTGTCCAGCAGTAATCTGACCAGATCTGAAGAAGCAACTTGAATGAGCAGCCAAACATCTTCACTCCTACAACGTTTTGTCCAGTTGACAGATTTAACTTTTACCTTACTTCGTTTTGTTCATTTCCCTGGTCAAACTTCCTTCACTAAACTATACTAACCAACTTCAACGTTAGCAGTTTATTTGCACTGCTTCACGCCACAAACATGAGGGATATGCTACGGTTAAAGCATCCAAAGTTTGAACGAATAAGCCAAATATCCAGTCTGTGCCTCAAAGGTCCTTGAACAACAACCAAAAAAGTGTTTTGAAACCGCGCCACAAGAACTCAGCTTTATTCAAACCTGTTGGCTTTAGATAATAACCTTTTGTGTTACTTTTAAGACCTCAACTTGCTTTTCTTCACACT
The DNA here is from genome assembly GCF_009829125.3 of Periophthalmus magnuspinnatus. Lineage (NCBI taxonomy): Eukaryota > Metazoa > Chordata > Actinopteri > Gobiiformes > Gobiidae > Periophthalmus > Periophthalmus magnuspinnatus. Next base: position 19,426,688 of record NC_047130.1, on the reverse strand, counting down.
GTTGTCTCTGTGGCCTATATAGACACAATATATTTTTAATCCGCTCTTCACCTGGAACTGACTTATCACTCCGAAAGATAGCAGTCCATCAACGAAAAGTAAAATAAAACGTCCGACCTCTTTATTATGAAGTGTTATTGTTCAGTCGAGCGAACGGAGAGGCCGGCAACGAAATCTCCAAACACATACAAAAGAAATGCTTAAGACGCAACAGTAAATTCAAAACGCCAATAGCAAAAAAAAAAAAAAAAGCCGTAGGGATGATAACGGGGAGAGAATGGGCAGTGTTCTTCTTCTTCTTCTGTCTCGTAGGTGCAGATTAAGGTAAGTAGATCGACAGGAGGCTTTATCGGAGTGGAAGTTGAGAGCTTAAAGATGGCTTCAGAATAATCGTGTCCATTGGGTCTAAAGGAATAGTGGGGAATCTGCTCTCATCCTAAGCCTAACACACTCACATACAGGGACTAGCCACGAGCGAGACAGGCACAACGCCGGCGGTCCAGGTTGTACAGTGAGGATGGTGGAAGTGTGTATGGATTGGACAGCTCGTTGATGATTAGTTCAATAGAAAAACTGGTGTTCCATTGACATTAGCTTGCAGAAAGTTGTATTTTGGTGGATTTTTGCACAAAATTAATGCCAAAGCCAGTTCCTAGTTTGTGTGTTTTGTTCACTGACTATGGTAATAAAACTGATTGTGATGTTTGAGTTTTTAATCAAGTGTTCTGGTTCTAGTTGTGGCTAATTAATTCAATTCAAGTTTATTTATATAGCACATTTAAAACTACTTCAGCTGACCAAAGTGTTTGAAAAAAATGTTTAAAAATCACACAAATCACATGATCACACAACACATAGGAAAAGTACCATTAAACACCAAGATATCATGTCTAGCTAGTATTAAATGCCAGGGAGGAGAGGATTTAATATGTATAAACCAAATGGATATTATGCCAATTAAAGGAGAGAGTGTGTGATCAAACAGTTTTGCAGACTTTTAAATGTGTCCCAAATCAAGCTTAACACTTCTTCATTTGCTAGTTGGTTCCATTCTGTGAAAATGTGTGGAAAAAATGACTATTTATACTGGGTTATTTATGTATTTGATTAGGACAATGCGTGTTTAAGAACAGACATGATACAGTATGAATGTAAACACATGGATAAGAGCCAAAAGCTAATTTCCATCCGTCGTTCCAAGGGCTGGGGTCACAAAAGGGCCAAAGTAAAAATTGCACACTACACTTATTGCACAGTTCCCATAATTGCACATTCCATATATTGCACATTTGGGTTTTGTGTCATGTTGAGCTCTATAATTACAAACATATTAAATAAAAACAGGTCAAAACAGAACAAAAATGTCTCCATACAATTTTGATCTGTTCTCCACCTCAGTTTTAAAGGTTTTAAAGGAAAAACTGTCTTCTGTGAGTTTTAAGCCACGTTATAATGTTGTTACCTCATTCACACATGTTTGAGTAACACGTAATTATTAGTCTGTAACATTTCAAAAGCTCAAAATGCTCTGTTCCACTTTGTGATGTCATGAAGTGGTCATTTTCAAGTTAACAGCCACTTTTTACCTTTAGTTCAGCAGAGATTGGCAATTCCACGGCTAAAATGATCCAAATGATTCTTGTGAAGATGTGTGGAGGTTTAAAAACACAGTGGAGCACTTCCTGTATTACCACATGATGACATCACAAGGTGGAACAGAGTGTTTTCTGTTTGAGCAAAGAACTCATCTTAAATCTGCAAGGTAATATGGGCCCTTTAAGTTAAATTTGCCTGGCCCCAGAATAGATATATCGTTAAGCAGCTTAAGTCCGAGTGTTTTCAGTTTGAGAGAAAAACTCAGCTTAAATATGCAGGTTTGTGTGTTAAACGTGTGTGAATGAAACAAAACACAACTCCAGGTCTGTTCATGATGAGGAAACAACATTATAACACAGATCAGACCCAAACTCATAAACTGTTTCGTGACAAAATTAATATGGGCCATTTCGAAATCATACACCCTTTTTACATCCCTCACCAAATTACAGTTTACTTAAAAAAAAGCTAATATAATGTAAATGTAAGCCTTGGTGATAAATGGTTTGACATATTCTCCATTCAGATGTGAGGAGCGCTAACCCCTGACAATACTGCGTCATCCCCAACAGTGACCTAATTACTATGAGGTTAGAAGTGAAGCCCGTCCTTGAGATGCTTCATATCTAGATAAATATATCCTCCGGCGATGTGCTTTCCCGCTTCAGTCAGGCCTCTAACCCAAAGTGATGCGTTTTCAAATCTACATCAATACATCTGTGTTTCAGCGTGGGTTTAATTCCCAAGTTTACAAAGAAACCACGTTCAAATCATCTACAGTAGCTTGTATTTTTGTGTTCTTGTTTGCTGCGACACAAAATTGAAAGCTAACACCGCGTGCGCTAGCTAGCTCCGTGTCAATTATCGTGTCCTGAACCTGGTTGTCGTCCTCAAATGGCGTGCGTCGGTACCTTTTGGCTCGCCCTGCCCGTGTCTCTAATAAGCGCGCTCCTTCTCTCCGGCGGAGGATGAGAGCACAGATTCTCATTGATGGGATGGCAGAGGCTCAGATGCACGATACAACCGAGACGGTTTGTGTCAGAGCGAGATTAAGACGGGGCAAAGCTGAACAGAGAGACTGGCAGACAGGTGCATGAGGTGGGATTGTAGTTATTGTTGTCGGCCGGGAAAACACGGCAACACAAAGGTGGAAGAGGCTAATAAACAGGATGCATGCTGGGTGAGAGTACACAAGCTGAAAATGTCTGCCCAACAAAATAATCATGAATGTTTTGAAATGTGTGAAATAGACACAGGATCTGATGCAGAGGACAACTTTTCAAAGCGTACCTTAGTCTTACCCTTGCCAGCTCCATACGGTGAGGCTTCTAATCAAAAGACTAATACAGGTTTCATTAAAAAAGTAATCCTATTTAGCTGTTTCTGTCTCAGCTTGGTCCCACTGCATGATGTCATTAGGTGATCATAGCTGATCATTGTAGCTCTCAGTGTTCATCTTCAGCTAGCTCATATTGCTATTGTTTTTAACCCCATATAAACTGTCTCATTACTGCTCCAGCAGAGGGAGGTCATTCTAGTTTACCTCATGCACTTGCATGGTACATGAGGTAAACTAGAATGACTAGTCTTTGTCTTTGACAATGCTTTAATTCCTGTGTTATTTTATATTCAAATACCAAGAATACAAGCACTGAAATCTATTGACTTGCCCTAATGATGAGGAAGTGCTGAGGAGGCCAAGGAGAGAGGGAGACAAACTGTAGGATGGTGAAGAGGATGAAGAGGAGGAAGAAGAGAAGGAGGAGGGAGATAGCAGTACAAAGTGTCAGAGCGTCACAGAGCAGACCCCTCAGATGAAGCTGAGCCTGTGCTTTTGTGACGAGCGACTCTGAAACGGCCTTTTATCACATCCCAAACAAAGACTGTGTCTGACAGAGCCTGAGATAATAAACCACACACAAACAGAAGGCCCATCACTACAACCACATACAAACTCATACATGTACACATGTACAAATGTACACACGTATACATCTACACATGTACACATATACACATGTACACATATACACATGTACACATGTACACAAATACACACATACACATCTACACATGTACACATGTACACAAATACACACGTACACATCTACACATGTACACATGTACACATGTACACATGTACACATATACACATGTACACATGTACACATGTACACATGTACACATGTACAAATGTACACACGTACACATCTACACACGTACACATGTACACACGTACACATCTACACATATACACATGTACAAATGTACACATGTACACATCTACACATATACACATGTACACATGTACACATGTACACATATACACATGTACACATATACACATGTACACATGTACACAAATACACACATACACATCTACACATGTACACATGTACACAAATACACACGTACACATCTACACATGTACACATGTACACATGTACAAATGTACACATGTACACATCTACACACGTACACATGTACACACGTACACATCTACACATATACACATGTACAAATGTACACATGTACACATGTACACATATACACATGTACACATGTACACATGTACACATATACACATGTACACATATACACATGTACACATATACACATGTACACATATACACATGTACACATATACACATGTACACACGTGCACAAGACACAGAGGAAGTCTTTAGTCCAGGTTTAATCCTGTAAAATTCTTTAATTCTGCAAAATCTTGACAGCTCTGATTTAGTCTATGCTGCGTCTTGGTTTGATCAGGCTTAGTTCTGTTTCAGACCTGCTTTGAGAACCTCAGGTTTCTAGATGTTATGAAGCTGTCTGGACTGACATGGCTCTGGACCTTGTAGTTAAAAATATCCTTTATTAATCCCCTGAGAGAGAGAACTCAGTTCTCTGTATTTGATCCATCCTTCAACCAGTGCCTTTGGTCGACCCGTCAGGAGCACTGACCTACTGCAGTGCAGCACCTGAGGACCCATCTCCACATCTTGAGCTAATCTTGGTCAGGACCACCTTAGCTGGAGGATTTTGTCTGTAGTGCATGTTTTGAAGCTCAGAGTAGAGCCACTGCTCCTCCACATTGAGAGGTGTAGCTGAGGTGGCCTCCTCTCACCTGTGGAGCTGAAGTGTCTGTGATGATCACTGTGAGCTGCATTGTTCTATAGGGTCAGTCTATATGTCACGTTGAGGTCGTTGTGTGATTATTATTGTGCCTTTAGTTCTGTTGTCTCAGTCTGATCTGGTCAGGGCCCAGTCCTGTTCATCTTTGTTCAGTGTGCTGTTGTGTGTTGGCTCAGTCCTTATTTAATCCTGATATATCATTTTAGCAGCAGTACCACACAGCAGTTAACACCATGCAAAATAACAGCTCCTCATTCCCACTGTACCCCCTCTCCTCTCCCTCTCCCCCTCCACCTCCCTCTCTCTCCCTCTCTCTCCTCCTCCGCTGCTTCACTCCTGTAATGGGGGCTAAGCGTTGTAAGCTGGCTGAGCACAAGGGCCCCTTATCCACACACACAGCCCTATCTCGCCTCTGCATGTTTATCATTGTTATTATTATTAATGTGTGACTGCTGCGACACAAGCGAGCAGAGCAGAGGAGAAGAGGAGAGAGAAGAGGAGGAGGAGGAGGAAGGGGGGATGCTCTCAACTGTGATGTGAAGCTTGTTAAATAAACTCCTATTTACCACGCTGACAGGGAGATTATTTACAAACATGCACAATTACCCCCCCACCACCTCTCTCTCTCTCTCTCTCTCCTATCTTCTCCCTCGCTTCTCTCTCTCTCGTATTCAAATAGCTAGACGTATGCGTTTGATGCCGCGTGAAGGCCAAGCAGGCGTACACAGAATGCGCAGGGGACAATTGGCTGATGAGAGCAGCACTAGAGGGGCAGACGCTGACATATGTTGGTATTTGATGGGATTAGAAGTCATAATAAAACGGGATAGAATTTATGCGGCTGGTAATACATTTTCACAGGGACTTTGATTTACATTATATTACACTGGCCCCGCTGGATGTTTGTGTTATGGTGTGTGTTTTGAAAGGAAAATTGAAACATGGGGTTATGAACTGGTTGGTTATATAATCGTTTTATTACACAACACAGTTCAGTTCTTTAAAAAGCGTTGATCTGACATTTGTGTTTAGTCTTTAACAGCTGGAATCAAGCACCCACCCCGACTAGTGGTGAGGCGAGGTAAGGCAGGTTTATTTGTGTAGCGCCGTTCGTACACAAAGTAATTCAAAGTGCTTTACAGAATAAGAAAGACATTAAAATCACAATACAAACAAATCAAAACATAAATAATTATTACAAAATTAAGGCTTAAGAGGAAAGGAGAGTGCAGAGTAAAAACCTAAAAAAAAGTAGAGGCCTGTCTCACATCTTCAGGAAGACTGTTCCAGGTTTTTGCTGCATAAAACTGAAACGCTGATTCCCCTTGTTTAGTCCTTGTTTAGTCCTTGTTTAGTCCTTGTTTAGTCCTTGTTTAGTCCTGACTCTGGGCACCAGCAGGAGGCCGGTCCCTAAACCAGGACTGAACCAGGACTACATCAGGACTACAGCTGGAGGCCGGTCCATGAGGTCCTCAGAGTGTGAGATGGTTCATGCTGTTGTTGTGTCCTTAGGCCAGACACACCTTCTTTGCCTGTGAATGAATGTGTCCTGTGAGTGATTAGTGGCGGTCAGAGAAACCGATAGCACAGATTGGTAGCCTCGCCTCTGTCTCTCTACCCCAGGGCAGCTGTGGATCACCATCAATTGCGGAGTGAATGAATGATGCAATGTAAACTCCATCCATCCATTTTCTTCCTCTCATCTGGGGTCGGGTCACGGGGATAACAGTGTAAGCAGCGACTCCCAGACTTTGCTCACTAAAGACACTTCCTCCAGCTTTTCCAGTGGGACTCCATAAGCCTCTCATGATAATTACTATATTGACTTATCGTTCACTATATGTTATATAGAACATTACTTTTTCGAGGTCTTTTTCTCATCAAATCCATGACATGCACCTTTTTACCATCTAAAAACATAGCAAAAATCAAAGGTATAGTGTCAAAACCAGACTTACAGAGACTTCTCCCTGCATTTGTCTCCAGTAGGTTAGACGACTGTAAAATCCTGTTCACTGGCCTCTCCAAACGAGCCTTAACCCAGCTGCACTGCATCCAGAACGCTGCTGCTCAGGTCCTGACTAGAACCAGGAAGTACTTCACACATACGTTCTGTGCTCAGGTCTCTGCACTGGCCCCTGTGGCTCAGAGAACAGACTATTGTCATTTTAATGTCTTTCTTCTTCTGTAAAGCACTTTGAATTACTTTATGTATCAATTGTGCTACACAAATAAACTTGCATTGTCATTCTTTGCACTACTAAGAAATTTTGGTATATTTTCTGTTCTACAATGAGATTTGAGCTGTAGAGGATTGAACTTCTATTAACTTCTATGACTTATTATAGATACAAACTAACTCCTGAATCGTTGCATCTCATATTTTTCTAACAGTACTGTAACTTTGGAACACTTTATACCGTTATATTTTTATTTTCTTTGCAATTCGATTCATATTTTGCCTCCCTGGAGAACTTTTCTGAAAAACCCCTGTACCAAACTCATTGTGCTTAGAGGCGCTTGGACCATGTGACTGATCTAAAGCCGGTGACACACTCGTCAGATAAAACCGCATTGTCAACGTAAGTATGGCCTTTTTACACCAGACCGTCTAAGATCTAACTTCTCCGTTACCCCCATCCTTAGGCCCTCCCCCCTCCACCCCCACAGAGGTGTCCCTTACCGCCCCGTGGCTACGTGAATGACTTCTGCTAATGCTCGAATCAAGTTACCCACACCACGCATTCGCAAACACAGGCCGAGCTTACTCACAGCGAAGGGCCTCTCTGGACAAAAAACACTTCTCTGGCTATAGCGTATCACTAACATCCAAAGCTTTCTTGTGTGTTTAGTCATAATGCGTGAGCTGGTCGTAGCCGGGAGCTAGCATAAAGCTGTCAGCGGCGTCCAATCGCGGGGCGTTTTGGGGTTTATAAACTCCCGTGTCTGTTTGATCTGACGAGCAGAGCCTTCAGGTTGGGTTGCACACTTTATAGACGGGCCCACGGGGAGAACATCGTCAAACTGATTAGGAGAGGATAGGGTGAAAATGATTAAACCATTTCAAATTTCAGGAGTGATGTTGTGGTTTTTACCTTTGTGACTTGCTCAGGTTGATGACAGATCGTGCCTTGCCAAAAAGACCCAACGAATGAACTAACTCAACCTTAAGAAAATAATGACATGGCCTACAGCTGTAAACGACTGTAACAGCACAAAGATCGCCAAAAAAGTGTTCTTTATACAATCTATTCCTAGGACGGGATTCAATTTCATACAATATTGGTCTACGTCTGTGTAATCCCTCAGTCGTCCGGGTCTGATCCATAGTAAAAGCCGAAGTTAAATCTGTCAACTGGACAAAACATTGTTGGAGTGAAGACGTTTTGCTGCTCATCCAAGCCGCTTCTTCAGTTCTGCTCAGATTGCTGGTGGACACTGCCTTATATCTGTCTGAAGGGAGGAGCTAACAACCAGATGGTAAAAGGGTAAATAATAAGCATCTTTTTAATATTTAAGTGACCATAGAGACCAGTCAGAGGGAGCAGGCTATGGCGGAGCTAGACCATGATGAAGTAAAGTTGTTTTTTATTCTAAAATCCAACAGTTTGGAAGCTGTATAGGTCCACAGTAAAAAAAAAGTCCAATTTAAAATGAATTACTGGCAGCTGAAGTTGCTAAAGGTTCACTGTATAAAGTACGACATTAAAACTTTTACATTGATATCTATTTACATAATAAACACTGTGATAAAGAATAAAGAAAAGTTTATTAAAGATAACAATAAAATACGGCAGCAGAGTTATCGTTTTTTCACTGTTGAAACATCAATGTTAAACAATATTGTAAATTTAACCTAAAATACCACCATAACATTTACACCCATGCTCTAGAATAAACTGAAGTAGCCTGAGAGATGTAAGAAAAGGCATGAGACTGGACGCTTTGATTGTATCAGTATTGTCCATTCTGTTGTAGGGATTATTATACCTCTGATGACCCCGTAGGTTGAACATGGTTTGTTTTTATATTAAAACCCAAAAGTAAAATCTGTCAACTAGGTAAAAAGTTGCAGGAATAAAGGCGTTTAGCTGTAAACAAGAGCTGTTGACAGTTTCAGTGTCATTAGCTCCTCCCTTCAGACAGATATAAGGCAGTGTCCACCAATAATCTGACCAGAATTGAAGAAGCGACTTGGATGAGCATCAAAACGTCTTTACTCCTACAACTTTTTGTCCAGTTGACAGATTTTACTTTTGGCTTTGACAGAGGGATTACACAGACATGGTACAAATTTCTTGGGATAAACTGCAGTACTATGGACAGGCCACTAGTCCAAATCATGACAGGTTTGAGGCGATAGTGACCAGTGCAGGTCTTTTAGCACAGCCATGTGTGTTGGCCTGAAATGGTGGTCTGTCCTCTCCAAACCCGAGGACAGTGTCAGTGATTGTGGATTTGGATTGACAAATCACTGATTGCTTTGGGTCAGTCTACTGATTAGAGGTTGGATGATTAGCAGCAACTTAAAGCCGAAAGTTTCCACGGATCTGGACAATGCAAAGTTAAAGCTAACACTCTAGATACACCAAATGAGATTTTTTTTTGGTATATGTTTTTGTTTATGCTCAACACATAATTGTAAATGGATTGATTGGCACATGGTGAAATTGGCTATTTTGATTCTGAATTGCAAACATGTCTCTGAATATTTGTAGAAAAGAAGTAGCCACAGTAACACAGAGGTTAGATGCCAAATATTGCACAAAATCCTAAATCAGCCCCATGGACCCTCATTAAGCTACTTAAATAAATGGAAACTAAAACTATTCCTTAAAACTGTGCACTGCAGCAACAGACAAGCATTTCAACAAAGTCCACTCTCTACACTTCCTCTCCCGCTGAGTCTTTTGAGGAAAAACATGTTTATCAAGCCTAGCGTAGCATTAGCTTTCCACTCCACAGCCTCTCCATATCTGTACCACTCGCCGCGCACAAAACTCCTTAGCGCTATCTCGCCCATTCACACAGATTGGGCCCCGCTAACGATGCTAATTAGCGGCAGAACACAATGTGCGCTAGGCTCCCCTCCCACCTGTCAGCAGAGCCAGGCACACACAAGCGCCCTTTCTTCTCCTCCTCAGCGCGGACCGTTTCATGTTTTGTTTGGTTTTCATGGAGGAAACTACATGAGAAACTTTGTTACCGCTGCGTGTCTCTGTGCCGCTTTTCTGATAAAAAAGAAGAGGGAAAGAGAAAGAGAGAGGAGACAAAGACGAACATGGCAGACCGGGGGTTGAGCATATATACAAAGAAGTTTAGATACAGCTCGCAATTTGAAAATTTAAATTTACTGCTATGCAAAGTAGAGATAGACCGATATATCGTTTGGCCGATATTTGCTCTTTTCACCATATGGACTATCGGTCTTAAATCGCAAACTGAGGCCGATATTTGCCTATAGAACACACTTAAAGCTCCATTTGAACACTTTTAGCAAATTTAGGCCTTGGTCGTTTCTCTCTGTGACTAGTTTGTTGTTAAAATAAGTTCTCACGTTCTGTCATATAAATAAACAGTAAAAGAGCCAGTCTTTTGAACGGCTCTTTGAAATGAACAGATCCAAAAGATTCGGATCCCATAAAAGAGCCAAAAGTCCCATCTCTAATGACTAAACAGCTCTTTTATATGTTTGTTTAAAAAAAAAAAAAAAAAAAAAAAAAAGGTGTTGGTGAGATTGTAGCAAATTTATAATACAAAATCTGGGTAAAATCAACAAAATTGGTCCAGAAATATCGGCAGAGCTTATTGGCCATTGTTTGCTAAGTCGTATCGGCATCGAAAAAAACCCATATAATAAACCCCATTTATAAACTACTTAATGTACAGTCTGATAAAGTCTACGGGTGAAAAAGTGTACAAAACGAGTACATTGTCTGAAGGTTAGGGTCAGTGTTTAATTTTTCATTTCTCCCTCCCAGATTGGTTGCTTTTTTAATTAAATAAGTATCAATTTTACAAAAGCACATATTCTTTGTCTTATCATCGCAGTACGTATTCTACCGTGAAGTGACACCATTGTACAGGGACATATATTTTTAAGACACGGGAAAAATACTTACCAATTTACCAACTTTTTCGATCTCATGGTGAATACATAGATACATATATACGTGCACATATTATCTAGCATTGTTGTTGTGTAAAGTGCACTAGAGTTCAGCTGTTTCTGGGGCATTGTAACTCTATAGTGAACTCCTGTAATGTAGAAAATTGTCCATTTCACCTATAGCTGCATGGACATCTTTGGAGTGGCTTCATTAATGGATTTATAGGTGTGTTTGCGTGTGCGCGTATGTGGGGATTGTGTAAAGGATCATGGGAAAGCTGCCTGTGGTGCTTCAGTCATAAGGGCTCTTACACAATGCACTCCACTCAGGCTCGGCAGTGTGTGGGCCGAGAACGGAGCAGGTGAGCAGAAAAACAACTGTGTTTAAGGGATACACGAGGAATACATTTTATAATTAGTAGAGATTACACATGCCTCATTTTTTTCCCCAAACATAGTGCTGGGAAAACCCTGTTCCCAAACCTCTCTCAAAGCACCAACTTAACCAAATGACTTGTTCCTAAACCCTAGAAAATAGCAATTCTTTTTGTCAGACAGGAGTTTGTTTACATGCTTTACATCAGACATGCCCAAACTATGGCCCGGGAGCCAAATGCGGCCCTCAGATCAATTTTTCTTGGCCCTCAAGCTTCCAGATGAATTGGCCCATATTACCTTAAACAGTACTTTTTACTGTATATTTCGGAAAGTCGACTTTAACAAGCCCATATCAAATATTTAATGTGCCCTAATGAGGATGTGAGCATGAATAAAGATCTAGTGGTTCAGTCTAACTTGTAATAATAACACAGATTTGAAGTATTCACTGTATTTGCGACCAGTCTATGGCCCTCAATCGGACTTCAACTTTGTCTGTGTTGTTATATGTGGCCCTTAATGCTTTACATGTTTCACTTACTGTAGCTTTCCTCAGAGGCATCATGTGATTGTGTAGTGACCATGGAAGTATAACCAAACCTAGGATGCCGTCACAGTGTTTTCAATGGCCTGTGCTCATTGGCGCATGGGCCCAAAAATAATTTCCTCTTCCGCAGTACTTCCTCAATATGGGCTACTGTGAAAATAGAGAAGAATTCCTACAAAATCAGCCCTTTGCAAAAGCTGTGAATGCCCTGTCAGCCGAACACGGACAGTTTGAAAAAATGCATGGAAAGACTGAAGAAGTTGATGGTTCTACTGCTGCGGTAGAGGGTCAAAGAGGGTTGCACTGCATGGCTAAAAAGAGAAGAGAGCGCCATTAAGTATCAAGAGTTACAGAGAGAACAAATAAGACATACAGCCTTCCATAAAATAGGACTAAACACCTAAACTCTAACCACAACCACACTGCAAATAAAGTTACAGAACCTGGAAAACAAAAGAAGAGAGCGTGGGGTGAGGAGGGGCGGGGACATATAAGGAACAGTGCGATTGGTCTAACAGATCTCCACACTTCAAACTTCGCCGCTGCATCCAGGTAATGAGAAACACCTGGCTTTAATCAGGTCAGTAGTGTGTAATATCACATAGTACTTGGAACTGCAGTAAACACCCCTTCGATTTATATAGTGCTTTTCAAGATACCGCTCAGTGAGTAATTAAACGTTTCCATTACTTGTGTTTGTGAGAAAGCTCAAAAGACCAAACGGACTGAAATGAAAACACTGTAGTTTGGTTAATTATTGGATCCTTCCAAATCGTGAGCAGAGGTCAGATAAACACAGCCCTTATCAGAGTAATTGTAGTTTCACATAAACAAACTCTTTATTTACACTGGGCCTCTGTGGAGATCACATGTTTGGCTGGGGTCAGTGTTCATGTTCTGCTTGAGAAACTGCAATAATAAAGAATTCAAAGTATAACCAAAACTGACGAATCTTCTCAGACCACATCACTGAGTTTGATCACATGTTTTTATTCACCTGCTGCTCTGGAACTTTGCGTTGCGACACTGTCATTTCCCCATTTCTTTCTTTATCTTTATTTATACAGGGGAACCCAATGAGAGCACCCAGACTCTCTTTTTCATGGGTGGCCTGTTCAAAATACAATACAAACAAATACATTATATGGACTTACATACATATGGACATTGTGGGACAAATAAAGGCTCGTCTTATCTCATTGTCTCCACTGCTGGGCCTGTGTATTCTTCCTTAATGTGTGTCTCTGTTGGGATGATGGATTGATGAGTCTGTGTCATTGTAAACAGTGTAAATATTAGCCTTTTTTTGGTTTTAGTCTGACGTTAAATCGGACCTGTTGTGCTTATGTCTGCTGAATAGTTATAATCTATGAGAACTGTGAATCATTATGTTATAATTTGGACATTTTAAATAGCAATATTCATCGAAAAAGACTTCATAAAAGAAACAAGTCCGCTCACTTCCACGTCAGAAAACCAATAGGAGCTGACATCGCTGTAAACGTCATGACAACAAAGAGCTGTGTAGCTGTCTGCGCCTCCTATAGATAACTGCACATTATGTGAGCGAGAAGCACATTTTTTTCCTTTTGCACCAAAATGACTATGCAACACTACCAAACCCTACGCCTATGACCGTGGAAGAAAATAAAATTGGAGAACAAAGTAAGTATGTCACAGTGGGAGCGTGCCAGTGGAAACGAGGATTGATCGATAACATGGCGTCTTGAAAATAAGAAATAAAAGATTGCTCAAACAGGCACAAATCAAGCCAAAAACAACTTCAAGAGGGTAAATGAAAAGAAACAACTATAACAGTGGTTAAAAACTCTGAAAAGTTGATTTTGCAGAATAGGTTTGCTTTCATATCTCTCAGGGCTATAGATGAAAAATTGTCTCTAGGCTAATTGGGGCAGATTTACAGAAATGTTAATTAAAAAAAAAAAAAATAAATAAATAAATTAGTACTATCTTCTATTGGATAGGAAACATGGGAAACCTTCACTCACCATGTCCATCACCTGTTGCAGATTCACTGTTACTTCCTTGGTCCATTTTGATTAATACTTTATAGTTTTATTCACTGGATGGGCCCCATTACATGGAGTTTGCATGTTCTTCCTTTTCCAAATGTTATATAAAAAGGTAATCTTTCACCAAGGTACTCCTGATTAAGATATTTACTTAAAGGGGCACACTGTATGTTTTTGGGGTGGAGGGTGCGTCACCTGTTTGTCTCGTGAACATGTCATTGTTATTAAACTCATCTGGCTACAATAGTAGTTTACCATCACCAAGTGTGGAAATGAATGAATAATGACTATAGTGTAGCGCTTTGAGAGGCTTTGAAAAAGCGCATTACAAGTGTAAGCCATTATTATTCATTATTAACCATTTTCTGACAGAATTCATCTCCGAAAACCAAACCTTGACTCACCTCGCGACCACCACCTTGGACGAAAAAATCTTCAGAAACAACATAACCTCCGTTTTATCCCAGCATTTGCAAATTTACAAAGGAAATATTACCCTTGATGTGAATGCAGAACGCTAGGACATAGAAAGGATGATGGCAATACATTTGTTTGCCATCCTTGTCACAGTCTCTTTACAATCTATACTATTTTCAAATGCATTTTTTCAAGGGCCCGGCTGGTTTGACGAGTTCTCAATGTCACTTATTGCCCGCAGCCTCTGTGTGGCTCGTCTCTCATTGTTGGATTGCTATAAACATGTATGTAAGGCTTTTGTAAACATTGTACAAACATTTTCAAAGCACTGACAAAATAAGGTCTACACTCTTATGTTTATGCTCCTGGAATAGATGTGGGAGGCTGTGCATGCTAAAGAGGTTAAGCTAGCTCTTGACTTTATGTTGGTGGATAATGTGTTACTTACAGGTGAGTTGTGTGTGAGAGAACAGGCGCACGCACACAGCAGCTAGTAGTAATGATGGGAGTAAATAAATGGGTTTGCTTCTACAATCTCTACAACAAATTACTTAAAGGGCTCATATACGCTATTTTCTGATCCGTTATCTCTTAATGTTGTTTCCTCGTCACGAACATTCCTGGAGTTGTGTTTTGTTTCATTCACACATGTCTAACACATAAACCCACACTCTAATATTTGGTTGTTCCGCCTTTAGCTTTGATTATGACGTGCATTTGCTGTGGCATTGTTTCAATTTCACTTCTGCAATGTCACAAGATTTATTTCCATCCAGTGTTGCATTAATTTTTCACCCAGATGTTGCATTGATGATGGTCGAGTTTGACGCTGCACAAAGCTTCTCCAGCACATCCCAAAGATTCTCAATGGGGTTAAGGTCTGGACTCTGTGGTGGACAATCCATGTGTGAAAATGACGTCTCATGCTCCTGAACCACTGTCACAATTTGAGCCCAATGAATCCTGGCATTGTCATCTTGGAATATGCCCGTGTCATCAGGGAAGAAAAAATCCACTGATGGAATAACCTGGTCATTCAGTATATTCAGGTGTCAGCTGACCTCATTCTTTGAGCACAGACTGTTGCTGAACCCAGACCTGACCAACTGCAGGAGGAGAGGACCTATTTGCTTAGTTAAATCCAGATGGCGACTTTTTTTTTGGCCAGACAGTGTAACTTGAAAACTACCTCTTCATGACATCACAAGGTGGAGAGCGACAAAACACTTAAGAATAGACAAGAATATTTCTAATAAAGCCAACACATGAAGCCATTTTTCGTGGCGCTAACCTGTAGTTATGTTAAAGCTGCACTATGTCACTTTCCACCATCTTGTCAAGATCCCAATCTGCCCTGTGTTTTTTTGTGCTGTCCCTCCCTCTTTCTTCTGTATCTGAGCCTGGACCTGGGCGGAGAGTCTGGTACCTCCCACTACACACCTGCAACTCCTTAACAATCAAGCTGCACCTGTGGAGCACAAAGGGGCAGAGGATCCGACACTCAGCACCAGGTCGTTTGTGAATCCCCCTATGGTATGTTTTGCTTGGCTCAGTCTAGTTTTTGCATTTATAATCTTGATTCTCAGCTGGTTATTTTGTCATTCTTTGCCAGATCCCGCTCCTTGGAACTGCTCTGTACCTCAGCCTCCGACCCAGCTCTCCACGACTGGTATGAACACCCACCCTGCGACCCATGACCTGCTCGAAGACTACAGCGTACGACACCACTCTCAACTGTCTGCTCCGCCAGCCTTCATTTACATCCCTGCGCCCCCTCCCCCAGTCTTTACGACGCATCTGCTTGTTTCCATTTGCTTTTTCAGAACTTTTCCACAATATGGCGTTGAATTGAATAGATGTAAGAAAGTGTTTTTTACTGACCCACAGGCTGGCGGTGTGATTCCAGCTCACACAGATAAATGCTGTCGTTGTGTCCATGGGCAAGAGTGTCTGCTCAAGCTGGTTATGAATGTGTGTGTGAATGTGTGAGTGGTTCCTTGATGTGACTTGAAGATGGAAAAGCGCTATATAAAATTGTGACCATTTACCGTTGCTAAAAACACCTTGAAAAACATGCATTCCTACTATAAGCGGGGTCACCTTTCCACAAATTTGAGCTGTAACTTGGCCTGATCATCTCCAGGATTGTCTCCATGAAGACCTTTATACAGCTGAGCTTCTTGAGACTTAATAAATTAAATATTAATAATAATCCAAAGCCGATAAAGCCCTAACCTGGTTCCCAAATATCACCAGTTTCCTCATTTTTATACAACATGAATTCATATTTGCATTGTATTCTGAGGCTGTGGTCTGTGCCAGTGAATTTGCTTTCTTATTGGCACAAGGTCAAGTGTACCGAGTCCCAACAATGATCGTCCAACTCGGAATTTCTGCTTTTGTGTTTGAAAAAAAAAAAAACATTCTTTGTGTCTTGTTCTTGTGGTGCATCGATTTGCTGGTGGCGGCTGAAGCATCTAAAAAGGGACAAAGATGGCGTGATGAATGGCTCTGTCCTCAAGAGGGACGCCTGTTTTCTCCCGTCACTCTTTGATGAGGTCACGGGGTTAAGGGTCGCGGCGCCATATAGATTGACAGCAGAAAACACAAAAAAGTCACTTTACTTTTCTCAATAGGTTTTCATCTGCAATTGCCCATACACTGTGTCCGCTAATGATGTGACACTGCAGCTAAAGTTTGATTTACTCATATACAGGAGGGAGGAGGAGAGGAGGAGAGGAAGAGAGGAGATGGAGGAGAGGGGAGGAGGACAAGGAGGAGATAGGAGAAGGAAGAGGTTGGAGGAAGGTAGGGAGAAGAGGAGGCAGAGGAGAGGGAAGATGTATGAGTAAGGGAGGAGGAGAGGAGATGGAGGAGAGGTGACAGGTAGGTGGAAGAGAGGAGAGGGGAGGAGGAGAGAGAGGAGATAGGCGGAAGGGTGTGTGGGGTGTGGGAGAGATGGAAAGGTGTTAGAGAGATGGAGGAGAGGGGAGGGGAGGAAGAGAGGGAAGAGATAGGGGGAGGGATAGATGAATGGAGGAGAGGGGAGGAGGAGAGGGAGGAGAAGGGAGGGGCGGGAGGTAAGGTGTGGGATGAGGGAGAGCGGAGAGGGGAGGGCGGAGAGGTGTGGGAGGAGAATTAGAGAGAAAAATGGTGGCCTTTGAGAGAAATTGTACAGGACAAAAACATAAGATATATATATTTTTTTTACAATGAAATGAATGTTCTTCACAAAGAAACAGCAGTAGCTCTAATCTCTTTGTTGTAAATTACAAAAACAACTGTCCTTTCTTACTCAGGGGCACTATGTAACTTTTCTGGTGGGTCAAATTATAGGTCAGATCTGTGGAGAGGTGACTTTGCGCACTGTAGGAATATATGTTTTTCAAAGTATTTTAGAGCAATGTATCTGAATATTTGTTCAAGTCTCCATAGAGATAATCAGTCTAAGTGAAGAATACATTTGCTCCAAAGTTGACTCTTACAAATTGAGCAAAGATTTTTATTTTTTACACATTTCAATAATTAATATTAATAGCTACACTACTTAAAGATGCACTATGCAACTTTTCAGCTTGACTCCATGGAATGAAGCAGACACCAGACAGGTCAAATCTGTGAATCAGTATTAATATTGTATTTTTTTCTTTGCAATAACAGCGTGTGCAATAAATAAATAAATGCAAGGAATTTAATGCTATACTGTAGAACATTCTAGGTAAAGCATCACCATGGAGACAAGCAGGTGACTTTTGGAAAAGTTACATAATGGACATTTAAATCTTCTGTGGGTAAACTGTCAACCCACAGCAACTGCCCTGGGTTCACAAAAAAATGTTAAAATTATTATTTATTTAAGACAACATTCTTAATGCCTCTGCTAATGTTTTAATTTGTTGTTTATTTATTTTGCATTCCACTTTCGTATCCAGTTATTTTACTAAAGTTTCTGCTTAAAGAGTGGGATTTTTCATTGTTAAACAGTTATAGGTCTATCTCAAAAGTGTCTGTCTTGACCAAAATGTTAAAATCTATCTATAGAATCAAAATGTCATCACATCTACTTGGAGTGTCTAAAGGTGTGCCCCAAGGTTCTATTCTGGGCCCACTGTTGTTCTTTACAGTGATCATTGCTGTATCTCAGAACTAGTGTCATGGTTTAGATCAAATTTTGGAAGTAGTAGTAGCAGTAGCAGGAGTAGTAGTGTGTGACAAAAGTAGTAGTAGTATTTGAAAAAAAGTAGTAGCAAGTATGCAGCCATATTTGTTGACCTCTCAACAGTATTCAACATTGTTAAGCATCTTTCAGAATACACAAAAGAATTAGGGACCCAGATCGTGCAGGTAGAGGGACTGTCATCAAATCTACTTGGAGTGTTCAAAGGTGTGCCCCAAGGTTCAATTCTGGGTTCACTTTTGTTCTTTCCTTACATTAAAAGCTGAACAATTTGTTGATAACACTGTCCTCTACTACACTGGTACTCACCTGCTGAGGCACTTGGTAATTTGCAATTTGCCTCTGATGTTCTTCACAAATACTTTTATCAGTTCAAACTGTAACGGTTTTAAATGCAGAGAAGACAAAAATGATGTTGTCCTCTAATACCAAAACCTTGTAAATGTGCCTGATATCACTACTTCGCAAGGTTTCGCTATTGAGCAGGTTACAAACTACCAAAACCTGTTTTTAATAGATGAATCCCTCTCCTTCACCTCACATATTCAGAAGCTGGTTGAAAGAACGGAAAATGAAATTGGGTTTTTATTTTAGGATCAAAACTGGTCTTTCTTTTGAGCCAAGACAGAAGTTTGTGTCTGCTATCTTTCTGCCCTCATTAGACTATGGAGATGTTTTCTATATGCAGGTGTCTTCTCAGGCCTTACATGCTTTAGATACTGTGTACCTTTAGATTAGTGACAAACCTAAAAGCCTTCCTAGATCACTGTGTGCTCTGTGAGGGAGTTTGTTGGCTCTCACTGTGCAGACTGAAGCACTGGCGTATCTTCATTTATTAGGCCGTGTGAGGACTGCTCCCTCGATATCTAAATACTGTGTACCCAGGAGCACTGCTGACCATGGCTGTGTCCGAATGTCCCCCCTAACCCCGAAGCCCTCAGTCACTACATAGCCATCACTTTTAGCAGACTCTATAGTGTACTCGGTCACAGAGCGATTTACACACGCAGCTCACTCCTTTTGTGAGTCTGACGTGCGCTAAACTCTGGTAAAACTTGATCTATATCATAAATAATGATCAGGTTGGACTGACACACACGTATTTATGGATTAATAATTACAGTGCAAGTTTTTACCAACTGTATCTCACGATTTTTAATTCTTTGGTCTGAGATGTAGCAGCTCAAGCTAAGGGATAATGCTAGCAACTTTACACAGCAACAGTTTATTGTGTTTCATAATAATAAGCGATCAACAGTGCGATAAACCAACACTTCTATCTGTTTCATTCAGTCGTGTTGTGTCCAGTTAAAGACCTGTCCTTGTGCTGTTGTTTCCCGACTCTTGCAATGCATTGTGGTCTATATTGGCCCATTTAGCAACCGCTGATGCCCAATACTTTTCAAGGTGCATTGTGGGAAATTTGAGTGCGCTACTTTTTCACTCACTGGACATTCGGACTCCACTATAAATGGCATGCCCCCTAAATAGTGCCCCCTGTAGGGAATAGCGTGAGCATGCGGATACAGCCCTTATGTCTTAGAACGTTCAGAGTCAGAACACTGTTGGGTCAAAAGGACTTCAGTTCTTCCTGTTTTGGATTGAAGTAATGGAGACTTAGACTGAACGATCTGATCGTGCTAAATATGCTTAAGAGACTTTTAAATGTCTTGCGGGGCCAATCTTCTTGTTGTTTCCTTGAACAGAAATGAGGGCCTTAGACATCATCTCTCCCCCATTTATAACTCCATCCTCAGACCCAAAGAAAACAAAGGAAACAAAAGAACCATAGAGCTAGCCAGGATGCCAACAGGTGAGGGAGCACCCACTAAAAGTTTTATGAATATGATAGTTATGACTCAGGCACAGTGCACACTTAGTGTAGCTCAATAGACCTAACAAACAGAAAATGTAAACAAAAGCTGTTTCTAGTTTCAGTGCAGTTAGCTCCTTCCTTGAGACAGATATAAGGCAGTGTCCAGCAGTAATTGGACCAGAACTGAAGAAACGGCCAAATGTCTTCACTCCTACAACTTTTTGTCCAGTTGACAGATTTTACTTTTGGCTTTTACTTCTTGTTGAAGTTCATTTGTATGAGTTATCTATTTTGATATTTTAATGATTCTATTGGATCATGTGTAATCCTCTACAGTTTGTCCCAAGGTTTCTCTGTTTAATGATTGTGTATAGTACTGCTTCTTTACCAGGACACTCAATGAGGTTCTCCTGGTTAAATAAAAATCTAAAATCAAATAAAATCCCAACTGAATTAAAGTATAAGTATAGTTCCAAACATAGAGTCTGTTCCTGATGCTGTGCTGTCCCGTGTCTGCAATCTTTTTGTGAAATCCCCACATCTCACACTGCGCTTGTATGTGTTTGTATGTATGGAGCACAGGGTTCAGAGGTCAAAGGGCGAGGGGCAGAGTCAAAGCTAAATTCCATCTAAACAAAGCCATGTCTGTGCGCTCCCTAGTGTCTGCGTGGGACAGTGGAGGTGAAAACATTCTCTCCAAATATCATCATATACTGTATCTTCAGATCCTTTTTGTTGTTCAAAATCTGATGATCTATGAGACCATTTATTTTGTTGATCCGTGGAGGAAATGACTTGGACACAGGATCTAAAAAGTGCAATTTACCCACAATTCTTAGTAACAGCAAGTAGCTATAAATACATGAGGAATAGTTGAATTCACAATAATAACTTGGATTTGTGTTTATATTCTGAGGCAAGTTAATGTAAAATAAAATACTTGGTTTAATCATTGGTGTACCTCACAACTAGTGTCCTGGGTTGGGTCCAATTTTAGAAGTAGTAGTAGCAGTAGCAGTAGTAAGTGTTGTAGCAGTAGTAGCAGTAGTACTAGTGGTGTTTTAAAAAAGTAATAGTGAGTGTAGTACTGTATTTTCCGGACTATGAATCACACTTTTTTTTCTTTTCATAGTTTGGCCGGGGGTGCGACTTATACTCAGATGATTTATATGTGGAATATAAGTCACATCTGAGTATATAACTTCACATCTTTGTTACGGTCACACTGACAACCTGACAACCACATTTCTTCATTATTATGCATTTCTTGACTTAAACTCCGGAGCGACTTATAGTCTGGAAAATATGGTAGTAGTGGTGGTGTTTGAAAGAAGTAGTAGTAGTAGTACAAAAGGTATGTGAGCATTTTGATCATTTCTGTGCAGCCTGGACCCCCTCCTCCTCTTGTTTGTGGCACAGTAGTCGTAGTAGTAGTAATAGTTGTAGTGGTAGTAGTAGTAGTAGTAGTAGAGGTCTGTGAGCATTTTGATCGTTTTGTGCTGCTTGGACCATCCCTCCTCTTGTTTGTTGCACAGTAGTAGTAGTAGTAGCAACAGTAATAGTAGTAGTAGTAGTAGTAGTAGTAGTAGTAGTAGTAGTAGTAGTAGTAGTAGTAGGAAAAGTCTGTGAGTGTTTTGATCATTTCTATGCAGCCTGGACCCCCTCCTCCTCTTGTTTGTGGCACAGTTCTAGTAGTAGTAGTAGTAGTAGCAGTAGTTGTAGTAGTAGTAGTAGTAGTAGTAGTAATAGTTGTAGTAGTAGTAGTTTTAGTAGTAGTAGTAGTAGAAAAAGTCTGTGAGTGTTTTTGATCATTTCTATGCAGCCCGGACCCCCTCCTCCTCTTGTTTGTGACACAGTAGTAGTAGTAGTAGTAATAGTTGTAGTGGTAGTAGTAGTAGTAACAGTAGTAGTAGTAGTGGTAGTAGTAGTACAAAAAGTCTGTGAGCATTTTGATCATTTTTGTGCTGCTTGGACCATTACTCCTCTTGTTTGTGGCACAGTAGTAGTAGTATTAGTAGTAGTAGTAGTAGTTGTAGTAGTAGTAGTAGTAGTAGTAGTAGTAGTAGTAGTAGTAGTAGTAGTAGTAGTAGTAGTAGTAATAGTTGTAGTAGTAGTAGTTGTAGTAGGAAAAGTCTGTGAGTGTTTTGATCATTTCTATGCAGCCTGGACGCCCTCCTCCTCTTGTTTGTGGCACAGTAATAGTAGTAGTAGTAGTAGCAGTAGTTGTAGTAGTAGTAGTAATAGTTGTAGTAGTAGTAGTAGTAGTAGTAGTAGTAAAAGTCTTAGTGTTTTGATCATTTCTATGCAGCCTGGACCTCCTCCTCCTCTTGTTTGTGGCACAGTGCGGTGTTTGGGTGTCTATGGGTGTGTGTGGCCCTCTGTGGAACGCAGGGGTCAAGAGCACATGACCTCCTCTCAGGCCTCCAGCTAAAGAGGAGAGACGGAGGGAGGCGGAGAGAGAGATGAGAAGAAATGAGGAAGAGGAGGAAGAGAAAGGCTGGAATTAAAAAAATGGAAAGATGGGGAAGGACAGAGAGAGTAGAGAGCGAGGTTTGAGGATTGAAAAGAGAGAGATTGATGGAACAGAGAGGACGGAGAAGATAAAAAGCAGAGAAAAGAAAGGAGGGGAGAGAGGGCAATAGTTAGTTGGAGGAGAGAGAGGAGAGAGTGAGTGAAAAGAAAGATAAAGAGGGGGAGAGAGTGAGGAAGGCAGGAGAGGAAAAATAAAGATGGAGAAAAAGAGGACAAAAGGAAAATAGAGAGAGGGGGAAAGAGAGAGAGGACATGAGGGAGAGAGGAGAGAAAAACACTCAGACATAGAGAGATTGCAGTTGAAATAGAGAAATGGCTTAAGTTCAGTTTGGGCACATTTTGAACCAACTTTGGAGTGAATTAATTACACAGTGGAGTTTAAACTAACAAAAGTCCAGCTCAAAAATGTAAACAGTGTCACAGATCAGCTTTCACACCTCCCTCTCTCCTCCCTTCTCCTCTCTCCTCCTCTCCTCCCCCTCTTTAGTACCTTCTCTTTCTCTCTCTCCTCTCTCTCATTTCTCTACCTGTCCCTTCTCTTTCTCTCCTCTCTCCTTTATCTCTCACCTTTCCTCTCTCTCCCCTCCCCTCTCTTCTCCTCTCCCCCTTCTCTCCTCCTCCTCTTTAATATCTTCTCTTTCCTCTCTCTCTGTCCTCTCTCTCCCTCCTCTACCTGTCCCTTCTCTTTCTCTCCTGTCATCTTCTCCCTCTTTCCTCTCTCGCCTTCTCTTCTCTCCTTCTTTACTCCCCTCTCTTTCCTCTCTCTCCCTCCTCTACTTTTTCTTTCTCTCCCCCCTCTGTCTCTCCTTTTGTCTCTCTCCTCTTCTCCCTCTTTCTTCTCTCCCCCTCCCTTCCCTTTTTATCTCTCCCTTCTCTCCTCTCCTTCTTTATTATCCTCTTTCCTCTCTCTCCTCTGCCTGTCCTTTCTCCCCCTCCTTAATGTCTCTCCTCTTCTCCCTCTTTCCTCTCTCTCCCTCTCTTCCCTTCTTATCTCTCCATTCTCTCCTCTCCTTCTTTACTATTCTCTCTTTCCTCCCTCCTCTCTCCCCCTCCTCTACTTGTTCCTTCTCTTGCTCATCTCCTCTCTCTCCTGTTTATCTCTCTCCTGTCCTCTTCTCCCTCTTTCCTCTCTCCCCCTTTCCCTCCCTTCTCTCCTGACCCTCTTTTACCCCCTTCCCTCTCTCTCTCATCCCTACCTTTCTCCCCTCCTCCCTCTCTGTCCTCCATCTACCATCTATTCCTCTCCCTCCCTTCTCTTCTCCTCTCTCCCTCCTCTCTCCTCCTCCCTCTTTCATACCCACCTGTCCCACACTTCTGTTATTCAGGCGCTGGTGTTTCTTTGGCCTGACTTTCTGACCCCCTCCTCCACTCTCTTTCTCTCTTTCTCCTTCTCTCTCCCTCCTCTTTTAGACTAAACAAATGTAACTTGGCTGGGAAAGGGGCTTTGTTAGCTCCAGATGCCGTGTCTCTCTCACTCATCTGTCCTTCACGACCTCCCCCTCTCGTCCCTCCCTCTCTGCACCACCAAAATGTCCCACCTCCCTTCTGTCCTCCCTCTCCTCCATTCAGGAGAGCAAGTGCCGAGCTATTTATGCAGCTGGAAGTTGAGGTTCTACCGATATAATAATCATAGACTGTATATAAATGGACATAGCTAACCTGCTAGCCGCCTCGTTACAAGCAGAATGTGATC
The DNA here is from genome assembly GCF_009829125.3 of Periophthalmus magnuspinnatus. Taxonomy (NCBI): domain Eukaryota; kingdom Metazoa; phylum Chordata; class Actinopteri; order Gobiiformes; family Gobiidae; genus Periophthalmus; species Periophthalmus magnuspinnatus. Next base: position 19,402,255 of record NC_047130.1, on the reverse strand, counting down.
ATAGATGCACTTCTGGCTCCATCAACTCCAATTCACTTTCTATTGAAAAACTTTTGCCCCTCTCTTTGTAACTGCTGCAGTCAGACTCGTCATTTCAGTCTTAAAATGTTCGTATTAACCTGCTCTACATGATCCTGGGGTTTTTAGTTTGTTATTTTTCCATAAATCAGGATATGAACATTAATAACAGACTGATAACACGTTTTCATTCTCTCGTCGGTTACTAATCTTTAATAAGAGTTTGAGTTGATACTTAAATATGCATTTAAGTGTTAATCAAGGCCGTAATTAAGTAGGTTTTAAGCCTGAATCATTATAAACTAAGCGTTTGTTCATTAGTAATTAAATGTTTGTTCATCGTTAATTAAGTGTTTGTTCATTATTAATTAAGTGTTTGTTCATTATTAATTAAGTGTTTGTTTATTATTAAATAAGTGTTTGTTCATTATTAATTGTTTGTTCATTATTAGTTAAGTGTTTGTTCATTATTAGTTAAGTGTTTGTTCATTATTAATTAAGTGTTTGTTCATTATTAGTTAAGTGTTTATTAATTATTAATTAAGTGTTTGTTTATTATTAATTAAGTGTTTGTTCATGCTTTATTAAGGCTAAATAGGGTGTAGTTATTATAAAGTGTTACCAACAGACCAACCAGGCGTCTTCTTTCCGCCAGGTCGCTCCTGCTAGTGTTAGCAACAGGTTTGATTGACAGCGTTGCTAAGCACAGACTTCCTGCTAAACTAGCGGTGCAGGCAGGAAGTAGTGTTACCCATGACAGCCTGGCTCCGGATTGGCTCTTTGGTATGGAACTCAAACATAGATAGTGCTTTTTGGACACTTTACTCCAGCTTCTTTTACAAACAAACAGTAACAGATATATTTGATTATTATATCTGACGTTTCTATACACAATCTCTTGGCTCCCTTTTATCGCCGTATCACTGATGACTCTAACAGCCGACGTCTAAGTGCCAAAGTTGATCGGTTCAATAAACATTTCTCCACAATCTAAACCTCCTTCAGTTCAGTCTCTCAGGTTAAAATCTCATGATGTGTCTGCCTTTTTGTCAATGCCTGATCCTGCCTGATCTCGGAAGCTACGTGAGGCCGGGCACGGTTAGTACTTGGATGGGAAACCGCAGAGAATACCAGGTGCCACAGAGGGGCAGTAATGACTCTAGTGGAAATGGTTGTTGTGTCCTTCGCATAGATTGCATAAAGAAGTGGACTAAGTGAGTGTGACGTCACCCTTAGCAGCAGTTACAGAGAGAGGGGCGATAGTTTTTCAGTAGAAAGTGAATTGGAGCCAGAGTCGATGGAGCCAGAAGCGCACCCATGATCACGTCCTATTTGGAACATGGCGACTAGCAGGTTAGCTATGTCTATTTATATATACAGTCCATACTTCTTCAGCTCGACACATTGACTTGTACGAATGTGGTGCGTGAGTGTTGGTGGTGGTGGGAGAGGCCGATGGTGCAGATTGGCAGCCTCACAACACCGTCTACCCCGGGACAGCTGTGGCTACAAAAGCAGTTTACCAGAGTGTGGAGTGAGTGAATAATTTATTATATTTTGATGTGTCAACTTCTACAGTTTTACATTTGGCTCGCTAACCTTTCCCAGCTGTCTCCAATGAACATGAATTCTTCAGCTTGTTTGAAAATACAGAGAAGAGATATTTTTATATGTGCAATAACTTTTCAGACCTCAGAGTTGGGCTAAAATAGCGTGAAAAATTCTCTCGCTTTCATACGGGCCAGCGATGACAGGGCCACCATGAGGGGCTACGGGCGCCGTCCTGGAAGCGTCTGGTGTTTTTGGTGTGGTTTTGCAGAATAGGTTGGCTGTATATCGTTCAGTGAAGGGGTGTCCACAGGGGAGCCACCCAGCTGGACTAATCTGGCCCATGGGAATGCGGAGATTTGTCTGTTTTGATTTTGTTTTACGCTAAAGAGACTGGTAGCAGTAGTAGTTGCAATGGAGACCAAACAGTACAATAGCGATAGAATTTAAGCGCACATTTTGACCTGCTAAGAAAAAAAAAAAAAATGGGGCGACGCTGGTGTTGTGACTCTAAAATGGTGTCTAAGCTGGTTTTATTTGATTGTTTGCTTGTTTGTTTAACTTACAATATATTTTATTCACATTTTTGGCTGTTAACCCGTATAATTTTGCGATCTTAAACCTCACAGCACTCAGAAAATCAAAAATGTCAATAGGTGATAAATACGTAACACAATAATATACTATTTCGCCAGTGATTGAGTGTTTGTTTGTCCACTGATCAGAAGGTTGGCGGTTTGAATCCTGCTCTTGACTTAAAAGAAAACATCATTGGTTGAGGGGCCAGATCCATTGACCCACAGGTTGGCGGTGCGATTCCAGCTCCCATAGATGAACGCTGCTGTTGTGTCCTTGGGCAAGACACTTAACCCACTTCACCCCTAGTGTCTGCGTACACCGGTGTGTGAATGTGTGAGTGGTTCTTTGATGTAAAGTGCTTCGAGTGCCTTGAAGGTGGAAAAGCACTATATAAAAATCTACCATAAAAATAGCAAGATTAGATTATTGAGTAAAACTGCAAAAGTATTATTTATTTAACGCCACCACGGTAACCATAAGAAAAACTTGTCAATTTCACCATTGTTTCTTCTGCTGACCGGAGTCGACCTACCGCACAGCCAAAGAAACGGCATTACCTCTACCTTACACCTACAGTTGTGAAGATTAGCCGCTATATTTCCCAAGAGCGCAAGCTAGCTTTACAACTCCATTAACAGCTCTATTTTAGCCCGCTTCGGTCCACATTTGTCCCGAAATAAATCAGACAGAAAGAACAAAACCTTAGTCCCTGTACACCTCTTGGTCTAATTCCTTCCAGCGGCCAAAAGGAAAAATAGTAACAGCGTTGGATTTTCGAGTACAATCGTTTTAAAGTACAGCAAAGGGCCACCCCAATGCTGTGCTGCTCCAGTGACCTCTTCACATTTGCAGCCATTTTATGAGTAGCGTGTCTGTTTTTGGGATGGGGTCTCCAATGGTTCCCCCCGGCCCGAAGCCAGCCCCAATTCAGCGCTTTTCCAAACACCAGCGTTCCCTCTCTCATTCCCGGATAAAAGACAACATGGAAAGAAAAACAGGACAGCAGCCCGCAAAGTAGGAAATGTTATTTAAAAGGTACCAGACCGCAGCCTTTTCCACCCGATATTATATACTCCCGAGTCCCATCCAAAATATATACGGGCCCGGAGCCAAGAATGTAAAAATAAAACACCTAGACTCAACATCTGCATGGAGAAAAGAACAAAACGCTCTTTTAATGAGAGCTCAGGACGCCATTCGGACGCACCTCTGTGGTACGAGCGAGATGCAAGGCCAGTCTAGAGGTAAAAATGTCAAAAATGTCCCAATTTTAATGAAAACACAGATTTCGAAGGATTTTGTTGAGAATAACTACTGTCTCCTGTATTATGTAAGCTATGGATGGGACTTTCGGCTCTTTTATGACATCTGAATCTTTTAGATCCGTTCATGTCAAAGAGCCATTCCAAAGACTGGTTCTTTTCATATTTAATTGTATGACAGAAGCTAAAGTGAAAACTCATTTTATCTACAAACTAATCGTAAAGAGAAATGACCAAGGCTCACGTGTGTTTAAATGGATCAAACTGAGAGTGAGTGTGTTTAGTCTTGAAATGAAGCAGAATCTAAATAAAATGTTACACTACTATAAAAAATAAATACATAAATACATTTAAAAAATATATATAAATAACTGTTGATATGATGGCAAATGAGCTTTTCTTGGTTCAGTGTTAATCAATATAAAAATGCAAACAAAGCAGAAAGAAAAAGATTTGGTTCTTTAAAAAAATAGATCCGGTTCCAGCCGTTCACCTTAAGGAACCGTCAAAAGAGCCGACTCGTTCCCAAACATCACATCATTAGGGTTAGGGTTGGGGTTAAGGGTTAGAGTAAGTTAGGATAAGGGTTGGAGTTAGGGATCAGGAGTTTGGATAAGGGCTGGGGTCAGGGGTTAGGGTTGGGTGTTAGGGTAGTAAGTGCTTTTCTAAAAGAAGTTATGGTGAAATCAGTTGATTGTTGTTGAATTATCTTTAACTAATGGGCCATTGTACAAAGCACGCCTCAGAAAAGCTTCCGTCCAGAATAGGTCACACATTTTAAAATATGTAGTTTGAAAGTTGTAAACAAGCATTATAATTTTCAGAAGTTAAAGTCCAAAGCTCTAAAAATCTATTAATTAACTGACACATGTCCCACTGTGTTTCTGTAAATACACACTGACACTCAGATCTCATTAGTGAATTATGGGATTATTCTAGTCTAGATTATTCAAAACTGCTCACTCCAGGTATCACTATATGTATCACTCTTGACTTCTTCACCTTTTTCAGTCCTGGACGACTCACAAGCGCAATGTCATGACGGATATTTGAATGTGATTGGTCGAAACGTCACAACAGCGGAACAACCTAAATATTCAAACTTTTGTTCCATCCAGTTGAGAGAAAAGCGCAGACGTCTTCCCCGTTCACAAACGCACACAGCTGTGACCTTCTGCACGCTTTTCACAAACTAAATAAGTGTATTTCCTCAAGTACGTCCATCCACGGAGCCATGTTTGTTTTGGTTTCTTTGGGCGCTTCACCTTTAGCTTCACCCAAACCACAATGCTGCTCTGTGATTGGTCTAAACCACTGCTGGCCTTGGCTCAATCACAACAGCGGGAGCAAGATTGTGGATTCTGGAGAGTTTATGAACTACAAATATATTCATTATTGTAGTTCCCTGATATTTACTGCTTATGTAAATGTCTCCAGTGAAGCTCTGTGTGTTTTTTAAAAGTTGCTTGGTCAGTTCAGGTGCAGGGGAGGTAAAAAAAACAGTATAGACTTGTTCATAATGCCATTCCTGGGCTCCTCTTGTTGCTGAGTGAGCTACCACGTCCCACTGAGCGGCTGAAGAGCTGTCTAAGAGCTGAGCAAAGTTGTGGGTTTGATTCCCGCCCAGGTAAGGTGCTAGTGCCAGGCAAAGCAAACCACTGAAACTGCCTCGTGCCAAAGCGTAACCCTCTTTCCTCTAATAAAACACATAACCATCCAGCGCTTACTATAACCGACGACTGTTTAAGTGCAAACATATAGAAACGCATTTAAATTCTTGAGTTAGATTGACAAAGTTTTCAAAGAGCCTCAATATGTCAGATGCACAAACGCCGATACCATGATGCAACAGGAGAGGAAACTTTTAATACCCAAAGTTAAGCCCGAAGTCTCTCTTTCAACTTTAGTGCTAAATTTGCATGTCAAAGTCAATGTGGGACTATTTCAGGTCTATATAGGACAAATGCATCGGGAATGTTAACCTCGGTGTAGCTGTATTTATTAGCATCTCTGTTATTATGCTGTTAATATTTTTGTACTTTTTGTTTAGATTTTTTTTTCTTCTTTTAAATTACAGATAATACGTCCGATGCATCTTCTCTTGATCGTGAAGTTAACCTTGTGTTTCAATGTAAATAACATATAGTACAGTAATAAATAACAACTTTGATCAGATCTGTGAAGCTGAGCAGAATGTTTCCATGACCGTGAAGCTAACAACATCTAACAAACGGTAAAACTAACAACAATTAGTGTGTTAACGTGCACTTCCTGGTTAAAATACCTTACTGTTAGATGCAGATGATAAACAGCGGACATAGTTTGACCTCGAGAGCTGCAATAAATCTGTGCTGGGGTAAGAATTTTAGCTTAAATACACAGCGAAAAATCAGATACACGGCCTCCTGACCATAGATTGTATAAGGAAGTGTTATAGGGGCAAAGGTTCCATATTTGGCATTTCGACCTCATGTATCATAGCAACCAGAGAGCCAATCCGCAGTGAGGCTGTTGAAGTTAAAGCCCCTTCCGGCCCACACTTCAATCAATCAAACCTGTTGCTAACGCTAGAAGGCACCTGATTTATCTGTTATTAAAAAACAGGATCACGTAGAGCGGGTTTTAAGACCAAAACGATGAGTCTGACATCAGCAGTTACGGAGAGACGGGTGACAGTTTTTCAATATAAAATGAATCGGAGCCATAGTCGATGTACCCGGAAGCGTGCCCATGATCACATCCTATTTGGAACATAGTGGTGGCTATGTCCATTTATATACGTTCTGTCTATGGTCCTGACCAAATAAACAATATGGCAAATAGGATCTAAAAAAGTACCTACGTAGTACCTCTTTACCATTCCCAACACACAGCCTTTATTTGATGGACTGGATGACGTAGCTTCACACAGCTGTCGTAGCCACATATAGACCTGTCAGTGCTCATCTGATAACCCCTAACCTTCAAATCCAAGGCGTTTCAACACGACCACACCTCTGCATCTGGATACACTCAGCCGGGACCTCCTGTACGCCCCACTCTCACTCACATACACATTTACATTCATGTTTCACTGTGGAGAGATTAAATAGACAGCTCTGACCATAATGGGCATGTTCCTAACCCAAATTCAACTGGCACACAGCGTATCGCACTGTGAGGTCCAGTATTTGGGTCTAAGCTCAGTGAACCAGTGGGACATCAAATTGAGTGGGTTTTACTGAGGAAATACTTAGACAAGGAATAATATTTGTGCACATGCAACAAGTAATGAAACGCCTTCAAAGATGTCCTCAGTTAGCAGTTCGGGCTCAAATCTCTCCATATATTTTCAATTTGGCTATCACGTTTTCCTTCATGGTTCACCTAGTCAAATTACCTGCCTTCATCCAGCTCAATTCGAGATAATCCCCGTGATTATGTGTCTATTTAATTTTGCTTTTAAGCCAGATGCCCTTCCTGCCAAAACCATAATGTGTCCGGCCTTGGGGCTGAGTACGTTAGCTGTGGTTGGAACTTCAGCGATAATGGAATCGCTCTACTGGCCAACTATACTTACTACGACTAATACGTTGATGCTTCTATCAGTCAAAATAAATGGGAGATCAATTCCCGCAACCAGCTGAGCAGCCATTATGCCCATGAGCAAGACAGCTCAATTTTCATCACCAATTTTCTCAAGCTGTTTTATGCTATGTTAAAATGAATGGTAGTGATACAGAAGGAGCTTAGTGGTTAGAGCGTTTTCCCACCAACCTGAAGGTTCAATTACAGCTCTGAAAATGGTAAACAGTTGGCGTGTCCTTGGGCAAAGCACTTCACTCACCACGCACATTAAAGTGTTGTGTGTGTGATTGGTGGTGGTCAAAGCTGCACAGATTGGCAGCTTTATGTTTCTCAGTCAATTTGAGATGAATAAGGATAAAGCACTTTGAAAGTTCTTAAAATGGAAATATAAATGTATTTAAAATGACACATAAGCACACAACAAGTAAAAATGTGTCTATTAAGGTTTTAACCATAAGGTTTTAACCATAAAATGAATATCTGTCGGCAAATCTGTAGTTTATTTAAATTCAGTTCAAGTTTATTTCTATAGCACATTTAAAACAATTTCAGCCAACCAAAGTGGTTCAGATAAAAGTCAACAAAAAAACATAAAGATAACATCATACCTAAGAAAAGAACAATAAAACACCAAGATATCCTGTTTAGCGAGTGTTAAATACCAGGGAGGAGAAGTTGGTTTTCAGTCTAGTCTTAAACTGTGTTAAAGACTGAGAGGATCTGACAGGCAGAGGGCGCTGTCCCATAGTCTAGGCGTAGCCACAGAAAAGGCTCTGTCACCTCTGGTCTTGAGTCTGGCTTTGGCCTCAGCAGCAGGAGCTGGTCAGCTGACCTCTGACCTCAGGGCTCTGGGTGGAGTATAGAGCTGCAGTAACTCCATCAGATAAAGAGGACCCATAGAGCGCACACATTTAAAGAGGACCCACAGAGCGCACACATTTAAAGAGGACCCACAGAGCGCACACATTTAAAGAGGACCTATTGTCGTAACGGCGGGTGTAGCGGACCAAAGAGTGCAGACTCGGGGCAGATTTATGGTGTTTATTTACAATTAATGCACAAGACAATTCAGACAGTTCATTTATCACACACGGGACGTAGGTAGCAGGAGGCAGACCAGACGGGCGTAGTCCAGAGCGGGCAGGAGACATCCAGGGCCGGAGCACGACAGGACAAGGTGAGGGAACAGGAAGGACCGAGCAGGAGTAATCCAGCAAGCGGGAGCCAGGGCAGGTGACGGGAAACAAGCCGGAGACCAAGACAGGACAGGAGGCCAAGACACGTAGGATCCCGCAGACAACGACTGCACAGACAGGGTGAGGACACGCAGACGATCTCGCACCGAGTGTCTGGCCCCAGCTCCTCTTATGCTCCGCAGCAGGTGGAGGTAATTGCGCTGATGAGCTGCAGGTGCGCGCAGGAGGAGCCAGGAGCTCAGCCCAGCTCTGGCAGGTGAGGGAGGGAAGGAGCAGGACAGGAGGTAAAACGTGGAGCGGACGGTGCGGATCATGACACCTATAGAGCGCACACATTTATGAAGTATTCTACATCTACAAATAATCAAGTAGTCTTTATTTTAATTAATTCAAATTGTAATAGGTTATTTATTTTATGTTTTCCGATTAAAAGTGACTCTGAGACACCGTAAGCCAGGAAGCGTGCTGCTTAAAGACGATTGAAGTCAAGTATAATGTTTTCGAGCCAAATCACAGTTTTCTGCTTAAGTTCTGAATAGCGTGGTAAACTTGTTATATAAATATTGACGTTTCACTCTTTCTCGTTGCTTCTGCTTTTGCTGCTTTGTGACCATCTCTTTTTTGCACTATTCAGTTCTTCAATTCAATCAATCATGTACAGTCTATTTACTCAGAATTAGTTAAACCCACAAAACCTAAAAATGAATAAAAATATGAAATAAAACACTGAAAAGACCATTATGTATCAAACGTCCTTTGGTCCGACCTTCTATGTTTCCTGTTTTAGTTTTAGCTCTTTCAGTTTGTTTTTCTTTGAGCACTGAGTTCATTTACGATCACTGCGCCTCCACGTCTTTATGTCCAAGCGCTTCGCCTTTTAAACAGTCCTGCGATTATTTAAACTCGTCTTTTCATCTCTCCTCTTCCTCCCTCCGTCCCTCCTCCTCTTTCTCCTTTGCTTAATTCAGAATCATGAATTAATATAATACCGGTCTCCGAGCTCTCCCCTGCAGACTCATTACGGGCTTTCACATGAAGAGGCCGCAGCTCCAAACACAAACACAGACACACACACGTTTCCATTCACTTGATTTGATTGTAAATGTGGTTTTATTTCTCAGGTTAAATGAATAGGTCACTGCAGACGAAATCAAATAAACGGCTGTGAAGGTTTAGAAAATAAAAATGTAATTATTAAATGATATCTTTTTATTTTGATTTGTCTTCATCGGCCAATCACAGTCGTTTATTACTGTACATGTCTCAACCATAGACTGTATGAAGAACTGGACAGAGTGAGTGTGACATCACCCATAGCGTCCAGCTTCAGTTAAATGAAACTCATCGAGGCTAGCGGATATAGCGGCAAATTTGCAGCAGAGTTCCATTTTTGGAATTCCAGTGACGAGTATCATAGCAACCAAAGAGCCAATCAGGATTGAGGCTGTTTAAGGTAACGCACTTTCCCGCTTGCACTGCTGGTTTAGCAGGGAGCGGGCGCCTAGCAACGCTGTTAGTCAAACCTGCTGCTAAGGCTAGTGGGAGCGACTGCGGGAAAGAAGGCACCTGATTGGTCTGTTATCAATGTTCATGTCTTGATTTACGGACAAAATAGCAAAACAAAAACACCAGGATAATGTAGAGCGGGTTAATATGAACATTTTAAGAGCAAAATGACGAGTCTGACAGCAGTGGTTATGGAGAGAGGCAACAGTTTTTCTATAGAAAGGGAATTGGAGTCGAGCTGATGGAGCTGGAAGCGCGACAATGTTCACTTTCTATTTGGGACACAGCAGCTAGCATGTTAGCTATGTCCATTTATTCATACAGTCTATGGAATTAACCCATTGATTTTGTTCCTTCTCTTGCTCTAATGTTTAAAAATGACACACAACTGTCTGATATAGTAAAAAAACAACAACACACCTTTTAAAATGTAGGTGGAGATAGGTAATTTCCATAGTATACTTTTAGTCCCTCATTTATTTCGGGGGTTATATTCTAAAATTGACTCACAATAGGCAAAATCTGCAAAGTAATCAGCTTTATTCTTTACAGTTATTCTATATGTTTTTGGCTGTAAAACCCCTCACCACACACTTTATACACTTTTCTCACACAGGCATTAACATTTTCTCACATTTCTCTCTTGTTTAAACTCTCTCAAAGTTCAAACCTTCGTAGGCGCATTTGTTGGTGCAGAACGTTTCATCGACATTGTGGGTTTTGTCGGGGAGAGAAAACTTGCAAACACACAGCACTTCAGAGTCACACTGCGATCCAACATTTATGTAAATTTGTCTGAACACATTCTGTACTGCACAGGAGACACGGCACAGAGGAGACTGATGGACAATGGTCTACAGTCCCTCAGCCAATCAGGACGCAGAACACAATGCACCTTCATACACGGTAAAAAAGCACGTAAAACTGCACTAAAAAAATCCACGAAACAGCGAGACCGCGAAAGGTGAACTGTGATATAGTGAGGGACAACTGTATACTAATGTCATGTACAGGCCCTTTAAACAGCGTTCCCTACACAATACAATCATACACAACAATGTCCCACTTTCTGTCTTTAAAAACATAAATCTTGAGTCCATCCCTGAGCGGCCCACACACTTCCACACGGCACTTTAGCACAATCACTTAGCCCCATTACCCAGAGCCACAGCAGAGCACTGCCCACTCGGAGGTGTGTGTGTCGATCAATGCAGGTTAACCCAGGCTCAAACATAACCAGCCCAATAAGTCCGAATCGATCAAGCCTGGGTCAATACCTCCACACCTCCGGGCAGAGACACAGAGACTACAGCGATAAGTATGTTAATGTTCACACGTGCTCCTCTGGCCCGACGTTTGAACCTGTGAAAGAAACACCGCAGCTCGATAAAAAGAGAAAAAAAGCACAAATGTTCCTATTGATTTTGCTGCAGGTGATATAATGGCTTCCTCTGCTAACTGACTCTGACACACAGGTGGGACTATATGACACACGTGAATACACACACTGCAAATACGCCTCTATTGACTTTGTGAGCGGGTTGTGCGTACACTTTGGCATTTGACCCATGTTTGATATTGATATGGTAAAAACACAAGGGTAAGACTGAGATAATAGAGTTGATATTGATGGATGAAGATCAAAATCAGCACATTTTTTTTCATTTTTGGGAATGGGAAAGAGTCATAAACTTTTTTTTACAGCTTAATTCTGGCCTTATAATTGTGCCAACAAATAAAATAATAATAATAAAAATGAAAAAATAGGGGATATGACAAGGTAAAAGTCAGCTAACCACCCAGTGACTTGAAGATTAAAAACAAAAGGGTTAAACTGAGCAAAAAGTAAACACTGGAAGATATAGTTTTAAATAAATTTGCCATATGTTTCAGGTAAGACATGTGTCCCACAGTCTGGCTTTAAACTTTGGGATTAACTATGGATGTTTTATTGCTGAAAGATACCTTGAAACTCATGCATTTCCCACACATCTGACCCGTAACTTGGCCTATAGCATCATCTCCTTGTTTTGAATGCCATACCGTGTAACATTAAAGCATAAGCATCTTCATCGAGACCAAAATTGTGACTCTCCACCAGAGATAAAGAAATGGACTAAGTGAGTGTCAAGGCTGTCAATCAAACCTGTTGCTAACGCTAGCTGGACCAACCTTAGGGAAAGAAGGCGCCTGATTTGGCTGTTATTAATGTTCACATCTTGATTTATGGACAAAATAAAAACACCAGGATCATGTAGAGCAGGTTAATGAACATTTTAAGACCAAAATGAGTCTGACAGCAGCAGCTACAGAGAGAGGGGCAATAGTTTTTCAATAGAAAGTGAATTGGAGCCAGAGTCAGTGGAGCTGGAAGTGCGTCCATGATCACTTCTTATTTGGAACACGGCGGCTAGCAGGTTATTTTTTGCAGCTTGATAAGTCCTGGTTTAGTTTTAGGTTAATTTTTAGGTTAAATCCTACTTGAGAAGTCCTCCATGTCTTAAGAGAGAATTTCACAATAAAACTTCACTCATGAGCCTTATGTATCTATACAGTACAGATCTCTATCTTCATCATTAACCCTTATTTGCATATCTCATCCCAAAGCATTCTGGGAGAGCGTTTTTACTTCTTTCTCACAATTAGGTTTTGATTAATTGTAAGATATTTCCACCATTTCCACAAAGCCACCGTCACAGATACTTCTATTGTTTCTCTAAGACCTCTATCAGCGTGATAAAGTTAAGAGTCAAGAGCTATCAGCGGCGTGCGGCTAATGCAGCTAAGCCTCTCATGCACTGAGCAGGGAGGCGCGACGTTAGCATTAGCGTTAGCATCATAAGCCTGATTAAGCAGTGCTCCTCGCAGTTTGTCATCTGTCTGTTTTCAGTGAGAGCTGTGAGGGCAAAAGGAGTCACCGAGGAGCAACAAATGAGCATGTGCTTAAGAAAGAAGCTTAAACGTGAAGACTATATTTTATTCAAAGCTTTGTGAGATATGAACTTGTCAGAAAGCGTGCGCATAACAACTTTAAACTTTACAAATGGATGAATCGAGCCACTGAAGAAGGCTGTTCAGAATATCTTATTAGGGTTTGGTTGACTAGAGCAGCACTTCTGAAACCACGAGGTCAGGATCTAAACTTTTGAGTCCCCAATGCGTCACCATAGACTGTTTGTATAAATGGACATAGCTAACGTGCTAGCCGTTGCGTTCCAAATAGAAAGTGATCATGGACACGCTTCCGGCTCCATCGTCTCTGGCTCCAATTCACTTTCCATTGAAAAACTGTGGCCCCTCTCTCTATAACTTTTGCAGTGAGCCTCTTCATTTTGGTCTTAAATGTCCGTATTAACCCGCTCTACATGATCCTGGTGTTTTTATTTTGCTATTTTGATCGTGAACACTAATAACAGACAAATCGGGCTCCTTCTTTCCCCTAAGTTGCTCCTGTTCGCGTTAGCAACAGGTTTGATTGAAAGCGTGTGTGCAGGAAGGGGTGTTACCTTCAACAGCCTCGCTCTGGATTGACTCTTTGGTTGCTATGATACTCGTGGTCGGAATTCCAAATGTGGGAATCTGCTCCAAATTCGCTGCTATAACTGCTCTAGCCTCAACAAGCTTCATTTGTCTGAATTTGAACGCTGTGGGTGACGTCACACTCACTTAGTCCACTTCTTTATACAGTTTATGGGCTTCACAGAAAGAACACTGGCCTGTCTCCGTGGAGATTTGGTTCAGTTTCATTTGGTTCATTTGGTTAGTGTGGATTATTCTAGGTAAAACAATAAGATCATTGTTTTTCTTTAATGCTGATACAGTTTGGATTATATACTGTAAACTGCAGCTGTCCATTGGCGGCTTGGTCAACTTGGTCCAGCAAACTTGTTTCTTTTATTAAGACGTCAATTTTGCAATTTGAAATGTCAAAAATATTGATCCACGGTGTCGTAGATTATAACTATAAAAGCGTAATATGTCTTCTTGAAGTTGTTGGATATTGAACAGTGGAGACTCAGATCAATACTTTTACTCATTATTTTAAACAAAAACTTGGTTTGTTTCATCTGAACTTTTCAGTCACATCTCACAGCGTCGGTAAATGTCATAGTATTGTCCTCTGTGTTTCTGTTGAACTAAACGCCCCAGACTCCAGGTGTCCATCGAAGGGTTAAGTCCCATAATCACCTGCATCGATCGACCTGACAGTGAGAGGAGAGAGAGCGAGGGGGCGGGGCCAAAGCACAACACTCACTGCTCATTGATCGGATCATACAGAGGGCTGGACTGTGGCTCTGGACTGTGGCTCTGGACTGTGGCTCTGGACTGTGGCTCTGGACTGTGGCTCTGGACTGTGACTGTGGACTCTGGCTCTGGACTGTGACTCTGGACTGTGACTCTGGACTGTGACTCTGGACTGTGATTCTGGACTGTGGCTCTGGACTGTGGCTCTGGACTGTGGATCTGGACTGTGGCTCTGGACTGTGGCTCTGGACTGTGGCTCTGGACTGTGACTCTGGACTGTGGCTCTGGACTGTGGCTCTGGACTCTGGCTCTGGACTGTGGCTCAGGACTGTGACTCTGGACTCTGGCTCTGGACTGTGGCTCAGGACTGTGACTCTGGACTCTGGCTCTGGACTCTGGCTCTGGACTGTGACTCTGGACTCTGGCTCTGGACTCTGGACTGTGGCTCTGGACTGTGGCTCTGGACTGTGACTCTGGACTCTGGCTCTGGACTGTGGCTCAGGACTGTGACTCTGGACTCTGGCTCTGAACTGTGGCTCTGGACTGTGGCTCTGGACTGTGATTCTGGACTGTGACTCTGGACTGTGGCTCTGGACTGTGGCTCTGGACTGTGGCTCTGGACTGTGGCTCTGGACTGTGACTCTGGACTGTGACTCTGGACTGTGACTCTGGACTGTGACTCTGGACTGTGATTCTGGACTGTGATTCTGGACTGTGACTCTGGACTGTGATTCTGGACTGTGGCTCTGGACTGTGGCTCTGGACTGTGGCTCTGGACTGTGACTCTGGACTCTGGCTCTGGACTGTGACTCTGGACTGTGACTCTGGACTGTGACTCTGGACTGTGATTCTGGACTGTGGCTCTGGACTGTGGCTCTGGACTGTGGATCTGGACTGTGGCTCTGGACTGTGGCTCTGGACTGTGGCTCTGGACTGTGACTCTGGACTGTGGCTCTGGACTGTGGCTCTGGACTCTGGCTCTGGACTGTGGCTCAGGACTGTGACTCTGGACTCTGGCTCTGGACTGTGGCTCAGGACTGTGACTCTGGACTCTGGACTCTGGCTCTGGACTCTGGACTGTGGCTCTGGACTGTGGCTCAGGACTGTGACTCTGGACTCTGGCTCTGAACTGTGGCTCTGGACTGTGGCTCTGGACTGTGATTCTGGACTGTGACTCTGGACTGTGGCTCTGGACTGTGGCTCTGGACTGTGGATCTGGACTGTGGCTCTGGACTGTGGCTCTGGACTGTGACTCTGGACTGTAGATAGTCTTTACTTTTCTTTCACTTCATTTGAGAGCAGTATCTGTACTTTCTACTCTACTACAGTTTTGAACAGGACTGAAAAGTAAAAGTATTTTTTATTATTGTCTGAGACCTGCTGAAAAGTCTGACAGTTTATTTTTAACATGTTTGTAGTTAAATACACAAATAAAAAACAATTAATAAAAAAAAACAACAACATGAATTCACCACAAATCATTATCAAAATAACTACAAGAATTGTTAAACCTAAAAATCTACGAGAAATACTTTTACTTTTGATTCTTTAAGTACATTTTTAAACCTTCACTTTAATACTTTTACTTAAGTAGATTTTTTCATGTGATACTTTTACTTTAGTATTTTTTGCTCCTGTATCTGTACTTTTACTTAAGTAACAAAATCGAATACTTCTTCCACCACCACAGTAAGATTTTTTTAAAAGTATGTATCAGCAATAAGTTCTAAGTTAGTTTAAAGATAAATGCCATACCGTGGAACATTCCAGGCAAAACAATAACATCTCCATGGAGACAGATGACAGACAGAAAGGTTACACAGTGCACCTTTAATAAAAAACAATAAAACCCATATCAGATCTCATATATAATACTCATGCTTTCAAATACTCTCCTCTGGTTCCAAACATGTATTGTCACA
Source organism: Periophthalmus magnuspinnatus (assembly GCF_009829125.3). NCBI lineage: Eukaryota > Metazoa > Chordata > Actinopteri > Gobiiformes > Gobiidae > Periophthalmus > Periophthalmus magnuspinnatus. The sequence continues at coordinate 19,386,412 of NC_047130.1, read as the reverse complement.
CACAGGCTAAATATTGTTTCTAATTGCGTGCGTTGTTGCGGTATTTGGTGTTTTGACCCCAGTTTGACCCCAGTTTGACCCCGGTTTGACCCCGTGCTCTCATTAGCGCTGACCTCAGACGACCTTCTTCATCTGCGGTGACACGGAGGCGCGGCTAACGCAGAAATAACACGGCAATTATGAGCATCGCACTGCAGCTGTCAGTGTTTGTAAGGCAAAAGAGACAACAGTAATTAATGCAATGTAAACAGCAAAGCACGCTGGGAAGTATTTATTATATATTATTTAACCTATTGTGCAGATTCCACAGTATTTCACAGGGGAAAATACAAACACTGCATATTAGCTCATTATTTACGATGATGTCTCTACAAGATACACAGACTTTGACTTGTACTTGAATCGTGTTATTTTGAAGTAACGGTGTACTGTACTTACTGGAGTTGCACTAGTATGTATCGTTTTGGTATTTGGGTGGGTGGCGAAGTGGGTTAAGTGTCTCGGTTCAGTGGATAAACACGCCCAAATACTACATCCAAATACTTGAGCGATTTCTTGGACGACTTCGACTTCTACTTGAATCGTATCATTTTGAAGTAACACTATTCCTACTTGAGTTGGAATATTTGTTGTTTTGTTTTGGTATTTGCCCAATTTTTCATGTTCACTGTATTTAAGAAAACCTTGAGATAAACCAGGTAGATTAAGTGTCTTGCCCAAGGACACAATGTCAGTATTCATCTTTGGGAGCCGGGATTCGAAACACCAACATTCGGATCAGTGGACAAACACTACATACTACATGCAAATACTTAACACTAAACACTACCAACTGAGCTACTGTCACCCAGATACTACATACAAATACTTATTTTTTTAACAGTATTTTTTACCATAGTTGAAATATGTATAGCTGTATTTAAGAAAATCACTTCAATTCCAGTTACGGGAATGACATTAGCTGTACGTTCAAAGACTTTTTCTACATCACAAAACATCTGATCATCTCGTCTGAACATTTGAGTTTCATAAAGTTTTGTCTCATTTTCTACTCGAGTAATAGTTTCCACAAATACTTTGACACTGGGGCGAGGGGGCTGAAGTGTCTTGCCCAAGGACACAACAACAGTATTCACCTGTGGGAGCTGGAATCGCACCGCCAACCTGTGAATCGGTTATTCTGACCGCTCAACCAACGATGTGTAAGTTCAGAGTGGGATTCAAACCGACAACCTTCAGATCAGTGGACAAATACTTTATACGAATACTGTCCACTGTAGTGATTTCTTGCATCATTTCGACTTCTACTTGAATCATATCATTTTGAAGTCGCTTTAGTCCAACTTGAGTTCAATTATGTCGTGTTTTGTTTTGTTTTTTGTCCCATTTTTCATGTTCGCTGTTTTTAAGAAGAAAAACAAAAAATAATGTTGTTTCATTTTGAGATTCCAGTTCCAGGTTTGACACCAGCTGTTACATTTGAAGACTTTTCCACACAAACGCACGAAAAAAGAGCTTCATTTTGAGATAAACAAGGTGGATTAAGTGTCTTGCCCAAGGACACAATGTCAGGATTCATCTGTGGGAGCCGGGATTCGAACCGCCAACCTTCAGATCAGTGGACAAACACTACATACAAATACATGAGCGATTTCTTGGACCACTTCGACTTCTACTTGAATTGTTTTATTTTGAAGTAACAGTATTTTTACCTGAGTTGAAATATGTTGTTTTATTTTGGTATTTTCCAATTTTTCACACTAAAAAAACACACAAAAAAATTGAGTTTTGTTTTGAAATCAACGTTCCAGGACTGGCTTTTTCCGCACAAGATCAAAACATCTGACCGTTTTAGTCCCTGTAGCAAAATGAGCCCTTAAATATTTGTACTTTGGACAGAATGTGTTTTAAGACTCAAAATGGCTCCAGAAGAAAAGGCAGAAATCGAGAATTTTGAGACGTCCAACCTCACGAGGGTTTTGAAGGTAAAACACCGAAATCCTCCTTAACAAGCGCCGCACATCCAGGTATTTTTAAACAAGGTAAGACTTTATATTCACACACACACAGACACACACAAATACACACAAAAACACACAAATACACACAAATACACACAAATACACGCTCACTATCGGCCCTGACGGGAACGAGGGAGTGACAGGTGCAAGGAAAAAGACAAAACGACAGGTGCGTTTGTGAGGAAAAGTCACTTAAAAAACAATGTATATGCAGGAAAAGTGCGGTAAACTGAGAGAAGAGAGGGAGAGGAGGAGGAGGAGGAAGAGAGGATGAGTGGAGAGAGCAGGGCAGAAGGGAAAAGAGGATAGAGGAGGTGAGGAGAGCAGAGGAGAGAGAAGAGGAGGAAGAGAGAGGGAGCGAGGATGAGTAGAGAGATGAGGACAGAAGGGAAAAGAGGATAGAGGAGGTGAGGATGAAAAGAGGAGTAAAAGAGAGGGAGAAAGAGAGGAGGAAAGAAGGGAAAAGAGGATAGAGGAGGTGAGGAGGAGAGGAAGAAAAGAGGAGTAAAAGAGAGGAGGACAGAAGGGAAAAGAAGATAGAGGAGGACAGGAAGAAAAGAGGTTTAAGAGAGAAGGAGAGAGAGATGAGGACAGAAGGGAAAAGAGGATAGAGGAGGTGAGGACGAAAAGAGGAGACAGAAGAGGAGGTGAGGAGGAAGAAGAGAGGAGGAAGAGTGAGATGAGAGAGAGGATGAGTGGAGAGAGGAGTACAGAAGGGAAAAGAGAATAGAGCAGGTGAGGAGGAGAGGAAGAAGAGAGGAGCAAGAGAGAGAGAGGGGGATGAGTAGAGAGATGAGGATAGAAGAGAAAAGAGGATAGAGGAGTTGAGGAGGAGAGGAAGAAGAGTAGGAAAGAGGGAGATGATGAGTGAACAGATGAGGATAGAAGGGAAAAAAGAAGAGGAGGGAGAGAGAGGAGGACAGGGACAGTTGAGGGAAAAGAGAGTCTGTGGTGTAGGAAAGAAAACAGATGAGAGAAAGGAGGGAGAGAGAAGAAGAGGAGATGGACAGTTTTAAGAAAGGAGGGGGAGAGAGGAGAGGGACAGGTCTAGGAAAGGGAGGAGAGAAAGGAGAGAGGGAGAGAGAGGAGGAGAGGTCAATTGAGAGAAAGGAAGGAGAGAGAGGAGGAGGAGAAGGACTGTTGTAAGAAGGAGGTAAAGAGACGAGGAGAGGGACGGGTCTGGGAAAGGGAGGAGAGAAATGAGGGAGGGAGAGGAAAGGGACAGCCGTAAGAAGGAGGGAGAGAGCTGAGGAGAGGGACCGGCGTAGGAAAGGGAGGAGAGAAAGGAGAGAGGGAGAGGAGGAGAGGTCAATTGAGAGAAAGGAAGGAGAGAGAGGAGGAGGAGACGGACTGTTGTAAGAAGGAGGGAAAGAGACGAGGAGAGGGACGGGTCTGGGAAAGGGAGGAGAGAAATGAGGGAGGGAGAGGAAAAGGACAGTCGTAAGGAGGGAGAGAGCTGAGGAGAGGGACCGGCGTAGGAAAGGGAGGAGAGAAAGGAGGGAGAGCGAGAGCGGGACAGCTGTAAGAAAGGAGGGAGAGAGCGGAGGCGAGCGGAGCGATAACGAACCATTTAGCAGAACCGCACTCGGCGCAGACAGATACTTTAACAGCATCTTTAAACAGCGTCATTTGACTTTGAACAAAGTGACTTTTGAAGTGAAAGGAGCGCTCCTCTCCCTCTTTCTCCCTCTCTCTCTCCCCTCTTTCTTTCTGTCTGTCTCTCCTCTTGCACATTTAATGCTCCCTGCTCTATCATGTAAATCCCCATTCAAATGAGATGAGCATTAGAGCCTCCGCGGTGATGTCAGAGCGCAGAATGAGATGGGGGACTTAAGCAGCTAACCAACAATGAAATTCTGCAGCCTTGGGACAGGACAATTAGAAAGCAGGCTTACCCAATGATGAAAATGTATTGCTATCTAATACATATTTCTATTTTCTGAACACTAACCAATTTGAATGTGATTAAGGGGGGGGGGGGGCTTCATTAAAGGCAGGCCGGGAAGAGGAGGTCGCGGGCAGAGGAGGCGTTTGAAGTTAAATTACAAATACGGAGGAAGGAGGCGCCGGCTTTGTCGTTTTGGTTCAGATTATTGTTTTTCGGAGGTTCCCCTTAAATGGCTTAGTTAACCCCGCGCTGGCCAAGAGACGCGCTAATACCTCAGGCCCGCGGGAGGTGGGGGGGTGGGGGGTGGGGGGGAGGAGGAGGAAGAGGAAGGGAGAAAGTAAGGAGGGAGAGAGAGAGAGAGGAGAGGGGTAGTTGAGAGAGAAAGGAGGGAGAGAAAAAGCGAGAGAGGAGTTGCTAATACGTCAGGCCCGCAGGAGAGGAGGGGGGGGAGGAGGAGGGGGGAGGAGGAGGAGGGAGGAGGAAGAGGGAGGGAGAGTCGGTCAGGAGAGAGAGAGAGAGAGAGAGAGAGAGAGAGAGGAGAGGGGTAGTTGAGAGAGAAAGGAGGGAGAGAAAAAGCGAGAGAGGAGTTGCTAATACCTCAGGCCCGTAGGAGAGGAGGGGGGGGAGGAGGAGGAGGGAGGGAGAGAGAGAGAGAGAGAGGAGAGGGGTAGTTGAGAGAAAGGAGGGAGAGAAAAAATCGAGAGAGGAGAAGTTGCGAATACTTCAGGCCCGCAGGAGAGGAGGGGGGGAGGAGGGAGGAGGAAGAGGGAGGGAGAGCCGGTCAGGAGAGAGCGAGAGAGGAGAAGGGCAGTTGAGAAAAAGGAGGGAGAGAAAAAAGCGAGAGAGAGGAGGACTTGCTAATACCTTAGGCCTGCAGGAGAGAGGACATGAGAAGGGGAGGAGGAGGGAGGAAAAGAAGGAAGAGAGAAGGAGAGGAGGAGGAGGAGGAGGGGGAGGAGAGAGAGAGAGGAGGAGGGGCAAGAAGGAGGAGAGAAGGAGGGAGAGGATGAAAGAGGGAGAGGGGGAGGGAGAGGAGGAGGGGGAGGAAGGAGAGAGAAAAGCAGGAGAAGGAGGGAGAAAAGGAGGAGCAGAAGGAGAGAGGAGGAGGGAGGGAGAAGAGGAGGGACGGAGAGGAGGATGAAAGAGGCAGAGCAGGAGGAGGGAGGGAGAAAAGGAAGAGAGAGGGAGAGGAGGAGAAGGAGGAGGAGGAAGGAGGGAGAGGGGGAGGAGGATGAGGAGGAAGGAGGGAGAGGAGGAGAAATAGGGAGGGAGAAGAGGAGGAGGAAGGAGGGAGAGGAGGAGGAGGGAGGCAGAGAGGGAGATAGGGAGAAAGGGAGGGAGAGGAGGAGGAGGAGGGCCAGTCCAGAATAATCAGGAGCTTTTCGGGGATAATGGACTAAATAAACAGCGGCGTTTTCCGGGCGTTCGTTAGAATAAAGACGTTCTCCTCGTTCATTGTTTGCGTCTTATCGTGGTGCGTTCGGGTGTCCCTCGGCCGTCGCTCTGTAGGAGGCGCCGCGCAGTCGGAGGCGCTTGAAGGAGAGAAAGTTTGAAGCTAAAAGGAGGACAATATTATGCTGTTATGATGAAGACGAGGAGCTCCTGATGTGTTGATGAATGCAAATATGGAGAAAGCACCGCACTCGTCCCCAGGCCTCGGGTTTAATGAGCCACGTTTGACCCTGTTTTTCCTCCTAATGATCCGGACTAAACCAGGACTAAACCAGGACAAAACCAGGACTAAACCAGGACTAAACCAGGACAAAACCAGGACAAAACCAGGACTAAACCAGGACTAAACCAGGACTAAACAAGGGTTTAACCAGAACTTAAATGGTCTGTACCTGATTTTTTCCATATTTAAAGGCCCTATATTACACATATTTCTCTCTTGTGATTTTTCACTCATGATTGAGTAACTCTTCATTATTAGTCTGTAACATCTCCAAAGCTCAAAATGCTCTGTTCCACCTTGTGATGTCATGAAGCGGCAGTTTTCAAGTTAACAGCTACATAATAACTAATAATAATAACTTTATTATTATAATAATAATAATAATAATAATAATAATAATAATAATAATAATAATAATAATAATGATAATAATGATAATAATAATAATAATAATAATAATAATAATTATTATTATTATTATTATCTAATTTTATTTCTTTATTTTTGTTGTTGATTTGAAGATTTATATATATATATATATATATATATATATATATATATATATATATATATATATATATATAGTTTTAATAATATTTCTTATTTGAAGCTAAATTATCTACCAGAGTTTTGACATATTAAAGGTGCACTATGTAACTTTTTTGGTGAGGGGTCTGGCATGTGCCTGTCTTTGTTTTTTTATTAGTTGCCTGCATGTTCCACAGTGGTGTTTTGTTTCATTCACACATGTTTAACACACAAATCCTGCACATTCAGGCTGCGTTCTTTTCTCAAACTTAAAACACCTCACCATCACCTTGTGATGTCATCATGTGGTAATACAGGAAGTGCCCCACTGTGTTTTTAAACTCCACTCACCTTCACTAGAATCATTTGGATCATTTCAGCCCTGGTATTTACAATCTCTAATGAACTAAAGGTAAAAGGAGCTGTTAACTTGAAAACTACCACTTCATGACATCACAAGGAGGAACAGAGCATTTTGAGATTTAGGGATGTAACAGACTAATAAAGCAGAATTACTCAAACGTGTGTGAATGAAACAAAAACACAACTCCAGGTCTGTTTTTGACGAGGTAACATTATAACATGACTAAATGCTCACAAGACTCAGTTTTGTGTAGTAAAGGCCCTTTAACCTTTGAAGAAATCCGTAGAAGTACCAAAGAAAAGCAGCGCGTTTGTCCCCGCTGTCCCAGTAGAAATTCCCAACCGAAATTCCTATAATTCCCGTGGAGGGACGTGCTAACAGCGCATACATGCAGGGCACAGCTCCACACAGCAGGACGGGATTATGGCTCTGTAATAGATGCGCTCTCAGGCCCAGTTTGGAGGGGATAAAGGACATTTTCATTAACTTTCTTTATATTTAATGTTCAATTAGTTGCGGGTATAACAGGACCATAATCAGATGGAAATATGGGCAGAATTAATGCCACGGCAGGGACTCGGAGAGGCCAGGGGATTGGGAGTGCGGGCGTTGTGTGCGTTTGGGCTGAGAGGAGACGAGGGGCACAAGTTAAAGCTTACACTGCGTTTTATCAAAGTACAAAGTGAAAAAGTGAAAAAGTTTGGAAGAATTTTTGAAGAGCTTTTTGGGAACACACTTTGAGGAACGATGATAAAATATACCTGATATTCAAACTGCAGTGGGGAATGTATTGAAGTAAAAGTATAAAGTACTGTCCTTAACTAGAAATGTAGGTATATGTACTTTAAAAATGTACTTAAAGAGTAAAAAGTAAAACTATTTCACTCAGATTTGGAGGTCGTATAAAGCTTCAAATGTAGTGATTTTGATAGAAACAACTGAATCAATACTTGTTTTAATCTGTTTTTATTTATATATTTTTATTTCACAAATTATGAACGTGTTAAAAAAAACAAAAAAAACTCAGACTTTCCAGCAGGTCTCAAACTATTAAAAAAAAACACTTTTTAGTCCTGTTTAAAACTGTAGTGAGGTAGAAAGTACAGATACTGCTCTCAAAAAGTATGTTACCTATAACTAAACCAGGACTAAACCAGGACTAAACCAGGACTGAACCAGGACTAAACCAGGACTGAACCAGGACTGAACCAGGACTAAACCAGGACTAAACCAGGACTGAACCAGGACTAAACCAGGACTGAACCAGGACTAAACCAGGACTAAACCAGGACTAAAGCAGGACTAACCCAGGACTAAACCAGGACTAAACCAGGACTAAACCAGGACTAAACCAGGACTAAACCAGGACTAAACCAGGACTAAACCAGGACTAAACCAGGACTAAACCAGTTCTAAATAAATATTGTGGGAGATTTCAGGCGATACAATAACATCTCTATGGAAACAAGCAGGTGGCAAATCCTCTATCAGAAAAGTTGCACGGGGCAGCTTTAAAAATACTTTTCACCTTTTGAGAAAACTGGGCGAGATGAGCTTTTTTAGGTTGTTAAAAAAATCAACCAAACATCTATAGCTTGGACAAAATAATAATCTTAATAGCAACACTTTGACCCACTACTTTCCAAACAGTCCATCTGAAATTGAAATAACCCAACAAAATGATCAGTAACGTAAGAGAATTGAATATGATGCAGTTTTTCTGATGTATTTGTGTCGTCTGTTTGTGTCCGACAGATGAAAAATATGAGCTCCTCTTGAAATAGTGAAGGACAAACAAAATGTGTTTTGAGTAAAAGTGCAGCTGGTCTGAAAAGCCTTCCCATGATCCTTTGGGGCGAGAGTGAGCTGTCATCATTGTGTGACAGTGGAGTATGCAGAGCGCAGATCCCCAGACACTGACCTCATCGTGACCCCTGACCCCTACACACACATACATGTCTGTCTGTGCATAGGAGGACACTGTATGGACCTACTGCATAACACAGACTCATTCAAAGTGAAAGTGGAGCTGTTCACTTTACTACTGGAAAAAAGTGTCCTGCCCAAAGCTAAGACTGTAAGACTCAAACTATCAACCCACCGATCACAGGAATACCACTATCTCATCTCTAGCCTCTTTTCCACTGGCACCGTTTACTTTGGGCCCCTTGGACCGGGCCTGTGTGGTGCAGCTCCCTCCTACTTCTAATTGTGTGACACATCTCAGAGATTCATGAGACATTCAGCAATTCCAGGTTTGTGACACCGTGAGACGAGGCTACAACTAAAGCTAGCTTAAACACTAAACTACTTCTGTTCATTGTCAGCTTGGTCTGCATTTATTTCACTTCTCTGCGCCTCTGCACCATGTTTTAGTGTCTCTTTATGTAATGCATAGGGTTTGGCTCATGTTTGACTCATTGTGCAGTGGAGATATAATATTGCATATATAATAATATATATATGAGTGGCGTGTGTGGATAAACAGGAAACAGCTGTCAGCTGTGCACTAGCTTCGTTTTGCAGAGCATGTGGGCTCAACATTTAAATTGCCATAACTGGAAACACAGTGTTTAATCATAAGATCGAGTCATGTTTGGTGACAAATGATTATATTATGTTTATATCTGCTTTTTGCCGTTTTGTTTTTGCCTGACTCTGCGTTCAGTCTTGTCCGATCATCTCGTTTGGTCGTTATCCACGCCTGGAGTCGTACAGTTCCGACCCCAGAGCTCTCTGGGAGCTAGTACCCTCCTGGGCCCACTTCAGGCCCCTCAGACGGGCCGGTTCACTTTAGACAGTGGAGACACTTGTGGCCTGCACCAAGTCACTTCAAAGTGAAGCAGTGGAAACGACGCTTAAGTTACTTTTACCCCATATAATTTCCACTTTCTCTGTATTTTAAACTAAACGGTGTTGTATTTAAACAGATCCCCAAAGTGCTTTACACTGCAGTGTTCATTCACTCCTCTGTCACATTAGACTGTAATAAACAACTATAGAAGCCACAGTTGCCCTGGGTCTAACTGACAGAGATGTGACTGCAAAACTGGGTCTTTACGGCCCCTTCACCCTCACTCACCCTCAGGCATCAGTCATGGAGATGGGTGACCAGTGATGTTTGTTTTGATCAGATGCCAAGTAAAAGTATGGCAAGTATCACAATATCAATCCAATACAAGAATGATGCACTGAAACTCCTCTACTATAAAGAATTACCTTGGCTTGATTAACAATGCATTTCAAAAATTTACTCCAATTTGGTTTAAAACGGTAACACATGATTTGTATTGTATTATATATGTGTAGTACTGTGTGTGTGTGTGTGTGTGTGTGTGGGGGGGGGGGGGGGGGGGGGGGTACACAAGGTCTCTGTACACAAGCTTAATTTTCTAGACTAAACTATTTTTACATCAATACTTTTACGTTAGTCAGTATCAATATATCAATATTTGGTATTGATCCAACCATCACTAATAATTAATTTGCAAAGTGTGTGAAGTGTCTTGCTCAAGTATGCAACAGCGGTATCCCAGTGGTGTAAAGTAACAAAGTACACTTCAGTATAAATTTTAGGGGCCTGTACAGTACTCTTCTTATGTGGATACTTTTTACTTTCACGTCACTACATCTGAGAGTAGTTAAGCAAGCAAGTATTTCTTATTATTGTCTGAGACTTGCTGAAAACACTGAGGATTTATTTCATAATTTGAGCAAACAAAAACATACGAATTAAAACAGCTACAAAAAACATTGATTCAATTGTTTCTGTCGAACAACATTCAGCTCAAATCTTTATCAAAATCAGTACATTTGAAGCTTTACTAAATCTGAAAATCTGCATGAAATACTTTTACTTTTTACTCTCTAAGTACATTTTTAAACAGATACTTTAGCACTTTTAATTAAGTCGATTTTTCATGTGATACTTTTATTTGTTTTGCCTCCAGTATATGTATCTTTAGTCCTTTTTACACCACTGCTGTATCGACTGGTTACAGCTGGAATCGAACCAACAACCTTTGCATTTGGGAGCCACTACTTCATCTTTTCACGTATCATTCTACTGAATAACATTTCTTGTGTATTCGATCATGTTTAGTCAGTGTTTTGCTTGTAACTGCTCGCTCATCCAGTTTTATTTACGTCTCTGTTTTGTGCTGACATAATATTCCCACGCACACAGCTCCAGCTCTACCAGTCGAGCCGCGTCAGTATCATTTCTCCTTTAATCCTTCTCTTTTCTCTCTCCCTCGCTCACAAACACACACACACAAATATCACCCAGTACCAAAGCTAAACACTTAACCCGGGAAACACGCGATGAAAGGAGATCAGAAAAGACGCTAACGGGGAAAATGAAAAATCCCATAATTCAGCGTGACATGCAACACAACACGGAGCATCAGTCACACGCGCTGACACTAAACGCTGCCTTCACTGTCGAGCAAGCTGCGCACCGGCACCATGAGGAGCACGATGAGAAGAACGATGAGGAGCACGATGAGAAGAACGATGAGGAGAACAAGAGAAGAACGATGAGGATCACGATGAGGAGCACGATGAGAAGAACGATGAGGAGCATGATGAGAAGAACAATGAGGAGCACGATGAGAAGAACGATGAGGAGCACGATGAGAAGAACGATGAGGAGCACGATGAGAAGAATGATGAGGAGCATGATGAGAAGAACAATGAGGAGCACGATGAGAAGAACGATGAGGAGCACGATGAGAAGAATGATGAGGAGAACAAGAGAAGAACGATGAGAAGAACAATGAGGAGCACGATGAGAAGAACAATGAGGAGCACGATGAGAAGAACGATGAGGAGAACAAGAGAAGAACGATGAGGATCACGATGAGGAGCACGATGAGAAGAACGATGAGGAGCATGATGAGAAGAACAATGAGGAGCACGATGAGAAGAACAATGAGCACGATGAGAAGAACAATGAGGAGCACGATGAGAAGAACAATGAGGAGCACAATGAGAAGAACGATGACGATGAGAAGAACAACGAGGAGCATGATGAGAAGAACGACGAGGAGCACCATGAGGAGCCCGATGAGAAGAACGATGAGGAGCACAATGAAAAGAACGATGAGGAGCATGATGAAAAGAACGATGAGGAGCACGATGAGGAGCACCATGAGGAGCACGATGAAAATAATTATGAGGAGCACAAGAGGAGTATGATAAGCAGCATGATGAGAAGAACAATCAGGAGCATGATGAAGAGCACAAGAGAAGAACGATGAGGAGCACAATGAAAAGAACGATGAGGAGCACAAGAGAAGGACCATGAGGAGCACGATAAGAAGAATGATGAGGAGCACAAGAGAAGCACCATGAGGAGCATGATGAGAAGAACGATGAGGAGCACAATGAAAAGAATGATGAGGAGCACAAGAGAAGGACCATGAGGAGCACGATGAGAAGAATGATGAGGAGCACGATGAGAAGAATGATGAGGAGCACGATGAGGAGCACAAGAGAAGCACGATGAGGAGCATGATGAGAAGAACGATGAGGAGCACAAGAGAAGAACGATGAGAAGAACGATGAGGAGCACAAGAGAAGCACCATGAGGAGCACCATGAGAAGAATGATGAGGAGCACAATGAGAAGGACCATGAGGAGCACGATGAGAAGAACGATGAGGAGCACGATGAGAAGAATGATGAGGAGAACAAGAGAAGAAAGATGAGAAGAACGATGAGGAGCACGATGAGAAGAATGATGAGGAGAACATGAGAAGAACGATGAGGAGCACAATGAGAAAAACGATGAGGAGTACAAGAGAAGAACGATGAGGAGCACGATGAGAAGCACGATGAGGAGCACAAGAGAAGAATGATGAGGAGCACAAGAGAAGGACCATGAGGAGCACGATGAGAAGAATGATGAGGAGCACGATGAGAAGAATGATGAGGAGCACGATGAGGAGCACAAGAGAAGCACGATGAGGAGCATGATGAGAAGAACGATGAGGAGCACAAGAGAAGAACGATGAGAAGAACGATGAGGAGCACAAGAGAAGCACCATGAGGAGCACCATGAGAAGAATGATGAGGAGCACAATGAGAAGGACCATGAGGAGCACGATGAGAAGAACGATGAGGAGCACGATGAGAAGAATGATGAGGAGAACAAGAGAAGAAAGATGAGAAGAACAATGAGGAGCACGATGTGGAGCACAAGAGAAGCACCATGAGAAGAATGATGAGGAGCACAATGAGAAGGACCATGAGGAGCACGATGAGAAGAACGATGAGGAGCACGATGAGAAGAATGATGAGGAGAACATGAGAAGAACGATGAGAAGAACGATGAGGAGCACAATGAGAAAAACGATGAGGAGTACAAGAGAAGAATGATGAGGAGCACGATGAGAAGCACGATGAGGAGCACAAGAGAAGAATGATGAGGAGCACAAGAGAAGCACCATGAGGAGCATGATGAGAAGAACGATGAGGAGCACAAGAAAAAAACAATGAGGAGCATGAGGAGAAGAACGATGAGGAGCATACGAGAAACATGATGAGGAGCACGATGATAAGAATGGTGAGGAGCAGGATGAGAAGAATGATGAGGAGCACAAGAGAAGCATGATGAGGATCACAATGAGAAGAACCATGAAGAACACACTGAGGAGCACAAAAGAAGCATGGTGAGAAGTATGATGAGGAACACATGAGAAGAACAAGGAGAAGAGATGAGCAGCACAATGAGAAAAAACTTGAGGAACATGATGACAAGCACAAGAGAAGCACAGGGAGAAGCACAGTGAGGAGAAGCACTATGAGGAG